>NW_024738510.1:0-40000 GCF_018991925.1 Homarus americanus
GTGTGGTGGTGTTGTGTTGTGTTTAGGAAACACCAGGCATAAGCTCCATCTTAGTCATGTTTCCTTCACTACCATCTGTCCTTTATAAGTTATTATTATTATGTATTGTTATTATTATTATATGTTTGTATTATTATTTTATTTTTATTAATATTTTTTTATTATTGTTATCATCATCATCATCATCCCTGTACAGTTGTTGTTGTTCTTTGTAGTTAATCAAGTTGGTTCTTGAAACAAAATAATTTGAGTTGTCATGCACCAGTGAACCTGTTAATGAGTAGGTCACCTTTTTTTTTCTGGGGTTGGGGGTTACTTGTTGATTTTTGGTGTTGTTGGGGTCAGAGGTCAGGTCAAGGCGGATGGGAAGAAGTGAATTATAATTTTTATTTTTTATTAATGTATGTGTGTGTGTGTGTGTGAGGGATGCCACAGGAACTCCTTCGGACACTCGAATAATCCATCAGCTGACTCATATTCATAGCTGCTCGTCCACTGATTGGTCAAGGAGATAAGTCCAGTGTGGTGGTGGTCCCTCGATATTCAATCCGCGCGTACAGGCAGACTAGATACGTACATGTGGACGTAAATTACACACACACACACACACACACCTGACAGCTTTACCATGTTCTTGTTACGTCACTGAGGAGTCCAGCTGTGAGGATATAGCAGTGAGGGGGAGGAAGGGAAGGTAGGAGGGAGGAGGAGAGAGATAAAAAGAAGAGAGGAGGGAAGGAGGAATAGGGGCGGAGAAAGGGGGAGGGAAGGAGACAGGGATGGCGAACAGGGAGAAAAAGAAGAGAATAATTTAGTAAACAAAAATCGAGGAGGAGAAAGTGAAAAGGGAAGAATAGAAAGAAGTAGGAAGAAGAAAGGAGGAAGGAAGCTGAGGAAGAAGAAGGAAGAGGAGGAGTAAATAGAAAGAATTGAGGAAGCAAGCTGACGAAGAAACAGGAATTGGGAAGAGAATGAAGAAACAGGTAGGAGGTGGAGGAGGAGGAGGAGGAGGAGGGACAACCTTGGCCTAACTCCAGATACGTTTCCATCCTCCTCCTCCTCCTCCTCCTCCTCCTCCTCCTCCCCCTCTTCCCCCTTCCCCCCTCCCCCCTCCCCCCTCAACCCCCGCTCCTCCATAAATCGTGACCAGAGATATTTCTTTTATTGAGGTCAGTACTGATTGGTGTGGCAACATGTCCAAAACACGTCTTTCCTCCCTACCTCCCAGGTCACCCCTCATCCCCAGGTCACCCCTCCCGCTCATACATACATACATACATACATACATACATACATACATACATAATTACACACACACACACACATACACACACACACAATACTAGAACGAAAAATCTTACCAGACAATCAGTGTTTTTTCCTATCGGGTAAAAAATGTCAATGGGTATAAACCCCCCTGGCCTGATTGATTAATTTCCCTGTGGGCAAAAACCTGGGCAGAAAATATCGTCACCGGAATAATATATTGGACAAAACTCACCAACACGGGTTAAGGAACATTAGATTAGGTTAGGTTAGGCTTAGTTCAGGTAAATTAAAGATGGAATTTACTTTATAAGCTATTACGTGAATTAACCTATATAGATGATTTCTCAAATTGTCGTAACCTAACCTAACCTAACCTAACCTAACCTAACCTAACCTAACCTATATCATGAGTTAGAGAACACGACCACTTACGAACGAAGTATCAGACCGAATTTGACGCCATTTTGTTTATCATTTATTCTTCGTTAAGTTCAAACCAATAAATTGCCGAAGAATCCTTAATAATCTTGTAGTACCTGTTGATGTCCTTTTCATACCTGTTAATTGATTTTTTGTGATCGAATTAATTATTTTATACCTTTATATTAATTAACGATAATTCTGGTTCCTTCTGTTAATTTTGAAGTTATTATTATTATTTTTTTATGACTTACGGTATTTCTTACGGTATATCTCGGCTTGAATATTATCGTTAAATCCGGTAGGTCGTGGCTCAGAGGCGTGTTGGCTATAGTGTACTGTGGGAAGTGTATGGTTAATGACAGGTATGGTGAGGTGAGGAGAGTTGATGGTGAGGCTTAAAGAGGTGAAATGACACGGGGGTTGGAGGGAGGGGTGAGGTAGAAGGAGAGGAGAGGAGGTGGGGGGGTGAAGGAAGATTATGGTATAAATGGGGTGTGAGAAGGTGAAGGGGTAATGGGAGGGTTAGTGGGGTGATGTGAGTGGGGGAAGTGGGGTGATAGGATAGGGGAGAACGTGGTAATGGGAGGTGAGGTGGGGCCGAGGTGAGGAGGGGGTGATGGGAGGTGAAGGGGATGTGATGGGTTGATGGGGGGAAGGTGAAGGGGGTGATAAGTGAAGGGGAGGTGAGGGGGGAAAGGGGGCATGAGTCAGGTATCTGTGGTTAGTGGGGGTCTTAGCGTAGTGTTACAATCACCTGTAACATGACCCCCCTCCTCCCCCTCCCTCCCCCTCTTCTTTTTTCTCCTCCTCCTCCTCCTCCTCCTCCTCTTCTTCCTTCTTTATTACCTCCTCTTCTTCCTCTTTTTCCTCGTCCTCCTCTTAAAATCAGCCGTCGCTTGTAAAATGATTCGCCAACTCCAGATTTTCTTCTTATTCTTCCAATTCTTCCCTCTTTCTTCCTCTTCCTCTCTTGTTCCTTCGTCCTATCCGTTTTCTTTTGTCTCTTAGCTTTGTCTCTTATCTTTTTCTGTTTTCTACTTATTCCTCTTTCTCCTATTCCTCTTTCTCTGTTTTATGTCGCTTTCTCTTTCTTTCTTATTCCTCTCTCTCTTTTGTATTCCCCTCTCTCTTTCTCTTCCTCTTCCTCTTATTCCTCTCTCCCTATCTTCTCATTCTTCTTTCTCTTCCTGTCTTCTTTTATTCCTCTCTCTCTCTCTCTCTCTCTCTCTCTCTCTCTCTCTCTCTCTCAGAAGGCTAAGCTATGTCAATATTTCTTTTGTCGTTGTTTCCTTTGTGTCTGTAAAATTCTGCTTATAGAAATGTTGCACTTTTCAATTTTTCGTTTCCTTCTCTCCTTTCCTTCTTGATGTTCTTGTTCTTCTCCTCCTTGTTCTTATTGTTATTGTTCTTCTTGCTATTGTTCTTATTTTTCATATTCTTGAGTTCTTGTTCTTATTACCAGTTATTGTTCTTTTTATTCTTGTTCTTCTTGTCTTTCTTGTTTTTTCTTTTGTTTCTTGTTCTTGTTCTACTTCTTGTCCTTGTTCCCATTCTTCTTATTATTATTCTAGTTTTCTCTTTCTTCAGCAGTGAACTTTAGGCACCCCAGGGATCAACTGAACTTTAGGCACCCCAGGGATCAACTGAACTTTAGGCACCCCAGGGATCAACTGAACTTTAGGCATAACTTTCCTAGAGGGTCGAGTCCTCTTAATTTATATATAAACTGGACAAATATTTACTCTAAATTTCTATATAAGCTTGACAAATATTCCTCTAAAATTACTATCATTAGGATAGTTTCTTGGTGTCATTGGTGTAAGTTAGGTCATCTAAAACTGTAGTGAAGATGGACGTATGTAACACCCCGTTAACTATAGCCAAAAAATATAATAGGTCACAGTTGGGTGCCCTGTAACACTCCCCTGGTGAAGGTCTGTGTGTTGAGGAAGACACTATGTAGGTGGGTATTGATGGGTGATAGTATACAGTAGTGTAGTTACCAGAGAGTGATGGTATTGATGATGTTCAAATATCCTTCAAAGGGGGGGGGGGGTAGAGTGAAACATTGGAACAGTTTATTTAGCCAAAAAAATACAAAGTGAACGATAAGAACAATATTGATAAGGCTGAGCCGAGTGGGGGCCAGAGCCCTCTTAGTGGCACCTGATATATACTGTACTGTACATTTATCTCAAGGAATTATTATATAACATCTAGTATCATCTGGATTACTACATGTAACATGGTGTTGGTAAATACATATAATAATGTTACCACGTTTATCGCTTTTTATTTTATTTATTTTTTAATTCATATTATAATTACATACACATTTAGATAGCAATATAACTTGGGTTGTGTTGAGGTGAAACAAAAATATTAATACTTAGACAATAATTATTTTTTAAGAGATGATTTAAAGGGAGGGAGCATAGTCTTTGCTCCGACGGGTGGGGGTAAGTTGTTCCACACCTTCACGCCGTGATATTTTATGGAGGTCTGGGACTGAGAGGAACACATTGGCGGGTGGTCTTAGTACCCCTGGGTGTCTTAAGTTGTATCTCTGATTATTCCTGGAACTGGAAATAATTATTGTCAATCAAGTTTTTTTTGTGGAGAGAGATAGGAGGAGGAGGAGGAGGAGGGGGTAGTGGTGAAGTTACATGAGAAGGAGATGAAGGTTCTTGAAGGGAGAGGAAGGGAAGTAGCGAAGTCGTAGGGGAGAGGTGAAGTGGCGCTGAGTTTAAAGTGGCGCAGAGAGGGTGAAGTGGCGCAGAGAGGGTTAAGTGGCGCTGAGGGGGTAGTGGCACAGAGGGAAAGTGGCGCTGAGGGTGTAAGTGGAGCTGAGGGGGTGAAGTAGCGCAGAGGGGGGGTGAAGTGGCGCTCAGGGGGTGAAGTGGCGCTCAGGGGGAATTGACCTTGAAGGGACTTGGCAGGTCAGATAAGAAAGTCACTAACGCTGAATCCCGTATGAACCCCTCTGGGAAATAACTAGATAATGAAACCTAACCTAACCTTGGATATTTCTCTATGAGATTCGTCGATTTGGTGTTCGTGGTTTTTTTCACACTTGACCATCGTGAGGGGGATGGAGAGGGAGGAAAGAGTGGGGAGGGTCGGTGTGGAGAGAAGGCGAGGGGGAGGAGAGGGGTCAGGTTTCAGCAATAGGTCCTGCGGTCATCTCTAGGTAGGCTTCCGTCACGCCTGGAAGATGGGGCTCTCTCTCTCTCTCTCTCTCTCTCTCTCTCTCTCTCTCTCTCTCTCTCTCTCTCTCATAAATCCTTCTCTATATCCACTTCTTCATCTTCCCGGAGTCATATAATTCTTGGCTTCGGATCAACCATTTTTTGCTGCTCAGATTTTACGATTATTTCGATAGTCAGACGGAACGTAAATATTTATAACCCTCCTCGCTTATATGTCGAGGGCTATACTATATGTGAGAGACGGTTTTTATAGAGCGTGTCTGTCTATATAAGTACCTCTTTGCTTGCTGGCGTGAAGATCGGACGCCTCAGTTTGTTTCACCGTAAGATTAGCTAATTTAAGTGAACGTAAATCTAACATAACCGAACTCTAATCTAACCAAACCAAATTAAACCAAACCTAATTAAACCAATCTTAATTAAATCCCTTCAGGTAGCATTAGTGTGTTTAATCATCAGGTATACTAAGCTACAGTGTGTATATCCTTATCTAAACCCAAATAGCTATAGCCTATATTATGGGAGCCGCTATAGGCCAGTTTGTATAGTAATATATAGTCGGTTTGTTTGTTTTTGTTGGTTGTTTTTTTGTTTTTTCTTGTTATAATGAAAGTTGTAATATATAGAACGAGCGGCTTTATATAGCTATACCGAGCGGCTTTATATAGCTATACCGAGCGGCTTTATATAGCTATACCGAGCGGCTTTATATAGCTATACCGAGCGGCTTTATATAGCTATACCGAGCGGCTTTATATAGCATGTGTGTATATGTATCCTATATATTACAGGGTCTCTTATATTCATGAATGTTATAGTATAGTACCGTACGTTCTATAGAGTCAGATAATTTTTGCTATATAAGTATAGTAATATATTAATGGAATGTTAGTATATCTTTTATTATATAGGAGTTTAAATATACCTTATGTTTTATATCGTTGCTATATTATTCCTTGTGATAAACTTACTTGTATAGTCTATATCAACTCTATTTTGGATTGTGTTATATTAACTGTTATATATTTATACGTTAATGAATTTTTTTCTCACTAATATGTCAGGTTTAGTGTGTATGTGGTTCGTCCTCCCTCCCTTCTTCCTCTTCCTTCTCCTCTTCTTCTTCCTCTTCCTCTTCCTCTTCCTATTCTTCTTTATCCTCCTCCTCCTCTTCCTCATCATCATCATCACCATCATCATCGGTTATAGTTGTATTTATTATTATTATTATTATTATTATTATTACCTACAGTCAAAACACACACACAGTAATTGACTTTACAACCCACCTTCATTAGGTCACGAGAGGTCCCATATAAACATAAACAAACAAACACAAACACAGGATGGAGCCATAAAAACAGTGACGCAAACAAAACACACACACACACACACACACACACACACACGATGTGAAACAGACACACAGGAGGAATCAACCAAACAAACACACGATAAAGCAAACAAACTAACAAACAAACAAACACACGATGAACCAAACAAAGAAATTGGTTCTCCGGGAGGGAATAATTAATCAAGAGAGAGAGAGAGAGAGAGAGAGCCATAGCTTCCTTCGCTCCGCCACACACAGATATATCTTTATATATGTAAATTAGCTTTGCATATTTACCCCGGCTGTAAACAGAGCGTAGATGGCCGCGACGCATCAACAACGGCGGGGCATTATTTCATCTTCCTCAGCTAGAGTACTTCAGCTGTAAGACGGGGGAGGGGGGGAGGGAAGGATGAGGGGGGGAGGGTAGCCTCTTTGATAGCTGTATATATAAGACGCCTGGGGAAGGGAGGAAGTAGGGTGGGAAGGGGGTATGGAGTGGGATGGAGAGGGGAGGGGGATGGAGTGGTATGGAGAGGGGAGGGGAGGTAACTTGTTTGACAGCTATATTTTCCTTCACTTCCTAGACGCCGGAGGGAAGAGAGGGGAAAGGGAGAGGGGGGGCAGGGGGACCTTCTGTCATCTATAGACCCCTTCCAGGAAACCGAAGGAAAAGAGGGGAGTGAAGTTACCTTCTTCCACAACCATGTATACCCTTCCAGTTGACAGGAGAGGGAAGGGAAGGAAGGCTTGCCTCTTTTATACCCATTTATACCCTTCCAGATAGCCAGAGAGGAGATGGAAGAGAAGGAGGGAGGGAAAAGAGAGTAGGAGATGAAAAAAGTAGAAGGGAAAGGGAGAGAAGAAGAGAGTAGAGTAGGGGACGGTGAAAGACAAAAGAAGGGGAAAGGAGGAGAGAATAAGAGAGAGTAAAACAAGAGAAGATGGAAGAGAGGGGAAGGGAAGGGAGGGGAGGAAAGCCAACCATCTACCCCCTCATTAATATTCCAAGACACACACACACACACACACACACACACACACACACACACATATCTTTTTTTTTATCCCGAGGACATGACGTTTGAGGAAGATCCAGCAGACATGATGGGCCGTATGTAAATTCTCTCCCATCACTGAGAGAGGGGAGGGCGGGGGCAAGGAGGATGTGGTTTGTTTCTTTGTGGTAATCGAGGGAAGGAAGGGTTAGGTTAAGTTAAGTTAGGTTAGGTTAAGTTAGGTTAAGTTAGGTTAGGGTTAGGTTAGGTTAGATTTAAGTGTATGTCATCTTTCATTCTTTTGGCTGTCTTTGATGACCAGCGGGGAGAAGAGGGGATAGAGGAAGTGAAGGGAAGAGGGGAGGGAGAGAGGAAGGGGGCTGTGGTGGTTAGATCCTGCTTCTTGTCCCACAGTTGATGAGGAAGAAGAGGGGGTATATGTCGCTCTTGAGAGATGTGGTGGAGACAGATGGAGATGGCTGCCTGTCGTTGGTCAAGGAGATATCTCTCTCTCTTCTGTACAGTACTCCGGAGAGAGATAGCTCACGTCTCGCGGGCACTGGCGGGTGTGATTCGAGACAGATGTGGATATCTCTCGTGGGTGGATATAAATGTGGTGTGGATGGATGTGTGGATGGATGTAGTGTGGGTGATCGAGAGACAACCATCTTTTGTTTCTCTAAAGTTCAAGCATATCCACACACACACACACACACACACTCTCTCTCTCTCTCTCTCTCTCTCTCTTGTTCTGAAGGGGTTAAGTCATCGTACTCAAGGGGTTAAGTCATCATACTCAAGGGGTTAGGTTATCGTACGCAAGTAGTTAAGTCATCGTACTCAAGGAATCAAGTCATCGTACTCAAAGGATTAAGTCATTGTAATCAAAGGGCTAAGTGACCGTACTCAGTGGATTAAGCAATGGAAATAAACACCAGATTTTTTTTAATAAATGGATCACATAAAACAGACATTACACAAAAAATTAAATAATTCTCTGGGGGAGGGGGGGGTTAATACGTTTTCTGTGAGGAAATTTATCCGGGACATAAAAGATTAAATCAATGAAAACGGGAAATAAAATCAACGAAAACGGTAAAAAATAAGCAATAGTTTTCTCTCATAAAGATCTGGCTCTGGTCCAAGCTGGTCCCTCAAGCCGGCCTATCCGTCTACTTCATGGGTGGGGCCGGGTGGGGTGGGGCCGGGTCAGGCGGGGGTGGGTCGGTGGGGTGGGGAGGGGTGGGGTGGGGTTATTGTCTACGAGCCGGATTCTTAGATACTTAAGATAAAAAAAAATCTTAAAATTTACGCTGAGACTCTACCTTAATTAGATACGTTTAATTAGCATCTATTTTGGGGGTAGAATTATGAGAATCTTTTAATTAATTTAATCGTAAGCTATTTTTTTGTGTGTCTGGCCGCCTGTCATGACTTGAGTAAGAGACGGCAGTAAATATGGCGATCATAATGAAGTTTAAATTACACTGAGACTATACTGTTGATGTGTTGTATTGAGGTAGTGTTACTCTCTCTCTCTCTCTCTCTCTCTCTCTCTCTTTATGGCCCCACGACTGATTGTCATCATAGCCACAAATTGGTCTTGATGACGTCACGGCAGGTCATTAATGACGGCACGCGGGGTCATTAGTGACGTCACACAATGGACCTCGACGCCTTCATGAAACGAAATGAATGTTGTCATAGCCCAGCTTTTATGACGTCACGGGGTTGGCTTAATGGCGTCACGCTAGCGAGTTAATGGCGTCATGACTCGTCACTGATGACGCCTTTATTCTGAGACTCCATGTTGAGACGTGATTGGTTAACGCTGAACCAATCGTGTTTGTTTTGTTCTTGTCCATGTGCTGCCACCATAACACACCTTTATAGGTTCGTTAAGAGACAGTATGTTTCTACTGTCAACTAATGCTACATGTATACAGGTATTGATGTACGGCTTAATAAAAGGTAACAAAAACACACAACTTTATAAAAACATACATAAGAGAAAGGGACAAGAAGGAAGTGTAAATATAAGCCTAAATGAATACACACATATATACATATACATACACATACATACATACTGAGAGAAAAATAGATGATCACACATGCCTTTATAGGTGGGTGTGTTTTTAAAGAGATTTGGTTGAGATTTAGAGAGAGAGAGAGAGAGAGAGAGAGAGAGAGAGAGACCTTCAACATAAATTGACGGAAACTGTATAAGCAAACTACACACACACATACACACACACGCACACACATACGTACGTTTCCCTTCATTTATTGTCATTCATTCATAAATAAATAAATAAATCAAATCACCGTGCTCGAAATCACGTTCCGGGAACCTTAATTGGTCACAGGTAAATCAGTCTTTACCAATATAAGGAAATTCTGCTGTATTTTTTACTCCTGAAGGTAGGTCACGATACAGGTGTTCTTGCCTCCTTGACCTTTGACCTTTATAAATACAAAAGGATAATGATAGGAAGATATAAGGTAAATGCTTCAAGGAGTCATATTTTAGAGCCTCTGAGCTAAGTGTTGATAGCTTTCAGAGTTCGGTTACGTTCAGACAAACACGAGCCAGACGCCAACAAGAGCGATACACCAACGTGTTACAACTACTAAACCTGAATTCAGAATATCAAATCTGCCTTCATTAGGGACAAGAGTGTGTGTGTGTGTGTGTGTGTGTGTGTGTGTGTGTGTGTGTGTGTCCCTTTGGTCTTCACAGTATAGAAACATTCCAGTAGCATCACAGTTGAAATATCACCTTCATTCACCTGTTGTGGTACCTGTCTGTTGTGGTACCTGTCTGTTGTATACCTGACTGTTGTGGTACCTGTCTGTTGTGGTACCTGTCTGTTGTGGTACCTGTCTCGTGTACCTGTCTGTTGTGGTATCTGTTTGTTGTGTAGGCTCTGTCTGTTGTGGTACTCTGTCTGTTGTGGTACCTGTCTCCTGTACCTGTCTGTTGTGGTATTGTCTGTTGTGGTACCTGTCTCTCGTGTCCTGTCTCTCGTGGTACCTGTCTGTTGTGGTACCTGTCTGTTGTGGTACCTGTCCTGTCTGTTGTGGTACTCTGCCCTCGTGGTACCTGTCTGTTGTGGTACCCGTCTGTCGTGGTACCTGTCTGTTGTGGTACCTGTCTCCGTGGTACCTGTCTCTCGTGGTACCTGTCTGTTGTGGTACCTGTCTGTTGTAGTACCTGTTTGTTGTACCTGTCTCGTGGTACCTGTGGTGGTACCTGTTTGTTGTAGCCTGTCTGTTGTGGTACCTGTCTCTCGTGGTACCTGTCTGTTGGTACCTGTCTGTCGTGGTACCTGTCTGTCGTGGTACTCTGTACTGTTGTGGTACCTGTCTCGTGTACCTGTCTGTCGTGGTACCTGTCTGTTGTGGTACCTGTCTGTTGTGGTACCTGTCTCTCGTTGTACCTGTCTGTTGTGGTACCTGTTACTTGCCCGTTGTGGTACTGTCGTGGTACCTGTCTGTTGTGGTACCTGTCTCTCGTGGTACCTGTCTCGTGGTACCTGTCTGTTGTGGTACCTGTCTGTTGTAGTACCTGTTTGTTGTGGTACCTGTCTGTTGTGGTACCTGTCTCTCGTTGTACCTGTCTGTTGTGGTACCTGTTTGTTGTGGTACCTGTCTGTTGTGGTACCCGTCTGTTGTGGTACCTGTCTCTCGTGGTACCTGTCTGTTGTGGTACCTGTCTGTTGTGTACCTGGTCTGTACCCGTCTGGTACGTGGTACCTGTCTGTCCTGGTCTGTCTGTTGTGGTACCTGTCTGTCGTGGTACCTGTTCGTGTGGTGTCTGTACCTGTCTGTCGTGGTACCTGTCTGTCGTGGTGGTACCTGTCTGTTGTGGTACCTGTCTGTTGTGGTACCTGTCTCTCGTGGTATCCTGTCTCTCGTGGTACCTGTCTCTCGTGGTACCTGTCACTTGTTACCTGCAGTCTGTCTGTTGGTACCTGTCTGTTGTGGTACCTGTCTGTCGTGGTACTCTGTCTGTTGTGGTACCTGTCTGTTGTGGTACCTGTCTCTCGTGGCATCCTGTCTCTCGTGGCACCTGTCTCTCGTGGTACCTGTCACTGTGTTTGTTGTACCTGTCTGTTGTGGTACCTGTCTGTTGTGGTACCTGTCTGTTGTGGTACCTGTCTGTTGTGGTACCCATCTGGTACCTGTCTGTTGTGGTACCTGTCTCTCGTGGTGTGTCTGTTGTGGTACCTGTCTCGTGGTACCTGTCTGTTGTGGTACCTGTCTGTTGTGGTACCTGTCTGTTGTGGTACCTGTCTGTTGTGTGGTACCTGTCTGTTGTGGTACCTGACTGTTGTGGTAATTGGACTACCTGTCACTTGTTGTACCTGTCTGTTGTGGTACCTGTCTGTTGTGGTACCTGTCTGTTGTGGTACTCTGGTACCTGTCTGTTGTGGTACCTGTCTGCCACCTGACCTGTGTTGTGGTACCAGTCTGTTGGTACCTGTCTCTCGTGGTAACTGTCTGTTGTGGTACCTGTCTGTTGTGGTACCTGTCTGTTGTGTACCTGTCTGTTGTGGTACCTGTCTGTTGTGGTACCTGCCTGTTGTGGTACCTGTCTGTTGTGGTACCTGTCTGTTGTGGTACCTGACTGTTGTGGTACCTGTCTGTTGTGATACCTGTCTGTTGTGGTACCTTGTCTGTTGTTGTACCTGTCTGTTGTGGTACCTGTCTCTCGTTGTACCTGTCTCTCGTTGTACCTTGCCCGTGTCTGTTGTGGTACCTGTCTGTTGTGGTGTCTGTTGTGGTACCTGACTGTTGTGGTACCTGACTGTGTGTGGTACCTGTGGTACTGTTGTGGTACCTGTCTCGTGGTACCTGTCTCTTTGTGGTACCTGTCTCTCGTGGTACCTGTCTCTCGTGGTACCTGTCTCTCGTGGTACCTGTCTCTCGTGGTACCTGTCTCGTGGTAACCTTGTACCTGTCTCGTGGTACCTGTCTGTTGTGGTACCTGTCTCTGTTGTGGTACCTGTCTCTCGTGGTGGTCTCTCGTGGTACCTGTCTCTCGTGGTACCTGTCTCGTGGTACCTGTCTCGTGGTACCTGTCTCGGTACCTGTCTCGTGGTACCCTCGTGGTACCTGTCTCGTGGTACCTGTCTCTCGTGGTACCTGTCTCGTCCCCTCTCGTGGTACCTGTCTCTCGTGGTACCTGTCTCTCGTGGTACCCCTCTCGTAGTAAATCTGGTTCGTGTCCCCTCTCGTGGTTCCTGTCTCTCGTGGTACCTGTCTCGTGGTACCTGGGTCTCTCGTCGTGGTACCTGTCTCTCGTGGTACCTGTCTCGTGGTACCTGCCTCTCGTGGTACCTGTCTCTCCTGGTACCCGCTCTCGTGGTACTCCCTCTCTGTGGTTCCTGCTCTCGTGGTACCTGTCTCCTCGTACCCGTCTCGTGGTACCCGTCTCGTGGTACCTGTCTCTCGTGGTCGTGGTACCCTCGTCTCGTACTATCTCGTGGTACCCTCGTGGTACCTGGCCCTCGTGGTTCCCCCTCTCGTGGTTCCCATCTCTCGTACCAATCTCTCGTGGTCTCGTGGTACCCGTCTCTCGTACCTGTACCCGTCTTCGTGGTTCCTCTCGTGGTTCTCTCGTCTCTCGTGGTACCTGTCTCTCGTGGTACTCCGTCTCGTGGTACCCCCTCGTCTCTCGTGGTACTAAATCCTCGTCTCGTGGTACCCCTCGTCTCGTGGTACCTGGTACCCCTCTCCTCGTGGTACCCTTCTCGTCTCCTCGTGGTACCCCCTCGTCTCTCCCCTGTACTCCGGTACCTCTCTCGTGGTACTCTCTCGTGGTACCCCTCTCTCGTCTCTCGTGGTACCCGTCTCTCGTGGTACCCAATCTCTGTACCTCTCTCGTGGTACTCTGTCACTTGTTGTACCTGTCTCTCGTGGTACCTGTCACTTGTTACCTGCCTCTCGTACCTGTCTCTCGTGGTACCTGTCTCTCGTGGTACCTGCTCTCTCTCGTCTCTCGTGGTACCCGTCTCTCGTGGTTCCTCCCCGTGGTTCCTCTCGTGGTTCCCCTCTCGTGGTTCCCCTCTCGCCCTCGTGGTACCTGTGTGTACCTGCCTCGCTGTGGTAAATTCTCTCGTGGTACCTGCCCTCGTGGTACCCGTCTCTCGTGGTACCCGTCTCGTGGTACCTGTCTCGGTACCCGTCTCGTGTGTACCTGTCTCGTGGTACCCTCGTCCCTCCGTACCTTCCCTCTTCGTAGGTACCCTCTCTGTGGTTCCCTCTCTCGTGGTTCCCCCTCGTGGTACCTGTCTCGTGGTACCCGTCTCGTGGTACGTCTCGTGTACCTCTCTCGTACCCTCTCGTGGTACCTCTCGGGTCTCGTCTCTCGTGGTACCTGCCCTCTCTCGTGGTTCCCGTCGTTCTCGTGGTTCCTCTCTCGTGGTTCCCCTCTCTCGTGGTTCCTCTCTCGTGGTTCCCTCTCTCTCGTGGTTCCTGTCTCGTAGTCTCTGTACCTGTCTCTCGTGGTACCTGTCTCGTGGTACCTGTCTCTCGTGGTAACCGTCTCTCGTGGTACCTGTCTCTCGTGGTACCTGTCTCTCGTGGTACCTGTCTCTCGTGGTACCTGCCTCTCTCTCCAGGTGCTCCAGCCAGTGTAATAAACGGTATATACTGTACTGTAATAGACCAAACTTAGACAAATTAAACCGCTAAAGCGTAGACAAAACCTCACTGTAAGATGATGAATGACTGAGGTGAACGATAAGGCGGTAAAACAACAAAGGCACTGAATGATTGATGCCTTGAATGTGTTCGTGTGAATGTTAGTGGAAGCGAGATACTAGTTACTATTTTATACGTCTATTTATCATACTTTTTAGAAAATAGTCATTGAATTTCTATTATATTTTTCTATGTCTTTCCTTATTAAATGATTAGTAATTAATTCCCACTGAAGAAAGTCTTATTTATTGATATATAATGACTAATAAATGAGGATAATTCAAAAGATATTGGACGAAATTACAGGTGGAAATCAATTGAACGATACATTATGAAATTAGCATCGTATGTTTTGATAAAATGAGAGTAATAACTGATTGGGAGAGAGAGAGAGAGAGAGAGAGAGAGAGAGAGAGAGAGAGAGAGAGAGAGAGAGAGAGATCGCCTGTGATATTAGTGTTTATAAATTAACACTATTACAGGTAAAGGAGGAAAATAGTAATGGGTTGGATGGTTACACAGAGGAGGAAATTGTCGATGTGAACGTGAATCGTGACGGGAATGTCTTAGGAAGAATATCATGGGATGAACAATTGAACTTTCTTCCACCCTCCCCCTCCCTCCCCTCTCCTCCACCCCCTCCCATCCCCTCCCCCATCCCTCTCCCTCCCCCCTTCCCTCCTCCCCCATCCCTCTTACCTCCCCTCTCTGATGCCATAACATTCCTGACCCAACCAGTGATAAACGAGATTTATCGCATGTCGCCGGCCAATCAAAATTCAGCTTCAATACTCGAGGCGCGGATCTCTCCTGTCTTGACCAATGACAAACAGTTTCGTGGAGATAGGATGGTTTAGGAGGGGAGGAGGCGTGTGTTCCTCACCAAAACAATACTAAGAATTTTTAGGTTTTGTTGACATTGTTTCTTTCGTGTGTTGTTGAGGTCAGATATTAATGGTTTTACTGTTGTTGTTATTGTTAGTAGTATTACGGTATTATTGTTGTCATTAATATTATTGTCATTATTATTGCTGCTATTATTATCATCATCATCATTATCATCATCATCATCATATCATTATTATCATCATCATCATCATATCATTATCATCATCATCATCATCATCATCATCATATCATTATCATCATCATCATCATCACGTACTATAATTATCTTCACTACCATTACCAAATTAAATACTCACAAATCTTTCGGAATTGATGTTTTATGAAGAAATATATTAAGTAATTTATTAAGTACATTTGACCTCATTAGTATTCATATCATCTCTATAATTCATTAAGTATGACATCATAACCCACATAAATGGTTACACACACACACACACACGCACACACACACACACACACACACACACACACATAGGCAGCACTTATGCCTAAAATGGCTTCGTTATTGATCATTAAATAACTTCCATATCGTTATCATGTGTTGTATAAATGACACGTAAATTACTTCACAACTATAATGAAAGCCTCCCTATAGCGGACTATATGGAGGGTGAATTTCGTTATTGTGGGGGTCTCTTAGATGAAAAACCTCCCTATAACGGACTATATTGAGAGTGAATTTCGTTATAGTAAATAGCTTTTGTAAATAGCTCTTGTGATTGAAAAACCTCCAACAGTTTATTGTAGTCTCGGGTTGTGTGGTAGAAGGGCGTTATTTCCGTGTTTAATTAATGGATTTAAGCTGGCCGAAATGTCGTGGTCCGTCTGAGTCTTTTAATGGCACATAAGCTCTCTCTCTCTCTCTCTCTCTCTCTCTCTCTCTCTCTCTCTCTCTCTCTCTTGTGTTATTACATATTTTGGTATGGCCTGGAGACGGTAGGGGAGTGAATTCGGGGAGAGGAGGAGGGGGGAACGTATGGAGTGGTGGTGGTGGTGGTAGGGATTAGGGATAGTGGGGGGATTGGGGAGGTGGAGAGGGGTTTGGGACGGTGGGGAGGGGTTTGGGGTGTTGGGGAAGCAAGGATAAGGAGTTTGGGGGGTTAGTAGGGGTGAAAAAATGTCCCTGCCAAGTAAAAAAAACCACAACAGACAGACACAGCAGCAATAACATCACAGCAGGCAGCAGACACAACAACAACAACTACAGCACAACAGCAGCAGCGCAACAACAGCAGCACAACAGCACCATAACAGCAGCACCATAACAACAACAGCAACAACAAAAGCACCACAACAGCACAGCAGCACCACAACAACAGCAACAGCACCACAACAGCAACAGCACCACCGCAACAGCAACAACAGCACAACAGCAGCACAGCAACAGCACCACAACAGCAGCACAGCAACAGCACCACAACAGCAGCACAGCAACAGCACCACAACAGCAGCACAGCAACAGCACCACAACAGCAGCACAGCAACAGCACCACAACAGCACCACAACAACAGCAACAGCACCACAACAGCACCACAACAACAGCAACAGCACCACAACAGCAGCACAGCAGGCAGGCATAATTCAACCCCACATTTTTTGCGGGACCGACTGTGTGATATTCGGAGACAGCGGCGACTTTCACAAAATTGGACAGTAATTGGTTCCTATGGGGACAGGGAGTGAGGGGTGGACGGTGGTGACGGATGGGTGATGGGTGGCGAGAGATGGGGTGATGGGTGGGTTAAGGGTGGCCAGGGGATTCAGAGTTGGGTGGTGGTGACGGATGGGTGACAATGGGTTGAGGTTATGGGTGAAGTGGAGTAGGGTAGGTTTTGGGTGGAGTGGGTTGGGGAACGTTATGGGTGTGCTGGGGTGTGGTTGTGGGTAAAGTGGGGTGATTTATGGATGGGGTAGTGATGACGAATGGGTGATGGATGGGGGAGATATGAGTGGGCTGGGGGTGGGATAAGAGTTGGGTGGAAATCGGGTGTAATGGGTGTTTCATGTCACCACCAACAGTCAGCACCCCACCCACACCCTACCCACACCACCCACCCCACCCACCCCCACACCCACCCACCCACCCACCCCACCCCCACACCACCCACCCACCCACCCACCCCCACACCAACCCTGCCACCCACCCACCCCCACACCAACCCCAACCACCCCCACCACACACCCACACACCACCCACCCACCCCACCACCCACACCCACCCCACCCCCCTGCCCCACCCCACCCCCACCCCCACCTACACACCCCCACCCCACCCCACCCACACACACACACACCCACCCACCCACCCACCCCTACCCCACCCCCACCCCCACCCACACACACACACCCACCCACCCCACACACACACCCACACACCCACACACCCACCCCTCCCACACCCACCCCCACCCCTCACACACACACACACACACACACCCACCCACACACACACACACACACACACACACACCCACACACACACCCACCCACCCCACACACGCACACACACACACACACAGACAGAGTTCGAAAAAAATTATGAAACTCAAATGGCCAAGTTTTAATTTCTAAACACCAACACCTTTACTAACTTTGGACTGTGTGTGTGTGTCTGTCTCTCTCACTGTCTCTCTGTCTGTGTATCTCTCTCTGTGTGTGTATTTATCTGTTTCTCTGTGTCTGTGTCTGACGGGGTTGGTTTTTACCCCTAATTATTATCGTAAATATCGGCAATACTCTCTCTTTTCTACGTATTGTAATATTTTCTTTGTGTATCTTCATAAACCAGTTAAGTGAAATAATAATAATGAATAATAATAATAATAATAACAATAATAATAATAATAATAATAATAATAATAAATCAATAATGCAGACGAGTTCCAATATTATAATAGACAGTTCAAACAAAGTTACTATCTTTTAACCCATTATTTGTATATCACCACATTTTTTGGGGTGGTATCATATTATATCAACAACAGTGAAAAAAAAAATATATCAAAATATCGTCCCACTTCCTGAGCAATTATCTGCTGTGGTGCGCCGGGATAGCTTGTTGTCAGTTTGTTGGTTCGACTCCCCCAGATTTTTGGTGCAACTTGTTCTATTGATTTTTGGGCGGGTAAAAAAGTTATATTGTATTAACGTAACTGGACGAAACACACCGCGATGGTCATTCAAAGGCAATTATTTCCCTCCTGAAGAGATAGTTAGAGAGGATATATATGTGTAGTGTGGTTGTTAGTGTGTACTGTATGTGGAGTGGGGTTGTTAGTGTGTATGTGTAGTGTGGTTGTTAGTGTGTACTGTATGTGTAGTGTGGTTGTTAGTGTGTACTGTATGTGTAGTGTGGTTGTTAGTGTGTATGTGTAGTGTGGTTGTTAGTGTATATGTGTAGTGTGGTTGTTAGTGTGTATGTGTAGTGTGGTTGTTAGTGTGTACTGTATGTGTAGTGGGGTTGTTAGTGTGTATATGTAGTGTGGTTGTTAGTGTGTATATGTATATGTGTAGTGTGGTTGTTAGTGTGTGTGTGTGTAGTGTGGTTGTTAGTGTGTATATGTGTGTGTGTGGTTATTAGTGTATGTAGTGTGTTGTTAGTGTGTATATGTAGTGTGGTTGTTAGTGTGTATACGTGGTGTGTTGTTAGTGTGTGTGTGTGTGTGTAGTGTATATAGTGTGTATGTGTAGTGTGTTGTTAGTGTGTATATGGTGTGGTTAGTGTGTATATGTGTGGTTATTAGTGTGTGTGTGTGTGTAGTGTGTGGTTGTTAGTGTATACGTGGTGTGTGGAAGTTGTTAGGTGTGTGTATATGTAGTGTGGTTGTTAGTGTGTGTATGTGTAGTGTGGTTGTTAGGTGTGTATGTGTAGTGTGGTTGTTAGTGTGTACTGTATGTGTAGTGTGGGGTTGTTAGTGTATGTGTAGTGTGGTTGTTAGTGTATGTGTAGTGTGGTTGTTAGTGTGTACTGTATGTGTAGTGTGGTTGTTAGTGTGTATGTGTAGTGTATACAGTGTATGTGTAGTGTGGTTGTTAGTGTGTGTGTGTGTAGTGTGGTTGTTAGTGTGTATATGTAGTGTGGTTGTTAGTGTGTATACGTGTGTGTATATGTGTGTGTGTGTGTGTGGTTATGTGTATATGAAAAGTGGTTGTTAGTGTGTATGTGTGTGTAGGTGGTTGTTAGTGTGTATATGTAGTGTGTATATGTGGTAAGCATAGTGTGTGTGTGTGTGTAGTGGTTGTTAGGTGTGTATATGTAGTGTGTGTGGTTGTTAGTGTGTATGTGTAGTGTATGTTAGTGTGTGTGTGTGTAGTGTGGTTATAGTGTGTGTGTGTAGTGTATATAGTGTGTATGTATAGTGTATGTTAGTGTGTATGTGTGTGGTGGGGTTAGTGTATGTAGTGTGGTTGTTAGTGTGTATGTGTAGTGTGGTTGTTAGTGTGTATGTGTAGTGGGGTTGTTAGTGTGTATGTGTAGTATGGTTGTTAGTGTGTATATGTAGTGGGGTTGTTAGTGTGTATATGTAGTATGGTTGTTATTGTGTATGTGTAGTGTGGTTGTTAGTATGTGTAGTGTGGTTGTTAGTGTGTATGTGTAGTGGGGTTGTTAGTGTGTATGTGTAGTGTGGTTGTTAGTGTGTATTTGTAGTGGGGTTGTTAGTGTGTATGTGTAGTGTGGTTGTTAGTGTGTATGTGTAGTGGGGTTGTTAGTGTATATATAGAGAGAGCTGTTTCGGAGTTGTCATAGTCGAGTTTCAAAGATGGCGTTTCCAGTGTGTTACCTTTCTATTTCCTGTGTAAAAAATACCAACCTCCCAATAGATTGCAGGAAGGGGGCCCGTCCTGCCTCAACCAATCAAAAACACATCTACCAAATATTTCGGTTGGCTGGCTATAATCCATAGGGTGTACACAGCACTAGGCCAATAGGTTCCGGTGTGTGTGTGTGTGTGTGTGTGTGTGTGTGTGTGTGTGCGCGTGTGCGTGTGTGTGTTCATCTTGCAACAAGACTACCAATGGAGAGAGATATGAATTGCACTCTAATTAATCACGTCACTTCGAATTACTTAAAAGTTATATATATTTATTTATTTTCGTTGACTCCGAATTGTCAGGTCAGGTCTGAGGGTCGGAGACTAATCCTCACTTAATCGAACATTTTGGATGATTAGACAGACAGATACAGATCTATCCATCCATCCATCCATCCATCCATCTGGTAATCCATAAAAGCCGTAGTGAAGATCCGGATATCAGATTTATTCTCGCCAGGAACCATAAATTGTACCTTTCTTCTCCCTTTTTCTTCTTCTTCGAGTAAGACCGTTTCCTCCCCTCCCTTCTTCAGGGTGTCAGGTCTCTGTCAGCAGTCTCTTAAAACTTGTACCGCCCAGCCATCAAACACGTCCTGAGACATACTTAAGGACTGGGGGATACTTGAAGACTGAGAGATACTTGAAGACTGGGGGATACTTGGACTGGGAGATACTTGAAGACTGAGAGATACTTGAAGACTGAGAGATACTTGAAGACTGAGAGATACTTGAAGACTGAGAGATACTTGAAGACTGAGAGATACTTGAAGACTGAGATACTTGAACTGGGGATACTTGGATGGGATACTTGGACTGGGAGATACTTGAAGACTGGGGATCTTGGACTGGGGATACTTGAAGACTGAGAGATACTTGAAGACTGAGATACTTAAAAACAAAATCAGACTTGAATAACACACAACATATACACATAACAAAACACCCCGAGTCTTTGTTTATTCATGGGACTTGTAATTATTGCCTCTTTATTTCTCTACACACACACACACACACACACACACACATACACATACACATACATACATCTTAAGAACAGCCTCTAGAATAACCCTTAGAATCCCCCCTCCCCCTGGAACAACCTTTGAAACACACTAAAAAGACCCTCTGGAACAACCCCTGGAACACCCCTGTAAGATCTCTGGAACACACCTGTAAGACCTCTGGAAGACCCCCTCTGGAACTCCTGGAAAACAGATCATTTAATAACCATAAGGACTCGAGCACCACAATTCCCCAGCGCCTTAATGTGACTTACAATTATTCCAACGACAGGAATAAACACCAATACAAGTAACACCTTTTAACAACCATTACAGGCGCTTTTAGGAGGTAATTACATATCTTGGACCTTGAAAATACCAGAACTAGACTATTACATTAACCTTCCTAAGCCAAATAGTGTTAATTCAGCCACATGTTAATTCCGAGGATTGTGAAAGGAAAAAAAATACACATGATTTGAAACTGAGAGGTTGAGAGGCGTCTAATGATGTCCTGGAATGCTCACCCACCGACCACATTCCCTTCCAGAAGAAAGAGTTTACCTTCCCCCGGCTCTGTAATGACGCCCCGAGACCTCATGCCAGAGCCGCTACTGGACCATAAGGATTATCTCTCGTGGAAAAAACACAGTGATGGAAAGACAATTTTAAGAGGTTCAATATATTTTTTTTTATATCGAGAACCTTTCCAAGTAGAAAATAAGACCTTTAACTATCTCTTAAAAATCCGAAGGTTGGAATTATATAAAGGAAATGATACTTGAAATTTTGGAACTTTATTTTTCGTTCTGTCGTTGTCGTATTTTACATAGTCATTATAAAATGCCATTTGGGGATCCAGGTTAGTTTTAAAAGTCTCATCAGTAACCCTCATTGATCTAAAATTATTTCCAGGTTTTCTTTCACCAGATCGGATTTCCTCCCACCATTACAAACCTCCAAATGAGGTCCTCCGTGGTGATGGAGAGATCATCTATCACGTTTCTGGACAAACAAGTCGGGGAACACCATCCAGATATTCCCTAAAAAGATGTGATTACCCTCCTTCCCTCCTTCAATTCCCTTCCCCACCTTCCCCCCTTTCATTCCCTCCCTCCTTCATTCCCTGCCCCTCTATCTCCTTCCATTCCCTTCCCTCCCTCTTTCTCTCCCTCCCTCCCTCTCTCCCTCGCCACTCCAACAATTACACACCAAAAGTTACGACTCCAACCATTATATACCTCGTCAGATTTCTTTCCAGTCATTGGGGATTCAATAAGAAGAGAGTTCTATAGTACACATACTGATATTACGAGTCGTTTTCCCCTTAGCCACATACTGATACAAGGAGTTGTTTTCCCCTTAGCCACATACTGATACAAGGAGTTGTTTTCCCCCTTAGCCACATACTGATACAAGGAGTCGTTTTCTCTTGTACATACTGATGCAAAGTCGTTTTCCTTAGCCACATACTGATACAAGGAGTCGTTTTCCTTAGCCATATGCTGATACAAGGTCGTTTCGCCAGCACATACTGATACAAGGAGTCGTTTTCCTTGGCCCACATGCGGTACAAGGTCGTTTTCCTTAATACATACTAAGTACAAGAATTCGTTTTTTCCCTTAGTACATACTGATACAAGTCGTTTCCCTTAGCCACATACTGATACAAGGAGTCGTTTTCCCCTTAGCCACATACTGATACAAGGAGTCGTTTTCCCCTTAGCCACATACTGATACAAGGAGTCGTTTTCCCCTTAGCCACATACTGATACAAGGAGTCGTTTTCCCCTTAGCCACATACTGATACAAGGAGTTGTTTTCCCCCTTAGCCACATACTGATACAAGGAGTCGTTTTCCCAAGGTCGTTTTTGTTTAGTTATTCATGACTCACCGTTTGTGTTGTTTATTTTATTTTACTTCTATTTTTTGTATAATCTTAAAATTTCAATTGTATGTGCCAGGTAAGTTCAAGGTAATTATGTATCAATTATGAATATAAACCCAATGTACTGTATACTCGCCGAACAAGAACAACACGCACACACCTACCTGAACCTCTTGATGACACGAGTGGTAGATTTCCTAGCTCAATCTAAGCTGTCGATACCAGTTTTAGGATCATTCTAGACCAGGTAACAGTTCCCCAGGTGTTATCTAGTGATTAACAGCTATTTCAAACTTCCAGGAACATCATTGTATAACACTTCAAAAATCATTACTGGAACGCTTGATGAATTTTATAAACATCTTGAGTATATATATATATATATATATATATATATATATATATATATATATATATATATATATATATATATATATATAATTTTATTTTTTGAGGTTCGTCATTATCATCAGCACGTAGGGATCATTCCCGGTTTCTTCCTCTGGGAATTATTTGTAGTTGTCAAGCTTGGCTCATTTATCATTCCAGAATTCCAGTCAAGTCTCGATTCCTGATGATTGGTTCAAGTACCTTAGTAGAAATTTGATGATGATCCGAGTCATCCTAGAAGCCTTGATAACCATTCCAGAGCTGTGTGTGTGTGTGTGTGTGTGTGTGTGGTTCCATATATAACACTGAAAAAAGAACACATGTCACTTCTACGAATTTTTTAAGAAAAAAAATTCAGATTTTGCTGGAAAGATGAGTACCATCCAGACCTTAAAATGAGATCCCCGGTGGGTGTGGATGGCTCAGTTATCAGTCCCCGGCCATCAGGAGGGTGTAGACAGCTCAGCTATCAGTCCCCGGCCATCAGGAAGTTGTAGACAGCTCAGCTATCAGTCCCCGGCCATCAGGAAGTTGTAGACAGCTCAGCTATCAGTCCCCGGCCATCGGGAGGGTGTAGACAGCTTAGCTATCAGTCCCCAGCCATCAGGAAGTTGTAGGCAGCTCAGCTATCAGTCCCCGGCCATCAGGAGGTCTCGGGGCCACCACGGAAACACTACATCATTCCAGTCGATTAATCAATCTGTTGGGCGGCCATTGTGGCTAGGGACAGGACCTTCCCCCGTCTCGTCTCCCCAGTTTTGTCTTGGCTTATGGTGATATATTTTTCCCTAGTTTATTGTGGAGGGACCATTTGTCTCCCCCGCCACCGTCTTATACACTCTGCATTACGGCAAATATTTACTGACTGAATCCTGGTTTAGGTTTTCATCCAGTTATGCTTTAGTGGTCCTCATTCATTGTGTACATTGTATTTTAGTCTTAACGTTCATCTTCCTCCTCCTACCAAAAATGTGATTGAATGAATGATGAATGTTTTAGAGATAATCCCGTTCCTTGCCTCCCTTTTTCCTCCTACTTTACCTCTCTCTCTCTCTCTCTCTCTCCACCTAACCATATTATTGCCGGGATTCGACCCCTTCCACCGCGTCCCATATCGAGGTTAGTTCAAATCCCAAATTGTATTGGTGACGGAGATAGAATCGTTCCTCTCTGGCTGGTGAAAAATAAAGGATATATCCAGTGTTCTTTGTGTGTGTGTGTGTGTGTGTGTGTGTGTGTGTGTGTGTGTGTGTGTGTGATATGAGGATATTTCCCAAGTCTTAAGAGTAGTATTTGTTCCTCCCTATCCCTTTGTCACCCATTTATCCATCACTCCCTGTTATCAGTTACGCCTTCCTCCCCTCCTCCACCCTAGTTACGCCTTCCTCCCTCCCCAGCCACGCCTCCTCCACAGTCACGCCTCCCTCCCCCTCCACAGTCCACGCCTCCCCCTCCACAGTTCACGCCTCCCTTCCCCCTCCACAGTTACGCTTCCTCCCTCCCCGTGTGCCTCCCCCCCCTCCACAGTTACGCCTCCCTTCCCTCCACAGTTACGCTTCCCTTCCCCCTCCACAGTTACGCCTCCCTCCCCCTCCAGTTTCCTCCTTCCCTCCACAGTTACGCCTCCTCCTCCACACAGCCACGCCCCTCCACAGCCTCCCCTTCCCTCCTCCACGGTTACGCCTCCCCTTCCCCTCCACAGTTACGCCTCCTTCCCCTCCACAGTTACGCTCCCTCCACAGTTCTGCCTCCCTCCACAGTTACGCCTCCACAGTTACGCCTCCCTTCCCTCCACAGTTACGCCTCCTTCTCCACAGTTATGCCTCCTTCCTTCCACAGTTACGCCTCCCCCTCCACAGTTACGCTTCCTCTCCTCTGTGCGCCTCCCTTCCCTCCACAGTTATGCCTCCCCTTCCTCCATAGTTACCTGCCTCCCTCCACAGTTACGCCTCCTCCACAGTTACGCCTTCCTCCCTCTCCACAGTTACGTTCCCCCTCTCCACAGTTACGCCTCCTTCCCCCGTCCACAGTTACGCCTCCCCTTCCCCACAGCTACGCCTCCCCTCCACAGTTATGCCTCCCCCCCCTCCACAGTTACGCCTCCTCCCTCTCCACAGTTCTGCCCTCCCTTCCCTCCACAGTTACGCCTCCTTCCCCTCTCCACAGTTCTGTCCCTCCCCACACTTCGCCTCCCTCCACAGCCACGTCCCCTCCCCTCCACAGTCAGCTCCCCTTCTCCTCCACAGCCCCCTCCACAGTCGCTCCCTCCCAGCACGCCTCCCTCCTCCACTGTGCTGCTCGCCTTCCCCTCTCCACAGTCATGTCCCCTCCTCCACAGTTACGCCCCCTTCCCCTCCACAGCCACGCTCCCCACAGTTACGCCTCCCCTCTCCACAGGAGCCCCTCCATCCTTCGCCTCCCTTCCCCTCCTCCCTTCCCTCCCCCATTCCTCTTTTTCCTCTCCCTTGTGCCCCATTTTCCCAGGGACCATTACTCATCCCTGTAAAATGACCCTACGGTGGCATCACTGGAGGCTGCTAACATTCCTCTTCCTGAGGGCTGAGGCTTCCTTCTTCCTGAGGGCTGAGCCTTCCTTCTTCCTGAGGGCTGCTTCTCCTGAGGCTGAGGCTTCTTACTGGGGGCTGTGTCTTCCTCCTTCCTGAGGGCTGTGGCTTCTCCTTCCTGAGGGCTGAGGCTTCCTTCTACTGAGGGTGGCTTCTCCTTCCAGAGGGCTGAGGCTTCTTCTTACTGAGGGCTGTGGCTTCCTTCCTGAGGGCTGTGGCTTCTCCTTCCAGCTGAGGCTTCTTTCTTGAGGGCTGTGGCTTCTCTTTTCCTGAGGGCTGAGGCTTCTTTTACTGAGGGCTGTGGCTTCTGTCCTTCCTGAGGGCTTTGGTTCCTCCTTCCTGAGGCTGAGGCTTTTCTTACTGAGGGCTGTGGCTTCCTCCTTCCTGAGGGCTGAGGTTTCCTTCCTCCTGAGGGGCGAGGCGTCCTCCTCCTCCAGGGCTGAGTTTTTCTACCTACACACACACACACACACACACACACACACACACACACACACACGTTCACCCCAACCTCAACAAAATATAAATACTCAAAACCTCTTACGGCATTTCTTCTCGTAAGTTAAGACAAAAATGGAAATATATCACAAGTTTAGTAGAGTCTCAACACCATATTTAAGAGGATTTTCTTAGTCTTAGGTTGGTTTAAATTACAATGAAGGAATTAAATACCTTCTCCCAGTGACTTCTCGTATTACAAGGATAAAAGATTCATTCACTTATGATTTTTTTTCGGATTTAAGTAAACATATGAAGTGAAAGTAGAGTGTCAGTGTTAATTTGATTCTTATTTATTTAATTAAGATGGTAATTAATTGTGTGTAATTTTATGAATATAGTTACTGGTTTCTGGGCCAAATTATTGTTGTTGTTGTTGTGTTGTATTGAAGTTAATGAATGGAAATATGTTTGTGTGTTTGTATGGCCGTGATAGGAATAACTAATTTAACGAAATCATATTGTTATTAAAGGTATCGTGTGTGTGTGTGGAATGAAGTAGTTTTGAGAATTATGGGAAATGTTTTAAGTTTCGAAAAGGCTTGTTTGTTTTTATGTTCCTTCATTCTATTTTGTCTTCCTTCTATTTCTTTCTAATTTCTTCTTTCGTCTTTCTTTCCCCCTTATCTTCGTTTTCATCCGCATTCTTTCCATTTTCTTCCCTTTTTTTCGTTTTCCCCTTCCTGTTCTTCTTTCTTCCTGTTTTTATCCTTCTTTCTCTCCATTTGCTTCATTCCTTCCTCTTTCTCTCTGTCTTTCTCCCTCCTCTCTTCTCACAGGTCGGGGTCATCCCATTAAGACTCATCCAGGTGAGAGGGTCTACCTGGAGCCACCTGTTATGACCTTAAATTATGTCATGCAGTTCTCCAAAGGTTAATTAGTTAGTTAGTTTGTTTGTTTGTAATCCATGGGTACTTTTGTTTATTGTTTATTATATTACTTTTGTTTACTATACTATTTTTGTTTACTGTACTATAAACAATGGGAATATATGCAGATTAAACTCGGCATTTAAACAGCAAAGGGCATGACAACACAATAATTTGATTGGTGAAAACTGCTTTGTTATTTCTACCATTAAACGTCGTCAAAAGAGAAAGCCCCGATTTTATGTAGTTATATGTTAAAAAGGCCAGATTTTAGCTATATATTGAAGTTAAGATTTAGGATAGTTCTAAATTAAAGTTTGGGTAATCTTAATGACTTTCTAAAATTACGATTCGAGATGCTTAAATTATCCTTATATCCAGTTAGAGGAAAACTTATTATGGGTTAATATGGGTTAATATTTACTTATGGATTATGGGGTATATATATATATATTAGTTCACACGTTGTTTCCTTATCTTATCTAAGCTATCTAACCTTTGTGTGTTGGTCTTTGATTGTAAACCGCCCCCCCGCCCCCTCCCCCCCGCCCCCTCCCTCTCACCTCGACCAACACACACCACTACCATGTACAGTACCACCCCTTCCCTCTACACTTCAGCAATACCACCCTTCCCTCTAATCCCCCTCCATCCCCCACCACATCACTCATACACACACACCACCACCATCATGTAGTACACCCCTATACCACAACACCACCCCCTCCCCTCCCCAACACACACACACACACACAAGCAGCGGGGCCGCAGGTGGTCAGGGAACATTGCCTCACTCACATTACCATCAAAAGAGTCATATCGTCGTACTTCTTGCTGGGTTTCCAATACGATATATCCTAGAAATAAATTGGGTACAGGTTTTTCTCCCCATTGTGGTCCCTCCTCCCTCTCATGCCCCTCTCCTCCTCCCTCTCATGCCCCTCTCCTCCTCCCTCTCCTCCTTCCATCCCTCTATCACCTCCTACCCATCTACCCCTCCCTCTCTCCCTTCCCATCAGTGGACCATCAGTCATGTTAGGAGGGTGAGGACGCACCTGGGCTGTGTAACCCGGAGTTAGAGGACGGGTGACCCTGGCGAACGTTCTCCGGGTTGACCAGTGGTGATTTATCTCTGGTCTTCTCTCGGGTTTCTTTTCCTTGATTTTGTTTTGTGGAGTTTGTTGATGGACGGGGTTTTGTTGTTGTTGTTATTATTATTTTTTGTTGATATTGTTGTTGTTGTTGTTGTACGTTGTTTCTTAGGCTTCTGTTATTGTTTATTTTCTTTGTTTCTCTCGTGTATTCTCAACCGCTTCATCCCCCTGGTGTTTTAGATCCACCTGTTGCCTTTATACCACATTTGCATATCATCATCACACTTCACAATATTCGGCTTTACATAATACATACAATTTTCTTCTTTCACTTTTTCTTTCTTTCTTTCTTTCTTTCTTTCTTTTTTCTTTCTGTCCTTCTTTCTTACACACACACACATTCAGATTTCAGATTTTTGCCCCCACATGCCCAAATTTGTCTTAATTCGTGCAGGGGTTAAGAGCGTCATGCAAAACAGGTGATATATTTAAAGCTTAATTAGACCAGGTGTTTATTGTTGATCTGTTTACTTCATACTGTTCTCTGATTGGTCGATGGGATTAACTAGTACTGAGGTGCTCGTAATCTGATTGGTCGAGGGGTCAACTTCTACTGGGATGCTTTGGGATGTTTTTATCGTAGAGAGAGGGAGGGAGGGGGAAGAGGTGTTTGTGGGGAAGGGGAAGAGGGGGGGGGGGTAGGAAGGAAGAGATTGGAATGAGTGAGAAATATGGGGATGGAAGGGTGTGTGTGTGTGTGTGTGTGTGTGTGTGTGTGTGTGTGTGTGTGTGTGTGTGTGTGTGTCATTGGAAGAGGGGGTTATTTATTTATGCTTGTGGTTGTGTTTTTTGTGTGTATGGCATCCCAGTGTTTGTTTGTTTGTTTGTGTATTTTTGTCTGTGTATGTATGTGTGTGTGTAATTTTGACTGTTCTGTGAAGCATATACACATATATTTGGAAACCTTCAAGCCAAATTTTGTATAGTTTGTTTGTATGTGTATGTATGTGTATCTATGTATGTATATGTGTATGCATAAAAACATTCAAAAGCCCCCCCCATCAAAATACGTGTTATGTTAATGTCACAATCGTTATAATTACGTGTTGTATTCTCGTCATCACCTACCACAGTACAGGTGAATACAGTCATAAATATAATAATTACATTACAAAACAAAATTGGCTGTAATGTTACATAATTACAATTGGGAATTTTATTACACGTGTTGAATAATCATAATTCCCTTTGTTAAACCGTTACAATTAAATAACGATTATATTACACAGGATTGTACTTTACTGTCATGAAATAATTAAAGAGAATGAAAGGCAATTCTCAACACACACACACACACACACACCCACACACACACACACACACACACACACCCACACACACACACACCCACACACACACACACACACACACACAATATCACGTTCATAACCTCGGTCTTCTCCACTACACGAGCTGGAATTAATATCCATTTAACCGGCCGTGAAGCTGCCAAGGGTTTGGGAGGTGTGTAGTATAGAGGGACTCTATATTTGGCTCTAAGTTCTGTCTCATGATAGATAAAGGTAACTACCGATAGATAGTCACTGGCTCTAAGCTCTGGTGCGATAGATAAAGGTAACTACCGATAGATAGTCACTGTCAGGGGGCTCTAAGCTCTGTATCACGATTTATTAAGGAAACCAACGATAGAGCCACTGGTTTGACCTCTGTTTCTGAGCTCTAATTGTTGACAGAATAGCAAGTGGATAGAGCTACTCTGTTAAAGCTCTATCTTAGGCTCTGTATCGTTGTAGAGTAGTGAAGAATAAAAGGAATTCGTCAGGTTCCCCGTGTGTGTGTGTGTGTGTGTGTGTGTGTGTGTGTGTGTGTGTGTGTGTGTGTGTGTGTGTGTGTGTGTGATCATTAAAGTTAACAAAATATTTAGTAAACTTAGAGAGAGGCGAAGTTTAGAAGTGAAGGAAGGAGGTAAGGAGTGAAAGAAGGATGAGAGAGAGAGAGAGAGAGAGAGGACCAACTCATCGACAGATATATAAATCAAATTAATATACTCATTAGGAATCTGTATAAAAAGTTCATTACTAAATAACTCACGAATCATTAGTTGTCTACACTGTGTAAATTTGTGACTGATTCTGATTCATAAATTCCATTACAGATTTACACAACGACCGTAAAATAATACCGATAGGGACAGCTAGTTAATTATTACACCTGGTTTGTTGTGTCATGAGTTTTGGGGTTGTGTTTTTGGGGTTGTGTTTTTGGGGGTTGTGTTTTTGGGGTTGTGTTTTTGGGTTGTGTTTTTGGGTTGTGTTTTTGGGGGTTGTGTTTTTGGGGTTGTGTTTTGTGGGGTTGTGTTTTGGGGTTGTGGGTTGTGTTTTTGGGGGTTGTGTTTTTGGGGTTGTGTTTTTGGGGTTGTGTTTTTTGGGGTTGTGTTTTTTGGGGGTTGTGTTTTTGGGGGTGTGTTTTTTGGGGTTGTGTTTTGGGGTTGTGTTTTTTGGGGTTGTGTTTTGGTTGTAGAGTTATTGTAGTGTTGTTATTTATTTGTGGTTGTTGTTGATGGTATTGTTGTTGTTGTTTTTATTGTTAGTTATTGTTTATTATTTATTTATTATTTTTATTATTTTTATTATTATTATTATTATCATTATTATCATTATCATCATCATTTTTCGTCTTGTTGTTCTGTTATTATCTCCTATTATTTCACGTCCAAATCTTTACCCTCCCCTTCCCTCCCCTCCCCTCTTCCTCCTCTTCATTTCTCTAATTCCCTTTCTCCTTTTTATCTCTTATCATCACCCCCCAATCTCCCCCCGCATCAAATATCTCCCCTTCTCTAGATCATCCTCCCCAATACCTTCCTCTTTACCCCCTACCTCCCCGCTCCCCCTTCCTTCTATCCCCTGTCCTTCGCCTTCCTCCTTCCCTTTCCCCCCTCCTCTCCCCCCTTCACCACGGTCACCAGTCAGTCAGTCTCTTATCTATCGACCGCCTTATGTTAACTCCTCCCCCTCCCCCTCCCCCCTTCCCCTTATCCCCATTCCCCTACATCGTTCCGCATATTGGCTTAGCTGATGTTTGTGGGCCCATATGAACACACTCTCTCTCTCTCTCTCTCTCTCTCAATACCCACTATACACAGATATTGACAGTGTCACTTATGTCCCTTCAGCTTATGCAGATGATCATGAAACACTGTATAAAATGAGAGAGAGAGAGAGAGAGAGAGAGAGAGAGAGAGAGAGAGAGAGAGAGAGAGAATGATTTATAAAACAGGAAGTATGTGAGAAGGAGAAAGAGAATCAGGAAAGGAGGAGATTGAATGGATGTATATTAGGGAATCAATGGAAGAGAAAGACGAAAAAGATTGTAAGTATAGATGGTGAAATGGAAGGGATAGAAGAGGGTTAAAAAGGTAATGGAAGAGGAGAATGAAAAAAAAGGTAGATACATGGGATAGATGTAGCACTGACCAATCACAACACAGTTTACAACACCCCTCAAGGAGATTTTGTAAACTGTTGTGATTGGTCAGTGTTAAGGGGATGTTGAATACTGTGTTTTGATTGGTTAATGTTAAATGGGGTGTTATAGACTGTATTGTGATTGATCAATATTAACGCTGACCAATCACCACACATTATACGACACCCACTTAACACTGACCAATCACAACACAGTTTACAACATCCCCTTAACACTGACCAATCATCACATAGCTTACAAGGTGGTCTGGGGCTGTCCACTAAAACATCAAGTGAGAATTCTCCTCCTCCACACTGGAAAGTCGATTCCAATTTTGCCATTTCTTCAGTGATAATCTAGAGGACTTCAATTCTCTCTCTCTCTCTCACTTTATCCTTCTCTATATTCATAACTTCGTCTCTTTCCATTTCTCTTTCCCTTGTTCTGTATATTACCCTACTTACCTTCCCCCCCCCCTCTCTCTCTCTCTCTCTCTGTGCCTTCATTTATAACTCTCCATTTCTTTAACTTTTTTATTCAATATTTTTATTTATCATCTCTCTCTCCTTAAGGATTTCAGCTCTCTCTCCTCCTCCTCCTCCAGGGACTCCTACGTACCCAATATACCGCCGCTGAGAGGTCCTGAGGGCACATCATTTCCATAGCGCAATGCAAATGAGGCCGGAGCGCGTGTCCGCCTGACCGAGTCACACACGACACTGCCAAGAATGTGTGAATGCTGAATCTCTTTTCGAGGTCGCCATTGTCCTGCCAGAGGCCAAGAGGAGGCGGCATTATCCTCGCTCCAGGGAGGCTGAGTGACGTTATACTCAATGAGGGGCCTAGAATTCTTCCTTAACTCTGAGGACATAACGATATTATTCTCCCTCAAAGGAGGGTGATGTTATCCTCACCGAGGGGACCCATCGGTTTGGAGCATTATCCTCCCCTCAGGTAGAACGGTGACTTGATCCCCACGAAGGGGGTCATGGCCTAAGGACATTATGCCTTCACCAGAGGTCCGGGTGACGTTATCCTCACTTAGGGAGAATAATTTGGCGACATTATCCTTACTCCAGGGTGATTTTATCCTCACTGAGGGGCCTGTGGGCTGAGGACGTATTCCTCATTGAATGGCCCAAAGTTTCTAACTAATGGTTTACTTAACTTAATGGATAAATATTAAACTTATTCAACAGTCGAGTGTGACGTAATCATCCATGAAATTGGTCAATTTTTGCCAAAAGAAGAAATAACTTGTTTATTTTGGAAAATATTTGTATTTTCACTCAATTTCACTGCAAAATGTGATCATTTTATATATCTTTTGTGTGTGTGTGTGTGTATGCGGGCGCGCGCAGGGTGGTGCAATGCATCTAGTGTGGCAGCATTATGTTAGTTTTAAGGTGCAAGCATTACTTGCTTCCAGTTGCTTTCAGCTACCGCCTCTGGCTAGCCCGCGTGGCGAACAGGGAAGCAACTTGCGTAAGTCCTCCCTTGCCACTACACAGCCTCTTCACTATCAAGACTCCTGCTGTGCCTCTTCGTGGCAACACATGGTAACTGGATGCATCGTGGGCCCAGGCTAAACCAGCAGGGGATCTCGGAGCAGCAGTGGGCCCCAGAGGGACGACACATAGGCCCACTGGCATGTGGACACGTCAATTCGCCTACTAACCACTGCCCCGCTACCTTGAGGATTAACCCTGGTAGGTATAAGGCTACGGGAGTAAACCCCAAACGAAAAATCTGCGAACCCTCGCATCAGGCAGGCAATACTTACAGAGCTCCAACGAGACCCCAATGGCGGTATAGGCAGAAGAGGTGACCACCATGGGAACCCGACGACTACACCTGCAGACGAAGGCAAGGCATGATGGTCAGGCTACTAAGGCGAAACCCAACAAACTGGGCTATCGGCTGTCCATTGTAACTCTCCCTCTCCCCAGTCGTTGCAACACTTGCACCACTGGATCAGGAAAACGGAGAGCCAAAATGTGTGGTTGCAGCCTACGCTCCTTCCTCACCACATAAATCAACTCAAGCGCAGCCATCATCCAGCTCATCATCTTGGAGGAGCACCACATGAGAAGGTGTCAATACTTTCGAGTTAGCCTGACTGCATTCCGAGGCAGACAAGCGCCAACGCCGGAAAGACGCTGCTGCCGGAGCCCCGCCGGTCCAGTATCGGCCCCTCCAGTCACCTCAGAGCTCACCAACGAAGGTGACATCGTTTATAATTCATAACTGGATGATCGTCATACTCGATTCCGACCGACAGCAAAGAAGTAGTAGTAGTAGTAGTAGTAGTAGTAGTAATAGTAATAGTGTGTGTGTGTGTGTGTGTGCGCGTGTGCGCGCGCGCGCGCGTGTGCATCACAATAACCAAAATAACGCAGATCGTAAACCATCTCTAGGAGGAAGGGGTGGTGCAGGAGGGTGGGGAGGAAGGGTAGGGGTAGGGGGATGAGTCAGTCATACATTACACACAGGAATATAAGACAGACGCTACCATGGACCAGAGTTGAGGGAAACTAAAAATAAAAATAAAGAATCAGGGAGGATTTTTCAGCTTTTCCAGACCCGACACGGAAGAGCACTATGACGAAGCAACGGCAGCCAGACACGGTCCAGCTCCTTCCAGTTTCACAATGGACCCCAACTGCTGTGCCTTTCACGTGTGACCTTTGGCGATGGGAGGGAAACGCATCTTGGGAGGGTCAGGTCTTGAGTAAGGTCTTCAATCAGGTCTTCAGTCAGGTCTTCAGGTATTGTTAAGGTTGACGGATTAGAAGGTCGAGGCATTGAGTGCTTCCTCCATTACCCTCGAGGACTAAATGGATTATGGTGATTTTAAGTAATATGTTGTGGTGGGCAGCTGGAGGAGTTCTTTACCTTGTGTGTGTGTCTTTGTCTGTTTCTCTCTCTCTCGCGTGTGTGTGAGTGTGTGAGTGTGTGTGTGAGAGAGAGAGAGAGAGAGAGAGAGAGAGAGAGAGAGAGAGAGAGAGAGAGAGAGAGACTGTATATCCAGATCTATAGAACGTAATGTCAATTTGAAATGTTAAATGCTTCACTATATTTCCTGATATAATTTATAATATAGGAATCTACTGTAAATCCTGTATACAAAGTCGACGTTACTGGTCAGTTTCTTTTATTTACTTAAAGTTTATAAAGGTGGTCAACTGTTGCTGTACTCGAGAATTATCAACCTTATAACGTAGGATATATTTAAGCTCAAAAGGATCAGACACAACACTGAGTCCTAGATGTAAACAAACTGCCCAACGAGGTGCATTATGGGAGCGAAATGCGCGGCAAAAAGTCTCCACCATCAGCTTCAAGTATCAACAGAACGCTGGAAAGTTTGTTTATGTTAGTGACGTCACAGCACGTTCGGTTCATTTAGTGTTCCCGTACAAGGATTTAGCGAGATTAAGCCATTTTCAGGGTTATATAAGTGACAGTGGAGCTTGGATTTGAGTAAACATTACTCCTTGCCAGTCCATCTGCCTCCCAAAGTGAATTTATTGAATAATATTTCATAGATATTCATGCATTAACTAAACTCATTTATTTATTAAGTCCGAACAATTCCCGTTTCAATAATTTTTTTCATGGTTCAGTAACTCAATGTGTTCGTTGATGGCACAGGAAGGCATCACTGTATGTGGCTATTTGAGGTAAATGATCTGGCAACACCACAACACAGCGGCCTCTTGAGCTCTCTGCTCCTGTCCCTTCCCCTCCCCTCCCCCTCCCCTCCCCCTCCCCCTGTCCCTTCCCCTCCTCCCTCCCCCTGTCCCTTCCCCTCCTCCCTCCCCCTTCCCCTGTCCATTCCCCTGTCCCTTCCCCTCCTCCCTCCCGTGTTGGCTGGCTGGGTCCTGCTAGCAGCTAGTGGTTGCTGGGGTTTAAGTTCAGAAGCTCCGAGCGTTTGTGTGTTCACGGGATAAACACCAAATTGTCGTGTCTGTGGATTTTAAACGATAATATTTAAGTTTAATATGTCAAAATCTGAGAGCTGTAGCCTACAAGATGTTAGCTGACAGACGTGTTCGTCAGCACCATCCTCACCAATCTTACATTGGTCAGGACAGTAAAGAGAAGCTACTCATTATTCTTCGTCTTGTCTCATGCCATAAATACCATGATTACCATATCGAAAAATATCTTATCCCCAGAGACTTAAAAAAGGAAGTTACTAATAGTTACCAATATGCGTTAAGCTTCTCCTCTGTTGTAAATTCCCACTCTCTCATATTCTTAGTTCGATCACTGTTTACAAGTCAATGATAAAGTAAGAGTGTCATTGGTCTGACCACCCTTATGAGGCGGTGTGGATACAACATACTGATTACTAAGCCTGCATTTATATATGTATTTAAATATCTCCCTGCACTTGTGTATGTAACTGTATGAATATTTGAATTTGCTTGTACCTGTAGTAGTACCTGTACCTGTATCACTCTGTACCTTTACCTGTATTATTACTTGTACCATTGCTACTGTTACTAATTTATAACACAATATACCTGTAGGTGGAGGAGGAGGAGGGGAGTAGGTCCCCGGCAGGTGAGTGACGCCCCTGTGACCCGTCCATGACAGAAGTGATTCGTTGGCTACGCTTCTCGCCCTTATTTTCAGCTCCACTCCACCTGTTACCTCGAGCAGGAGAGGGGGGGTAGGGAAAGGGGTGGATATGAGAGGAGGGGTGAGAGAGGGGTAGAGAGGAAAGGGAGAATGGAGGGAAGGGGGATGGTGAGGGGACATCCTGAGAAGTGTTGGGTGAGGAATGGGAGGCTAGGAAGATATGGAGGATGGAGTGAGGGGAAGGAGAAAGAAGTGGTGATAAAATAAAGGAGGAGTGGTGAAGGAAAAAAGGAGGAGTGGTGAGGGAAAAGGAAATACTAGTGATGGGGAAGAGAGGGAGTGGTGAAGAAAGAGAGAGAGAGAGAGAGAGAGAGAGAGAGAGAATACCTTACACATGACATCACCCACCAAATAAATATTATCATTCCTTTATCATCATTATATACTCTTGGGTCTTGTTCCCTCCCGCGTTTTATCACCGATTTGTTTATTATTTCTGATTATTATCGTCCTTTTTATCTTGACTATTTGCATATTTCTTCCTCCATTATCATCGTGTTATCCCTTGTGTTTATCAGTTGTTGTTATCGTTGGTATGTCCAGTGGTTTAGTTTTGGTCTGGTGATTGAGTCATATTTCCTGTTGTTATAAGATACGAGTGTGTGTGTAGGAGCATAGATAGGGAGGCGGTGATGAAGGGAGGGGGAGGGAAGGGGTAGGGGAGGAGAATTGGGGGGTGGGGGGTTGATGAAATGTGGAAGGGAAGGAAAGGAAGGGTTAGAGGAGAAGAAAAGAAGGTGGGTAATGGAGAGGGGGTAGGAGGAGAGGCAAAAGGCGAGTAGAAGTAATAATAGAAGGATCAAGAGAAGAGTGTGAGGATCAGGAGGAGGGTAGGAGGATAAGGAGGGGGTGGGAGGGCCAGGAGGAGGATAAGGAGGGGGGGAGGATAAGGAGGAGGTAGGAGGATAAGGAGGGGTAGGAGGGCCAGGAGGAGGAGGGTAGGGAGGATAAGGAGGAGGGTAGGAGGATAAGGAGGAGGGGTAGGAGGATAAGGAGGAGGGTAAGGAGGAGGAGGAGGGCCTGGAGGAGGAGGGAGGAGGGTAGGAGGATAAGGAGGAGGGTAGGAGGATAAGGAGGAGGTAGGAGGATAAGGAGGAGGGTAGGAGGTAAATGGGTATTGGAACAGGACAGTTATCACCCAGAAGGACAAATTACTCTGAAACTGTCCTCTAGTGTTGGGGAGGAGAGGGAGAAGGAAGGAGTAGAAGAGAAAGAAGGAAGAGAAAGGAAGGGATAAAAAGTGGAGAACAAAAAGAAAGGCAAATACAAAGAGAACGAGAGAGAGAGAGACTGAACACTGAAGAATAGGATGAATAAGAAGGATTAAGAATAAAGGGATGGCAGGTCATTAGAGAAGAATAAGGAGAGAGGTGATAAATCTGGGAATAATGTGAAGGGGGATGTCGGGAAGAGGGAAGTGGAATAATAAAGGATAATAAGTATAATACAAAAGAGAGAGAAAATATATTACTGAATTTGTGTGTGTGTGTGGGGGGGTTGTCATGGAACAGGTGTGTGTGCGTGGGTTGTCATGGAACAGGTGTGGGGATTGTCAGGTGTGGAGGTTGTCATGGAACAGATGTGGGGATTGTCATTTAGCAGGTGTGAGAAGGTTGTCATACATACATACATACATACATACATACATACATACATACATACATACATACATACATACATACATACATACATACATACATTGATCAACCTAATATGAGTACTCGGGATGCGGCGGCAGAGTAGATACATCACTCATCTCCTGTCCTAAGTGACTTTTGTTCCGAGAATGAGGCACCCTTAGTCGACCCAACCGTGAATGGGTACCTTAACCTTACAACTGGGAGGGTGAAGATGGTCGAGTGTAGCGTCGAGTACATTAGCCCACATTGTCCTGCATTACTCGAGTCCCTAATGGTCTCACTGGCCTATGGGACTCACTTAAACTTTGTCAGTGTAAATATATTAAAAGAAACCCACTTTAATATATAATAGGTGTTTGAATAGATAGGTCTTAAAGTATTTAATTGTGCTAATGGATAATGTTGTTTGGATCACCTTACCTTATTCCATCTGATGATTAACCATCCCGTATATTAACCTGTGAGGATTAAGTTAGGTTAGGTTAGGCTAGATAATGACGAGTGTGGAGAAGACGACGTATACAGTATGTGAAAAGCATATACTAGAGAGTTACTATTGTCGTAAGCCCTCAACAGTAGGGACGGGGGAGGGAGGTGGAGGCAGTTAGTAGCAAGGGAGGGGGGAGGCAGTTAGTATGACGTGAGGGCGGGGTAGGTATTTGGTAGGAGGTGAGGGAAGGGAAGGGGAGGCAGTTGGTAGGAGGATAGAGGAAGGGCAGGGAGGTGGGAGACAGGTAAGGACAACACCAAAATGGGATCTTTTAAGGCATGAATATGTGATTGAAGGTGAGGAGGGGGAATGGGGGTGAGGGAGGATGTTGGAATGGTGTAAGGATAAGGGAGGGAGAGGAGTAAGGTGGTGTGAGAGGGAGGGTGGTGGAGTGGTGTAAGGATGAGGCGTGAGGATATTAATGAGGGTTCATAAACTTAGGAGAGAGAGAGAGAGAGAGAGAGAGAGAGAGAGAGAGAGAGTTTTGTAGTGTATTCTTGAGGTGTAGGGTGTTGGTGAGGTATTAGAAATGTTGTGTGTTGATAGGGTGTAGATTCTGTATACGTGTTAATGGGTGTATCGATGGTGTTGTAGTGTGTTGCTAGAGCCGGGTGTTGAACCAACGTACAAATACTTAACTAGAATAATCCTCTACTGTAATAAAAGAATACAGAATATTTTTGTACTTTTGTTTTATTTTAGATAGAAAATTTATTCTAACTCCCCAAAAATATCAGAATTTTTTTTTTTTTTTTTTCAATTCATTTTTGTGTATGTTTTAATCCACCTTTATACAAACACTGTAGCTGAACGTAACATTATGATATGATCGGTACACTCTCCCATCGCTGCTGAACGAAAACAAACGAACCATTTTAAACAACTCTTCTGTTATACTTTGCAAATCTATTGGAAAATTTTACTTAATGGAAAAAAATCATTGAAATTGAATTATTTTGATGAATTTTACGCCTGAGTGCAAATGAACTGTCCACAAAAAAATAAAATAAACTGATAAAAAAGTGGGATATATAAATTAGTTGGGATGACAGAATTTTTGAAGTTTGTGGTGGGTGTGTGGTCAGGTCTCATCGCTTGTGCTGCCTCGGTACTCGGGTTCGACTTGTATTTTTTTCTTAATGGGAATGTTTTTATGGATGAATTTTGTGTTTTGTGTTTATTTTCTCTCTCTCTCTCTCTCTCTCTCTCTCTCTCGTGTGTTAGTATTTGTGCGTTCTATTGTATGTTTATGTATTTTATTACGTTTATTCGTGTGTGTGTGTGTGTGTGTGTGTGTGGGGTCCTGAGAGCATGAACCAATTTCATAAATTAGGTTAAGCTGCGACACTGTTTGAATTATACCGCTGAAATCCCAGTTCCCCATATTCCTTTCTTTTCTCTTTTCTTCCCCCTTCTCTCCTTTTCATTTTCTTCTCTCTTCCTCTTCTCTTCTTTTCCTCTTCTCTCTCCTCTTCTTCTCCTCCCTACCTCTTCTCCTTTTCCTTTTTCATCTTTTCCTTTTCTCATCTTCCCCTTCTCTTTTCCTCTCCTCTCCCTTTCTTCTTTTTCTGTCTTCCTCTTCTTTTTTCCTCTTCTCTTACTCTCTTCTTTTCCCTCTTCGCTTCCTTTCCTCTTCTCTTCCTCTTTTATGTTCCTCTTCTCTCTTCTCCTCTCCAATACATTAACATTCCCCTACCACTTACACTATTCCCCCTCACCCCCCTTTATCCCTCTACTTTCCTCCCCATTCACACAC
>NW_024738510.1:45000-82500 GCF_018991925.1 Homarus americanus
CACGAAACATACAGACACAAAACATACACGAAACATACAGACACAGAAATATCATGAAACATACAGACACAGAACATACACGAAACATACAGACACAGAAATATACACGAAACATACAGACACAGAACATACAGGACACAGAACATACACGAAACATACAGACACAGAACATACAGACACAGAACATACACGAAACATACAGACACAGAACATACACGAAACATACACACACAGAACATACACGAAACATACAGACACAGAACATACACAGAAACATACAGACACAGAACATACACGAAACATACAGACACAGAACATACACAAAACATACACACACAGAACATACAGACACAGAACATACACGAAACATACAGACACAGAACATACACGAAACATACACACACAGAAATACACGAAACATACAGACACAGAACATAGACACAGAACATACACGAAACATACAGACACAGAACATACACGAAACATACACACACAGAACATACACGAAACATATACAGACACAGAACATATCAGACACAGAACATAATGAAACATACAGACACAGAACATACACGAAACATACAGACAAGAACATACAGACACAGAACATACGAAACATACAGACACAGAACATACACGAAACATACACACAGAACATACAGACACAGAACATACACGAAACATACACACACAGAACATACACGAAACATACAGACACAGAACATACAGACACAGAACATACACGAAACATACAGACACAGAACATACACTGAAACATAGACACAAAACATACACGAAAACATACACACACAGAACATACGAAACATACAGACACAGAAATATACAGACACAGAACATACACGAAACATACAGACACAGAACATACACGAAACATAGACACAGAACATACACGAAACATACACACACAGAACATACACGAAACATACAGACACAGAACATACAGACACAGAACATACAAGAAAATATACACACACAGAACATACACGAAACATACAGACACAGAACATACACGAAACATACACACACAGAACATACAGACACAGAACATACAGACACAGAAATACACGAAACATACACAAAGAACATACACGAAAAACATAGACACAGAACATACACAGCATACACACACAGAACATATACACGAAACATACAGACACAGAACATACACGAAACATAGACACAGAACATACACGAAACATACAGACACAGAACATACACGAAACATACACACACAGAACATACACGAAAACATACACACACAGAACATACATGAAACATAGCACACAGAAATATACACGAAACATACAGACACAGAACATACAGACACAGAACATACACGAAACATAAGACACAAATATACACGAAATATACACACACAGAACATACACAGAAACATACAGACACAGAACATACAGACACAGAAATATACATGAAACATACAGACACAAGAACATACACGAAACATACACACAGAACATACAGACACAGAACATACACGAAACATACAGACACAGAACATACACGAAACATACAGACACAGAACATACACGAAACATACAGACACAGAAACATATACATGAAACATACAGACACAGAACATACAGACACAGAACATACACGAAACATACAGACACAGAACATACACGAAACATACAGACACAGAACACACGAAACATACACACAGAAATATACACGAAACATACAAAACACAGAACATACAGACACAGAAAATACACGAAACATACAGACACAGAACATACATGAAACATACAGACACAGAATATACACGAAACATACAGACACCGAACATACACGAAAACATACACACACAGAAAATACACGAAACATACAGACACAGAACATAGCACGAAACATACAGACACAGAAATATACACGAAACATACACACACAGAACATACACGAAACATACAGACACAGAACATACACGAAACATACACACACAGAACATACACGAAACATACAGACAGAAACATACAAGAAACATACACACACAGGAACATACACGAAAACATACAGACACAGAACATACACGAAACATACACACACAGAACATACACGAAACATACACACACAGAACATACACGAAACATACAGACACAGAACATACACGAAAAACATACAGACACAGAACATACAGACACAGAACATACACGAAACATACAGACACAGAATCATACACGAAACATACACACACAGAACATACACGAAACATACAGACACAGAACATACAGACACAGAACATACACGAAACATACAGACACAGAACATACACGAAACATACACACACAGAACATACAGACACAGAAAATACACGAAACATACAGACACAGAAATATACACGAAACATACAGACACAGGACATACACGAAACATACAGACACAGAACATACACGAAACATACAGACACAGAACATACAGACACAGAAAATATACACGAAACATACAGACACAGAACATAACGAAAACATACACACACAGAACATACACAGAAACATACACACATAGAAATATATACAGACACAGAACATACATGAAACATACAGACACAGAACATACACGAAACATACAGACAGAACATACACGAAACATACAGACACTGAACATACACGAAAACATACACACACAGAATATACACGAAACATACAGACACAGAACATACAGGAAACATACAGACACAGAACATACACGAAACATACACACACAGAACATACACGAAACATACAAACACAGAACATACACGAAGCATACAGACACAGAACATATAAGAAACATACTGACAGAGCATACACGAAACATACAGACACAGAACATACATGAAACATACAGACACAGGAACATACACGAAACATACAGACACAGAACATACACGAAACATACAGACACAGAACATATACGAAACATACAGACACAGAACATACACGAAATATACAGACACAGAACATAACACGAAACATACAGACACAGAACATACACGAAACATACAGACACAAAACATACACGAAACATACAGACATAGAACATAAAACGAAATATACACACACACAGAACATACACGAAATTTATAGACACAGAACATACACGAAACATACAGACATAGAACTATACACGAAATATGTACACAAAACATACACGAAACATACAGACATAGAAATATAAAACGAAATATGTACACACAAAACATACACGAAACATACAGACACAGAACATACACGAAGCATACAGACACAAAACATACACGAAACATACAGACATAGAATATAAAACGAAATATACACACACAGAACATACACGAAATTTACAGACACAGAACATACACGAAAACATACAGACATAGAATACACGAAATATGTACACAAAAAACATACACGAAACATACAGACACAGAACATACACGAAACATACAGACACAGAACATAACACGAAACATACAGACATAGAACATACACGAAATATGTACACACAAAACATACACGAAACATACAGACATAGAACATACACGAAATATACAGACACAGAAATACACGAAACATACAGACACAGAACATACACAAAAACATACACACACAGAACATTACACGAAACATACACACACAGAACATACACGAAACATACACACACAGAACATTACACGAAACATACACACACAGAACATTACACGAAACATACGCACACAGAACATACACAGACAATCTTATGTGGCGATGAAACATGATTCCGTCTGTATATTGAAGCACCAAGTATGTCTGTCTGTTTGTCTGTTGTTTTAATGAAGCACCAAGTATGTCTGTCTGTCTGTTGTTTTAATGAAGCACCAAGTATGTCTGTCTGTTTGTCTGTTGTTTTAATGAAGCACCAAGTATGTCTGTCTGTTTGTCTGTTGTTTTAATGAAGCACCAAGTATTCGTTTGTCTGTTGTTTTAATGAAGCACCAAGTATGTCTGTCTGTTTCTTCTGTCGTTTTAATGAAGCACCAAGTATGTCTGTCGTTTTTCTGTTGTTTTAATGAAGCACCAAGTATGTCTGTCTGTTTGTCTGTCGTTTTAATGAAGCTTCAAGTATGTCTGTCTGTTTGTTGTCGTTTTAATGAAGCACCAAGTATGTTTGTCTGTTTGTCTGTTGTTTTAATGAAGCACCGAGTGTCTGTCTGTTAGCAGGGAGTCGGAGGAAAAACGGGGTCTGATTTATAATTCCAACAGGAGTTAATCAGGGATAGTGTGCCCCTTCCCCTTTCCCCTTCCTTTTCTCCCTCCCCCTCAACCCCATCTCAATCCTCACCCCCAGACACCGCCTCCTACCGCCCCCTTCAATTCCCCTCTTCCAATTTATTCCTCACTCTTCCTCCAACCTCTCCCCTCCCCATTTTCCTTTTTCCCTTCCTTCCCTCCCGTTCCTCCGCTGCCCTTCTCTCACCCATATCCCTCCTTTTTAACCCCACCTAAACCCTCTCACCCCATCCCTCTTCCTGCCCCACCCCCCACTCCTCTCTTCCCCATCCCTCTTCCTGCCCCACCCCCCTCACCTCTTCCCCATCCCCCTCTCTACCTCAACCCTAACCCCTCCTCTTCCTCCTCAACCCTCCCTCCCTTCCTCAACCCACATCCCTCCCTTCCCTCCCCTTCCTCCCCTTCCCTTCCTCCACCTCCTCTTCTCCCCTTCCTCATCCCTCCTCAAGACACCGGACGGAACAGGGGACGACTTTACATACACACAGTCTCCTAGTAGCCGGGACAGACTCTAAATGGTCCGATTAGACGCTTGTAACATATTCAGTAGGCGAGCATTAGTGTTTATGGCGGTGTGTTGGGGCCCTAACGTTGATGTACGTTTCATTTTTACACACACACACACACACACACATAGTAAATCCTACATAGCTGACGTCACCATACATCCACCACTCCACCACCACCACCACCACCACCCCTCACCACCACCCCCTCACCACCACCCACCCCCCACCACCACCTCACCCTCACCACCACCACCTCACCACCACCACCCCTCACCACCTCACCACCCCTCACCACCACCCCTCACCACCACCCTCACCACCTCTCCCACCACTCACCACCACTCACCACCACCACCACTCACCACCACCACCACTCTCACCACCCCACCACCACCACTCCCCCACCTCCACCACTCTCCCTCACCACCCTCACCACCACCTGTACAAGAAAGCGACAACAAAATATAGCTTAGGGAGCCAGAGGTGAGAGAAGGTGAATCCCCAGCCCTCAGAACAGGACACGTCACCATTACTCCGGCAAAGTGGTCGCCATTAGTGGTGGTCGGTGGTCCTCTCTGTCAGGGACGAAACACCCCGGCAAACCTCCTTCAGGGCGATCCTCCTCCCAAGACAGTCACCCTCTTCCCTGTGTGTGTACCTCTCCTCTTTCTGCTTCCTCCCTTATTAGTTCACGTTTTTAAGGCTCTGGATCCCTTAAGACTCGCCCCTGACCCGAATTTAAAGCCTCGTCTGGTAATTATTCCCTTTCACCTGAACTAAAGGATAAAAAAAAAATCACTAATTACGGTCGAGTCTCAGCGTAATTTTGTCGCCATTTTAAGCCGTTTCTTCCGACCGTAGTTTTAAGCGAGGCCGTAAAGCGCATATTCGGGTCTCGAGTTATGGGGACGGTTTTTTTGCAGGGTAGCTTTCAGAATACGGCTCCGTACTTAAGGGTTTGCTAGTTAATGTATTTAGTTTGTTTTTTATTATTTTATCTATAATAAACATACACACACACAAATACACACACAATAACAATACCACCCACAAACACCCACCACCACAACACCCACCACCACAACACCCACCACCACCCCACAACACCCACCACCACCAACACCCACCACCACCACAACACCCACCACCACCACAACACCCACCCACCACCACACACCCACCACCACCACAACACCCACCACCACCACAACACCCACCACCACCACACAACACCCACCACCACAACACCCACCACCACCACCACAACACCCACCACCACCACCACCACAACACCCACCACCACAACACCCACCACCACCACCACAACACCCACCACCACCACAACACCCACCACCACCACAACACCCACCACCACCACCACCACAACACCCACCACCACAACACCCACCACCACAACACCCACCACCACAACACCCACCACCACAACACCCACCACCACAACACCCACCACCACAACACCCACCACCACAACACCCACCACCACAACACCCACCACCACAACACCCACCACCACAACACCCACCACCACAACACCCACCACCACAACACCCACCACCACAACACCCACCACCACAACACCCACCACCACAATACCCACCACCACAACACCCAACCACCACAACACCCACCACCACAACACCCACCACCACCACCACCACAACACCCACCACCACCACCACCACCACAACACCCACCACCACCACAACACCCACCACCACCACCACCACCACAACACCCACCACCACCACAACACCCACCACCACAACACCCACCACCACAACACCCACTACCACAACACCCACCACCACAACACCCACTACCACAACACCCACTCACCACAACACCCACTACCACAACACCCACCACCACCACAACACCCACCACCACCACCACCACAACACCCACCACCACCACAAACCCACCACAACACCCACCACAACACCCACCACAAACCCACCACTACCACAACACCCACCACCACCACAACACCCACCACCACCACAACACCCACCACCACCACAACACCCACCACCACCACAACACCCACCACCACCACAACACCCACCACCACCACAACACCCACCACCACCACACACCCACCACCACCACAACACCCACCACCACCACAACACCCACCACCACCACAACACCCACCACCACCACAACACCCACCACCACAACACCCACCACCACCACAACACCCACCACCACAACAACACCCACCACCACAACAACACCCACCACCACAACACCCACCACCACCACAACACCCACCACCACCACACAACACCCACCACCACAACACCCACCACCACAACACCCACCACCACCACCACGGAAGTCATACTCTTCCATATTGAACCCATTATCACACACCTGTCCTCCCCCCACCTCCCTTTCCTCCTCCCTACCTAACCACCTTCTTTCTACTTCCACTTCCTCTCTGTTCCTCCCTTCACTTCCTTCTTCCATCCTTTTCCTCTCTTCCTATTTCCATCTCCATCTCCTCCCTACCTACCTACCCCTCTCCCCACTTCCACTACCTTTCCCTCCTCCCTCCTTCCTCCTCCGACCTTCTTCCTCCCTTTCCGTTTCCCTCCCTTCTTCTTACCTCCCACCCTTTCGTCTTCCATACCTCCCCATTTTTCTCCCTAATCGTCCCTCGCCTTACTCACTTCTCCTATATCCCTATCTCCCTCCTCTTTTCTCTCCTCTCTATATTTTCTCCTTTTCCTTCTTCTCCTCTCCTTCCTTCTTTTTCCTCTCCTCCTCTCCCTCCTTTCTTTTTCCCCCTCCTCATTTTTTTCCCTCATTCTCCTCTCCCTCCCTACCCTCTCGTTAGACTCAGGTACCGGGGCAACATTCGCTGTATCCCCTCCGACAACAGCAGTGGTCCAGGGAGTCTCCAAACACCTACTTGAGCGGCTAATCCTCCTCCCAACCGCTTGTTAGCGGAGTCTCTGTTGCTCCTCTGGCCTGACCTGTTATAGTGAGGATAATGACCTTCTCTGCTTTTAGGTCTCAGGTTCATGGTGTGGTCATAGGAGTCTCGTTTCTGATGACCTGTGTGGTGTAGCGCTGTATTGCTCTACTCCCTCCCCCGTAGGTGAGGTTGGTATAGTTTGGAATGAGGGTGTTGAGGGGATGGAGGGAAAGGATGGTGAGGGGAGGGAGGGTGGTGAGGAAAAAGGAAAGGGGGGAGGAGGAGAGAAAGGAAAGGAGGGGGAGGAGGAGAGGAAAAGGAAAGGAGGGGAGGAGGAGAGGAAAAGGAAAGGGAGGGGAGGAGGAGAGGAAAAGGAAAGGGAGGGGAGGAGGAGAGGAAAAGGAAAGGGAGGGGAGGAGGAGAGGAAAAGGAAAGGAGGGGAGGAGGAGAGGAAGAGGTGGAGAGAGAGAGAGAGAGAGGAAGAGGTGGGAGAGAGAGAGAGAGAGAGAGAGAGAGAGAGAGAGAGACCAATTGGGCTTTTTCCGAGCAATATTTTGTAATTATCTGTCAGTATTATGTTCATTATTTATCTTATAACGTGAAGGCAGTCGACCGCCGCCCACTCTGGCACTCGACACCATAAAGGTTTTAATTAACCTCTTGAGTGGAGTGCCAAGTTGTGCCATCATACCCGAGGGAATTGGTCATCGTATTCAAAGGGTTAAAACATTATACTCAAGGGATTAAATCATTGTATTCAAGAGGTTAAATCATTGTATTCAAGAGGTTAATTCATTGTATTCAAGGGGCTAAGTCATCCACCTGAGTATAATGACATTGTACTCAAGGAATAAAGCAACAATTGTATTCAAGGGGTTAAGTCATTGTATTTAAAGGGTTTGCATCATCGTACTGAAAGGGTTTAATCATCATACTCAAGATATGAAACTATTATACTCAAACCTCAAAGACAAGAGCCAATATAATCGTGAACTTATTTACACCACAAGACTACTACACCAGACGTCATCTTCATCGTTACGAGAGAAAACTGACTTAAGGGTCTCTGATAATTTACTCTTGTCTCTCGTACGATCAACTTGTAGGACTGTGTAAGAATGAGAGTTTATCTAATGCAACATTGTAACACGCCAGGACAATGTTGTAGAGGTGGACATACCGGTCTCAGGCTCCAAGAGGGAAATTTTTTTTTTAATATATAGTTGTTGAGGTTGAAGGTGATAGATCATGGTTGGCAGTACAGCGTCATCGTGTCAGATCACATAAATGTTACACAACCTAACCTAACAACACGACACGACACGACCTCACCTTATCATAACCTAATCTACTCTAACCTAACCCTCCCAGGTAGCGTAAAGGTATTGAATTATCAGGTTGAAATAATCAGGAAGATGGGGTACACTTCAGGTGATCCATCTCATCAAACCATCCTAAAGTAAGCTGACAGAATACCTACACACTATTTCCTCCTAAGCTTACGTATTATTTCTCAAGCTTCCAAGACTATTAACCTAAGCTTGTTGACCTGACCGTGCGAGGTGGAATAAGACTTGAGAATTGTACCACGAAACCTTACCTCGAGTGTTGGCTCATCTTAAGTACTAAGTCTTATCCTGAGGCCTTGGTACTACCTCACACTCCTGTCCCCACGAGTTGAAGCTTCCAGTCTCTGTATAATGATAAGTGAATTGATAAAAGGTTTTGGTTTATTAATTTTATTTTTGTTTTCATTTTATTCAACATTTTTTTTCCATTTATAATTCAGTACATGGTGCTAAATTAATTATCTGTTATTTATATGTTATTTTGTTTTTGTTTTTCAGTTTGATTTATTATGATTATTAATTGATTTTCTTAATTTGTTTATATATTAGGTAATAGATGAAGGTGTATTACAAGACAATATATATGTCTAATTTAAGTGCCTCGGTGTTTACATGTTTACGGGATGGTTTGATGTCTGCTGAAAACTGTTGTCTACTTGTTGTCTTCACTCACGGTAAACGTCTCTACTTGTTATCATCACTCGCTGTAAACTTGTTCACTTGTTAACGTGAATTTAAACTTGTCTACTTGTTGTCATCACTCACTGTAAACTTGTCTACGTGTTGTCACTCACTGTAAACTTGTCTACTTGTTGTCATCACTCACTGTAAACTTGTCTACTTGTTGTCATCACCGCTGTAAACTTGTCTACTGTTGTCATCACTCGCTGTAAACTTGTTCACTTGTCATCACTGCTGTAAACTTGTTCACTTGTTGTCATCACCGCTGTAAACTTGTCTACTTGTTGTCATCACCGCTGTAAACTTGTTTACTTGTCATCACTGGCTGTAAACTTGTCTACTTGTCATCACTCGCTGTAAACTTGTCTACTTGTTGTCATCACTCGCTGTAAACTTGTCTACTTGTCATCACTCGCTGTAAACTTGTCTACTTGTTGTCATCACTGCTGTAAACTTGTCTACTTGTTGTCATCACCGCTGTAAACTTGTCTACTTGTTGTCTTCACTGCTGTAAACTTGTCTACTTGTTGTCATCACTGCTGTAAACTTGTCTACTTGTCATCACCGCCGTAAACTTGTCCACTTGTTGTCATCACTCGCTGTAAACTTGTCTACGTGTTATCATCACTACTGTAAACTTGTCTACTTGTTGTCATCACTGCCAAACTTTCTACTTGTTATCGACTGTAAACTTGTCTACTTGTTGTCATCACTCGCTGTAAACTTTCTACTGTTATCGTGACTGTAAACTTGTCTACTGTTGTCATCACTGCTGTAAACTTGCTCCTTTTGTTGTCATCACTGCTGTAAACTTGTCTACTTGTTGTCATCACTGCTGTAAACTTTCTAATTGTTATCGTGACTGTAAACTTGTTTACTTGTTGTCATCACTGCTGTAAACTTGTTCACTTGTTGTCTTCACTCGCTGTAAACTTTCTACTTGTTATCGTGACTGTAAACTTGTTTACTTGTTGTCATCACTGCTGTAAACTTTCTACTTGTTATCGTGACTGTAAAACTTGTCTACTTGTTGTCATCACCGCTGTAAACTTGTCTACTTGTTGTCATCACTGCTGTAAACTTTCTACTTGTTATCGTGACTGTAAACTTGTCTACTTGTTGTCATCACTCGCTGTAAACTTTCTACTTGTTATCGTGACGTAAATTTGTCTACTTGTTGTCATCACTGCTGTAAACTTGTTCACGTGTTGTCATCACCACTGTAAACTTGTCTACTTGTTGTCATCACCACTGTAAACTTGTCTACTTGTTGTCATCACTCACTGTAAACTTGTTCACTTGTTGTCATCACTCGCTGTAAACTTGTCTACTTGTTGTCATCACTGCAAACTTGTCAATGTTGTCATCACCGCTGTAAACTTGTTTACTTGTCATCACTCGCTGTAAACTTGTCTACTTGTTGTCATCACCGCTGTAAACTTGTCTACTTGTTGTCATCACTCGTAAACTTGTCTACTTGTTGTCATCACCGCTGTAAACTTGTACTTGTCATCACCGCTGTAAACTTGTCTACTTGTTGTCATCACTGCTGTAAACTTGTCTACTTGTTGTCATCACTGCTGTAAACTTGTCTACTTGTTGTCATCACCGCTGTAAACTTGTCTACTTGTTGTCATCACTGCTGTAAACTTGTTCATCTCCGTTGTAAACTTGTCTACTGTTGTCATCACCGCTGTAAACTTGTCTACTTGTTGTCATCACTCACTGTAAACTTGTCTACTTGTTGTCATCACTCTTGTAAACTTGTTTACTTGTTGTCATCACCGCTGTAAACTTGTCTACTTGTTGTCATCACCACTGTAAACTTGTCTACTTGTTGTCATCACTCGCTGTAAACTTGTCTACTTGTTGTCATCACTCGCTGTAAACTTGTCTACTTGTTGTCATCACTGCTAAACTTGTTCATTGTTGTCATCACCGCTGTAAACTTGTCTACTTGTTGTCATCACTGTAAACTTGTTCACTTGTTGTCATCACTCCTGTAAACTTGTTCACTTGTTGTCATCACCGCTGTAAACTGTCTACTTGTCATCACCGCTGTAAACTTGTTACTTGTCATCACTCGCTGTAAACTTGTCTACTTGTTGTCATCACCGCTGTAAACTTGTTCACTTGTTGTCATCACTCGCTGTAAACTTGTCTACTTGTTGTCATCACGTTGTGAAACTTGTCTACTTGTTGTCATCACCGCTGTAAACTTGTCTACTGTTGTCATCACTCACTGTAAACTGTCTACTTGTTGTCATCACTGCTGTAAACTTGTCTACTTGTTGTCATCACTCGCTGTAAACTTGTCACTTGTTGTCATCACCGCTGTAAACTTGTCTACTTGTTGTCATCACTGCTGTAAACTTGTCTACTTGTTGTCATCACTGCTGTAAACTTGTCTACTTGTTGTCATACCGCTGTAAACTTGTCTTGTTGTCATCACCGCTGTAAACTTGTCTACTTGTTGTCATCACTCGCTGTAAACTTTGTACTTGTTGTCATCACCGCTGTAAACTTGTCTACTTGTTGTCATCACTGCTGTAAACTTGTCTACTTGTTGTCATCACTCGCTGTAAACTTGTCTACTTGTTGTCATCACCGCTGTAAACTTGTCTACTTGTTGTCATCACTGCTGTAAACTTGTCTACTTGTTGTCATCACCGCTGTAAACTTGTTACTTGTTGTCATCACTGCTGTAATTTACTTGTTGTCACACCGCTGTAAACTTGTCTACTTGTTGTCATCACCGCTGTAAACTTGTCACTTGTTGTCATCACTGCTGTAAACTTGTCTACTTGTTGTCATCACTCGCTGTAAACTTGTCTACTTGTTGTCATCACTGCTGTAAACTTGTCTACTTGTTGTCATCACTCACTGTAAACTTGTCTACTTGTTGTCATCACTCGCTGTAAACTTGTTCACTTGTTGTCATCACTGCTGTAAACTTGTTCACTTGTTGTCATCACCGCTGTTAACTTGTCTACTTGTTGTCATCACTCACTGTAAACTTGTTCACTTGTTGTCATCACTGCTGTAAACTTGTCTACTTGTTGTCATCACTCGCTGTAAACTTGTCTACTTGTTGTCATCACTCGCTGTAAACTTGTCTACTTGTTGTCATCACTCGCTGTAAACTTGTCTACTTGTTGTCATCACTCGCTGTAAACTTGTCTACTTGTTGTTATCACTCGCTGTAAACTTGTCTACGTGTTGTCATCACTCGCTGTAAACTTGTCTACTTGTTGTCATCACTCGCTGTAAACTTGTCTACTTGTTGTCATCACTCACTGTAAACTTGTCTACTTGTCATCACTCGCTGTAAACTTTCTACTTGTTATCGTGAATGTAAACTTGTCTACTTGTTGTCATCACTCACTGTAAACTTGTCTACTTGTCATCACTCGCTGTAAACTTTCTACTTGTTATCTGCTGTAAACTTGTCTACTTGTTGTCATCACTCGCTGTAAACTTGTCTACTTGTTGTCATCACTCGCTGTAAACTTGTCTACTTGTTGTCATCACTCGCTGTAAACTTGTCTACTTGTTGTCATCACTCGCTGTAAACTTGTCTACTTGTTGTCATCACTCGCTGTAAACTTGTCTACTTGTTGTCATCACTCGCTGTAAACTTGTCTACTTGTTGTCATCAATGGAAACTTATCATGATTTATATTTCCTCTGACGTCACTTCACAACCATGATAGAAATTTGGCCCAACTTCCGAATATTCTGAACTAGTTATTGTTTGTGAGTCAGCCATTTTGTCTCTTCTTCAGGTATCTCGTATTAACAGTCTTCCGTTTCTTTGTTTTAGTACTGAAGTGAGGATAGAGTCCAGGAGGCCCGCCAACACTTGTCCAGACCGGTAAGTACCTGTGATGATGATGATGATGTTGATGATAATAAAATAACAATAATAATAATAATAATACACTAACAACAACAACAACAATACTATTACTACTACTACTAATAATAATAATAAAATAACAATAATAATAATACACTGACAACACCTTCGCCACCATTTATTTACCTTAATATTAAATATCCTAATACATAAGAAGCTATCCTATCTGTGTTAAATTAGTTGAGCCGCAGATCTATGCGGCATTCAGTGACTGTAGCCTCATAGTCAATATCTGCAGCAGTTGTCGGAGTAGGGGCAGAAGCTCTCGTTCCTCTGAGGCAGAGCAAAGCCGACCGAAGGAGAGAGAAAGACAGTCGACATCTCATCCAGGCTGTAACATAACTTCTGGGCTGCTGCTTCTGTTCGGATATCACCTCCGCGAGTCTGGTGTAAAAGCATCTTGCACTTGGTCCCATCCCACCAGAGGTTGTGAACACTAGAGGAGTGAAGCTGCCTTGATCAACGTTCTGAATTCTCTCCCCCTATGCCCTTATCTTGTCGTTCTCGTTCCTCCTGTGTGCAACATCGAGAGCTAAGTTATGGTGACATGCGGCCATGGGATCAAAAATCCTGATGTCGAAGAAGGCTCGCTGTCCCTGCGTTCAGAATCCTCGAGCACTGACGTCAACACGGGCTTCGTTAGATGTGTTTGAAGTTCTATGTTGGAAAATCTCACCGTCCAATGGAAGGAGGGTCGGTTCTACCCTGACATCACGGCAGATTTCCTTCAACGTATTTGCTGTGAGATCCCTTACTTCGTCATGCCTCATGCAGATGAAGCCCAATTTCTTGCACACCATGGCGTGATCGACGTCATAGGAAGAGCCACACACGCATTGGGAGGGCAACCCTTCTACTGGCCAACCATACCTTAGAGCATTGGCATGTAATGGCCCCTGTCTCATCAACAGAAGTATTATATAAATGGGTTCATTACAGTTGACTTGTATACTGATTCACCCCCTGTAACTTTCCACTAGCTATGAGGTGACATGTTCAGTGGACGTGATAAGGTGTGCCCACGGGAAGCTGCGTCATATTATGCTGAGTGAAGGCATTAAGTAGCCGGCTCTCTGGCCACCTAAAGCGGGCAGGAGTTTGATATCCTTGACTTGAGGAAGACGTTATATGAGAGCCGTCGTGGATGGCTCCGTCTTCCCTCGAGGGAGGACGACGTGCCTATTCCATTCTCCCTTGATGGGTCACTACTCATAGCAGTCACACTCATAATCTTACATCGGACGGACGTGATTAAACGGTCTATTTACATAGCCGCCGTCCTCTCCCTTCACACTCATAAATAGTGGAAGTTACGGTTGATTTACACTCAGGAATTATATAAACAATATTTTTTCAATAAAAGCAGAAACAACAGTTGGGTTTCGCTACTCTTACCCAATATAATATATGTCTAGGCCCATATGCTTTATGGCTAGACCAGGCATCCGTAAATTCTTGTTTATTGAGACTGAAACCATTTGCCATTATTGGTAACATAGTTAACCAGTTCACTGGTATCCACCTCCCTGTTGCGTTCTGGGCTATTATGTGGTCCGTGAGGGCTGCCGTGAGCTTAGGTGAGTTTTGATGTTCGGTGGCAGCAATATCCTCTGGATTAGTCAGTTCCATTTCTCTCAGTCTCGGTGGTAATGCAAGGAGTGATCTTTCTGCTGGGGATAAGTGGGGGTGTTTCACAAATTTGGGAATGAAATTGACACTGATAGCTTCTTCCAGAGGGTGGAGGAGGGGTCCGATATCAGGGATAGTGCGCATCAGGTAGTTCCAGCGATGCTTGACTCCATGGGTGAATGCTGCAAAAGCCGCATGTGGCTCTGTGTTAGCAATCTCAGACAGAGCTTGGATTTCCCTAACCCACTCATTCACCTTTCCCGCTACGTACCCGGTCTTGAAGTCCGTAGTGCCAATTACTGCACCAAGATGTCTTTGGCCATCCTTTGTTATTTTGACCTCACTTCCACCGAACACCTCCATTGCCCGTCCATAATGCTCTGGCTTCACAATGAGGAAGGACTTGCTGGCGTTTGGGTGGTACCCTATTTGTGGGCCTCTTAATGTTACCAGGTCCCACCGCTTTTTGATGTCCTTCACTTTTCCTGCTCCTGTAAGGTCATCAGCGTACGCCACTTGCTTGACCTCAGTTGTTTCAAATTTATTGTGTGTTAGAGCACGGATAGGCCTATTGCGTACATTGCCATTGCAACAGGGTCCCCCTGTGTTGTTCCCTCGGTTGTCTGTATGATGGTATCACCTCTTAGAGCCTTTGTGTTTACTATATAAAGGTCTGATGGATTCCTATAGGAGTTTTCAACATACATTGCAAGGCTTGGACACCGCTACTGCTACTAATAATTGTGTAGTGTGTTGAGTTTTCATTGATATTCCTCTCTTTTTTTCCTCTTTATTTTTTCTTTCCCTCTTCAATCCTCTCACATTCTTTACTCTTCATTTTATCTCCCCTTCTCATGTCACTTCTTTTTCTCTCCTTTCTTCTCCTCCACCCTCCCTCCCTCCTTCCTTCTTTACCTCTCTTCTTTTTGCTCTTTCTTCTCTATTTCCCCTTCCTATCCCTCTCCTCTCACCCTCTCTCGTTCCCTCTCACCTTCACTCCCCACATACCCTTCATTCCTCCCTAACCTACTCCCCTCACCCTTCCCACCTCCTTCCCCTCCCTCTCACCTTCCTCTCACCTCCCACCCAGCTCCCCCTCCCTCTCACCCTTCCCACTCCTCACCCCCTCCCCCTCCAGCCCCTCCCCTCTCAGCCCCTCCCCTCTCACCCCCCCACTCCCTCTCACCCCCCCTCCCCTCTCACCCCCTCCCCTCTCTCCCCCTCTCACTCCCCCTCTACCAGCTAAGTCATGAACATCCCAAATGGCAAAATAACTCAGAAAATCAAAGTCAGAGTAAGAGTTTTATTTCCATTCAACTCGTATTAATTAGGCAATCCGCCCTGACGGCATCCTATCGCTACCAGATAATATTGGTATTGGAGGAATGGCGCCCAGTTATGTGAGTTTGTTGTGATGGTGAGCATTAACTTGTGCATCATTTATTAATTGTCTGTTTACCTGTTAGAATACCTGTTATTATTCCACGTAAAATGCATGTAAACTACGTAAAATGATTGTAAACTACGTCAAATTATTGTAAACTACGTACAATTATTGTAAGCCACGTAAAATGATTGTAAACTACGTAAAATTATTGTAAACTACGTAAAATTATTGTAAACTACGTAAAATTATTGTAAACCACGTAAAATTATTGTAAACCACATAAAATGATTGTAACCCGCGTGTTATATGGATGGATGATAATTTCTTAGGTCAATTAGTGAGTGTTTCAGTCGTTATTCTGTTGTTGATACTGAGAGATGTGATAACCATACAGTATATTACCGAACGATAGGATACAGTATAACACAATACAGTATAATACAGCATAATATAATACACTACAGTATAATACAACACAATATAATGCACTACAGTATAATACAACAAAATATAATACGACACAATATAATGCATACACTATAATACAACACATTATAATGCACTACACTATAATACAATACAATATAATGCACTACAGTATAATACAACACAATATAATGCACTACACTATAATACAATACAATATAATGCACTACTGTATAATACAACACAATATAATGCACTACAGTATAATACAACAAAATATAATACGACACAATATAATGCATACACTATAATACAACACATTATAATGCACTACACTATAATACAATACAATATAATGCACTACAGTATAATACAACACAATATAATGCACTACACTATAATACAATACAATATAATGCACTACTGTATAATACAACACAATATAATGCACTACAGTATAATACAACACAATATAATGCACTACACTATAATACAGCACAATATAATGCACTACACTATAATACAACACAATATAATGCACTACAGTATAATACAATACAATATAATGCACGACACTATAATACAACACATATAATGCACTACACTATAATACAATACAATATAATGCACTACAATATAATACAATACAATGCACTACAGTATAATACAATACAATATAATGCACTACAGTATAATACAACACAATATAATGCACTACACTATAATACAACACAATATAATGCACTACACTATAATACAACACAATATAATGCACTACAGTATAATACAATACAATATAATGCACTACAGTATAATACAACACAATATAATGCACTACACTATAATACAACACAATATAATGCACTGCAATATAATACAATACAATATAATGCACTACACTATAATACAATACAATATAATGCACTACAGTAAAATACAACATAATATAATGTACTACATTATAATACAACACAATATAATGCAATACACGTATAATACAATACCACGTACTACAGTATAATACAACACAATATAATGCATACACTATAATACAACACAATATAATGCACTACACTATAATACAATACAATATAATGCACTACAGTATAATACAACACAATATAATGTACTACACTATAATACAACACAATATAATGCACTGCAATATAATACAATACAATATAATGCACTACACTATAATACATTACAATATAATGCACTACAGTAAAATACAACACAATATAATGTACTACACTATAATACAACACAATATAATGCACTGCAATATAATACAATACAATATAATGCACTACAATATAATGCACTACAATATAATGCACTACATTATAATGCACTACAATATAATACAGCACAATATAATGCACTACAATATAATACAACACAATATAATGCACTACAGTATAAAACAACACAATATAATGAACTACACTGTAATACATCACAATATAATACACTACAGTATAATGCAAAACGATATAATGCACTACACTATAATACAACACAATATAATGCACTACAATATAATACAACACAATATTATGCACTACAGTATAATACAACACAATATAATGAACTACACTGAAATACATCAGTGTAATGCACTACTGTATAATACAACACAATATAATGCACTACACTATAATACAGCACAATATAATTCACTACAGTATATTACAACTCAATATAATGCACTACTCTATGATACAACACAATACAATAAACATTACAAGTCAGCCAAGTTTATTAACACACTTTCACAACAAACCCCGGAGTTAATATCAGTGTGGGTGGTCAACGTTCAGAGTTCACAAGAAAATTCCAATTAATTAACATAAGAGAGTTGGGAGAGAGAAAAAATCAGACGCTAGTGAATGCATCTAATTAAGCCACACTGATATTGAGCACCTGTGAAAGGCTATTGGGTTAAGGTATTGAAAGACTATTTTTTTATAAACTTACAAATTGGATAATGAAATGACTCTAGGGTCTAATATTTGGATTGTTTTGGGGGATTTGTTTTGCAATTCTTAGTTTGTTTAAGTTTAAGTTTACGGTGAATCGTGATCTCGTTTTCTTTTTTAAATGGAGACTGAAATTTCCCATTTTCTATGACTATAACTTAAGGTTTATTATATTTTTTATTCTTGTAACTATTCTCCAGGTATGACACAGGGAGGTGAGGCAGGTGTTAGGGAGGTGAGGCGGGTGTTAGGGAGGTGAGGCGGGTGTTAGGGAGGTCAGGCAGGTGTTAGGGCGGTCAGACAGGTGTTATAGGGAGGTCAGGCAGGTGTTTCGGGCCATGTAAGTGTTTGGGAGGCCAGGCAGATGTTTGGGATGCCAGGCAGGTATTTAGGAGGGCAGGCCAGTGTTTAGGATGTCAAGCAGATGTTAGGGAGGTCAGGCAGGTGTTATATGGAGGTCAGGTAAGTGTTATAGGGAGGTCAGACAGGTGTTTGGAAGGCCAGACAGGTGTTATAAGGAGGTCAGGCAGGTGTTTGGGAGACCAGGCAGGTGTTACAAGGAAGTCAGGCAGAAGTTTGTGAGGCCAGGCAGGTGTTTGGGAGGCCAGACAGGTGTTTTGGAGGCCAGGCAGGTAGTAGGTTACTTCATCCCTTGTGCTTGTTTTAAAATTCGTCAACTCGTCAACTGGATGGACGTTTAATTTTCCTTAAAAGTATGAGCGGATTTTTTCCAAGCACAGTCTTATCTTGAAATAAAATATAATGAAATTTGTGTAAGAAAAATATATACCTTTTAAGATACCTTCCTTCTTTTCTTTTTTTAAGACTCGGAAGCTCGCGTTATCGTCTTAGGGTGGAAGTTCCAATACTATCTGGAGTAATCAACAAGGTGAAATTATTATGTGGAGGAAATTGATATATAATTTTTTTTTAAGAGTTTCCTCCTTTGTTTTCGTGGAGGATTTAAAACCCGTTTTATCGCCTTGTGTGAAAGTTCCAACACTTCTTGGCTCGGTAAACAAGAGGCAACTAACGAGGTCCTCACCGCATTAGTATACAAGCCGCCAGCGCCCCTGAGACCCAAGGTGTTGCAGGTACACACAAGCTCTTCTAGAAGGACGTAAACACAACCCACGAGGCACCACTATGACTCTAATGTTCTTGAGTCCAGAATTTTAACTAATCTTATGTTAACTTTTTCCTTAGTTGGTGTTAGTGAGCCAGTTAGATACGTTCTCGCATCTCCTGTTGAGCGAACATTTTACTTGAGAATCTTCATGAACCTGGGTCTGTTTGAGCACTTACTGTGGAGATGTCAACATGATCACGACTTTTGGTGAGAATGCTTATACCACGTGAAGATTAGGCCCCCACCCCCGAGTTTAGGTTAGGTTAGGTTAGCACAAGGGTGTTTAATCATCAGGTAAAATTAACTAGGGTGCCTAAACTTCAGGTATGTATAATCCTCGACGATTTTATTAAAATAAATCAGTAAATCACTCTGTGTCTCAATTAAGAAACTTCCGCTAAAATCTTCACCAAATTTCGCTCTGATGATCGAGACAGATCTTGAAAACTTGCCTGCTGGTGTCGCTCCCCCGCCCACAGTACTGCTGGCGCCTGCAACATCTCTACGTGTGGTGGGAGTTGGGCTCATGTGTTTAATCTTCTTGTTTTGTTCTCAGTTAAAGGGATTCCGCCATATTCACATTATTTCTGACGTTGTTGTTGCGTATACTATCTACTGAATGACCAGCGGAATAATGTTGGTGATGGGTTTTGGGGATCCCTTGAAGATTAGCTCCCCCTCCCCCCCCCTCACGGCTTATTTCACCTTTAGGTTTAACCACCCTAACCTGACCTAACTTAGCCCAACATAGCATAATAACGTCACGTCATAATGAAAACCTGTGAAAGTGGATCCCATAGGCATGACTGCCGTTAAGGACAGTGTGGACACAGCACACTGTATACTAAACCTTCGGTACACAAGGAGGCAGCATGGTTGGTACTGCACTCGACCACATTTACTTCCCCAAATTGTAAACTTAGGTAACCATTTACAGCTGGGTGAACTGGGAGCGCCCGGGAATCGAACCACCAATTCCAGGAACATGCGGCGAGTGCTGTATCCACTCGACCGCCTCGCTCCATAAATGAAAACCTAACCTACTCTAGCTGACCCCCCCCCCCACCCGAAGTAGCGTTATAATGTTTAATCATCAGGTGAAATAATTTGGGGGGCTAATCTTCAGATGTTCCGATTTTTGTATTGCTTTTGTATGTACAGTACAGTAGAGGCTGCAGCAGGACTACCGACCCAAACGCTCGAGCATAAGTCAGGTACTAGTCCTCACCTCACCACCAGGCTCGTGACGCAGCTGAGAGCCTGGTCGAGCTAACATAACATAACATAACCTACACCAGCAGCTTTTAAACTCCTCCAATATGGCTCACAATCTCAAGGGTCTTGGGATTAGCTAATTGGAAGGGATTTGTGAGTCTGTCTGGGGGTATAAACACCTCTCTTGACGCTGAGTGTTACCTGAGATGACCGACAGTAGAGTGTTAGACTAATACCTTCAGTGTTATAATCTGTGTGGCTTTGACTAGTTATTCTGATGTGTCGTAGAAAGTTTTGTAAACACTGCATTTAACTCTTGGAATTTTTTTTAATATATTCCAATGTGATGGAGAAATTATTATTATTATTTTATTTGTGGACTTTTGCTTACCTGTTAATTAGAAAGTTGAACAGGTAGGTGGTTATTGTTTTTTATTTAGAATTATTGTTATTAAGTTTAATTAAAAGGTGTTTAGGTTTATTCGTATTTGTAAGGGAAGAACTTACAGGTTGGAGCGTGGCATTGTTGTCTTAGTATTATCAATATTTACTACTACTACTTTTTTTTTTTTTTTTATAATTACAATGTCCTCCAGCCTCCCTCAATAGCCACACCTTCGCCACCATTTAATTACCTTAATATTAAATATCCTAATACATAAGTAGCTATCCTATCTGTGTTAAACTAGTTGAGCCGCAGATCTATGCGACATTCAGTGACAGTAGCCTCATAGTCAATATCTGCAGCAGTTGTCGGAGTTGGGGCAGAAGCTCTCGTTCCCCTGAGGCAGAGCAAAGCCGACCGAAGGAGAGAGAAAGACAGTCGACATCTCATCCAGGCTGTAACATAACTTCTGGGCTGCTGCTTCTGTTTGGAGATCAGCTCCGCGAGTCTGGCGTAGAAACATCTTGAACTTGGTCCCATCCCACCAGAGGTTGTGAACACGAGAGGAGTGAAGCTGCCTTGATCAACGTTTTGAATTCTCTCCCCATATGCCCTTCTCTTGTCGTTCTCGTTCCTCCTATGTGCAGCATCGAGAGATAGGTTACGGTGACATGCGGCCATGGGATCAAAAATCCTGATGTCGAAGAAAGCTCGCTGTCCCCACGTCCAGAATCCTCGAGCACTGACGTCCACACGGGCTTCGTTAGATGTGTTTGAAGTCCTGTGTTGGAAGATCTCACCATCCAATGGAAGGAGGGTCGGTTTTACCATGACATGCCGGCAGATTTCCTTCAACATATTTGCTGTGAGGTCCCTTACCACGTCATGCCTCATGCATATGAAGCCCCCCTTCTTGCACACCATGGCGTGATCGCCATCATAGGAAGAGCCACACACGCATTGGGAGGGCAAACCGTCTACTGGCCGACCATACCTTAGAGCAATGGCATCTGTAAATTCTTGTTTATTAAGACTGAAACCATTTGCCCTTATCGGTAACGTAGTTAACCAGTTCGAGGCGCCCACCTCCTGCGCTATAGCTACTTTTTTTTCAAATTTTCTGGTACCTGCAGCAACAGTTGCTGCAACTTATCATTTTGGCAGTGCTGTCGATCTGTCGTAATGGACCTACGAATCTTATTTACTTCACTGGTATCCACTTCCCCTGTTGCATTCTGGGCTATTATGTGGTCCGTGAGGGCTGCCGTGAGCTTAAGTGAATTTTGATGTTCAGTGGCAGCAATCTCCTCTGGATTTGTTAGTCCCATCCCTCCCAGTCTTGATGGAAGTGCAAGAAGTGCTCTTTTTGCTGGGGTTAAGAACGGGTGTTTCACTAATTTAGGAATGAAAATGACACTGATAACTTCTTCCAGAGGGTGGAGGAGGGGTCCGATATCAGGGATAGTACGCATGAGGTAGTTCCAACGATGCTTGACTCTATGGGTGAAGGCAGCAAAGGCCGCTACTACTACTACTACTAATACTACGTGGCCTCCAACCTCCCCCAATAGCCACACTTTCGCCTTAATATTAAATATCCTAATACATAAGTAGCTATCCTTTCTGTGTTGAATTAGTTGAGCCGCAGATCTATGCGGCATTCAGTGACTGTAGCCTCATAGTCAATATCTGCTGCAGTTGTCGGCATTGGGGCAGAAGCTCTCGTTCCCCTGAGGCAGAGCAAAACCGACCAAAGGAGAAAGAAAGACAGTCGACATCTCATCCAGGCTGTAACATAACTTCTGGGCTGCTGCTTCTGTTCGGAGATCACCTCCGCGAGTCTGGCGTAGAAACATCTTGCACTTGGTCCCATCTCCCCTGAGGTTGTGAACACGAGAGGAGTGAAGCTGCCTTGATCAACGTTCTGAATTCTCTCCCTGTATGCCCATATCTTGTCGTTCTCGTTCCTACTGTGTGCCGCACCGAGAGCTAGTTACGGTGACATGCGGCCATGGGATCAAAAATCCAGATGTCGATGATGGCTCGTTGTCCCCGCGTCCAGAATCCTCGAGCACTGACATCAACACGGGCTTCGTTGGATGTGTTTGAAGTCCTTTGTTGGAAAGTCTCACCGTCCAATGGAAGAAGGGTCGGTTTTACCATGACATTACGGCATATTTCCTTCAACATATTTGCTGTGAGATCCCTTACTTCGTCATGCCTCATGCAAATGAAGCCACCTTTCTTGCACACCATGGCGTGATCGACACCATAGGTAGAGCCACACACGCATTGGGAGGGCAACCCTTCTACTGGCCAACCATACCTTAGAGCAATAGCATCTGTAAATTCTTGTTTATTGAGACTGAAACCGTTTGCCCTTATCGGTAACGTAGTTAACCAGTTCGAGGCGTCCACCTCCTGCGCTGTAGCTACTTTTTTTTCAAACTTTCTGGTACCTGCAGCAACAGTTGCTGCAGCTTATCATTTTGGCAGTGCTGTCGTTCTGTTGTAATGGACCTACGAATCTTGTTTACTTCACTGGTATCCACCTCCCCTGTTGCATTCTGGGTTATTATGTGGTCCGTGAGGGCTGCCGTGAGCTTTACTGAATTTTGGTGTTTGGTGGAAGCAATCTCCTCTGGATTGGTTAGTCCTATTCCTCTCAGTTTTGATGGAAGTGCAAGAATTAATCTTTCTGTTGGGGTTAAGAGGAGGTGTTTCACTAATTTGGGAATGAAATTGACACTGATAGCTTCTTCCAGAGGGTGGAGGAGGGGTCCGATATCAGGGATAGTACGCATCAGGTAGTTCCAGCGATGCTTGACTCCATGGGTGAATGCTGCAAAAGCCGCATGTGGCTCTGTGTTAGCAATCTCAGACAGAGCTTGATTTCACTAACCCACTCATTCACCTTTCCCGCTATGTACTCGGTCTTGAAGTCCATAGTGCCAATTACTGCTCCTAGATGTCTTTGGCCATCCTTTGTTATTTTGACCTCACTTCCGCCAAACACCTCTATTGCCCGTTCATAATGTTCTGGCTTCACAATGAGGAAGGACTTGCTGGCGTTTGGGTGGTACCCTATTTGTGGACCTCGCGATGTTACCAAGTCCCACCATTGTTTGATGTCCTCCACTTTTCCTGCTCTTGTAAGGTCATCAGCGTACGCCACTTGTTTGACCTCATTTGTTTCAAATTTTATTTCTTGTTGGAGCACTGATAGGCCTATTGCGTACATTGCAACAGGGTCCCCCTGTGTTGTTCCCTCCGTTGACTGTAAGATGGTATCACCTCTTAGAGCCTTGTTGTTTACTATATAGAGGTTTGATGGATTCCTATACGAGTTTTCAACATACATTGCAAAGCTTGGACACTTGATCTTGATGTTGTGCAGTGCGGCCTTGCGGTTAAGTATGTTGAATGCGTTTGAAGCATCCACCAGGAGAATGGCCTCACAATCACGCTGCTCAAATATCAATCTCATGGCGTGAATGGCCGCTTCCCCGCCAGCCTGGCGGCCAGCACACACTTGCAGGTTCCCTGCTGCTGCCCTGACATCCTCTTTTACCATCTCCATTATGCATTTTCCGATCACCCGCCTACTACTACTACTACTACTACTACTACTACTACTACTACTACTACCACCACCATTATTACCACCACTACTACCCCAACCACCACTACCACCACCAGCATTGATACCAGATCGTAGGCGCCTGTCATCACCCAGCTTGAGAAAGAGTGAGAGGGGGTGCTATGTGCTGACCCAGTTTTGCGAGCGTTTTTATGAGCGTTTTGTGAGTATTTTGTGAGCGTTTTTATGAAAGTGCAGAAGGCGATACCGGAGCAGTTTCCTGAGAGTCGCAGAGTTTACTGCCCAGGGTCTCTCAGGCACCAAACATGAGCTGGAATTCCTAATGAGCTGAGAACTGAGGAGCCTCGGGGAGGGGAGGGGGGGGGAGACGATGCTTGGCTTAGTGTTGTTAGTGTTGGTGGTCCGTGTACTTGTTGACCAGATGGGGCTCGGATGAATATCCCCTCCCCTTCCCCAACTCCTCTCCCTAACCCTCCCCCATACCGTCCCCTCCCATCCCCTCCTCTTCCCTCCCCATCAGATAATTTCCCCACTAGAAAAAAAAATCGAACAAAATCCCTAAAAAAATGGCCACTGAGAAATTAAATCCCACTGAAGAAAATGTCCCTAAATAAAATCCCACCGGGGAATAAAATTTCATTACGTGTACTAAAACCCACCAGCTGATGAAGTCGTTTTAAGTCGGGTTTATGTTTTAGGTTTTGTGGGATTGACTGTAACGATATTGAGGTCCAATCTCTCTCATACATACATACATACATACATACATATACACAACATATATCAACACGGCTCTATTAATGTTGAGGATCATAACACACACATACAGTCAAACACACACACACATTGCCCAAATACAACATCATGCAAGATATACGTACATTAATTTGGCTGTTCCCTACTACGTCAAGCTAATGTTGTCCGTGTGTTGCTCAGGCAGGATATACGTGTCCGTGTCTGTGTTTCGGGTTGGCAGGATATACAACTAACAGGTCTTATTGTGTTCGTGTTCGTGTTTTAGGCGTCAGGATATTCGAACAGGATATCTTGCAGTATCTTAGATGCGATTACCTGTTGCAAACGTCAGGTGAGTTTAGTGGTATAGTACAGAATGGCTGTGTGTGTGTGTGTGTGTGTGTGTGTGTGTGTGTGTGTGTGTGTGTGTGTGTGTGTGTGTGTGTGTGTGTGTGTGTGTGTGTGTGTGTGTGTGCGTCACTGACACAAAATCTCATCGGACAAATCTCATCACAAACCACTCGTCGGACAGACAATATCCGACCACCAAAATAATGAAGATTTACGTAACCTAATTTAATCTTGTTCACTTCGTTATCTTACTGATGGATTTTGTCCTGCGGGATTTTATTTGATGCCGAAAGTTTACATGTTTGACTGTGTGTGTGTTGTGACTGTGTGTGTAAGCAGACTGTGTGTGTGTTGTGACTGTGTGTGTAGGTGACTGTGTGTGTGTTGTGACTGTGTGTGTTGACGGTGTGTAGCTGACTGTGTGTGTGTTGGACTGTGTGTGTGTTGTGACTGTGTGTGTGTGTGTGACTGTGTGTTGTGACTGTGTGTGTGTTGTGACTTGTGTGTGTGTTGTGACTGTGTGTGTATTGTGACTGTGTGTGTGTTGTGACTGTGTGTTTGTTGTGACTGTGTGTGTGTTGTGACTGTGTGTTTGACTGTGTGACTGTGTGTGTGTGTGTGTGTGTGTGTGTGTGTGTGTGTGTACAGACTGTGTGTGTGTGTTGTGACTGTGTGTGGTGACTGTGCGTGTTGTGACTGTGTGTGTGTGTGTGTTTGACTGTATGTGTGTTGCGTGTGTGCTGTGTGCTGTTAGACTGTGCGTGTGCGTGACTGTTGTGTTGTGACTGTGCTGTGTGTGACTGTGTGTGTTGTGACTGTGCGTGTGTTGTGACTGTGTGTGTGTTGTGTGTGTGTGTGTGTGTGTGTGTGTGTGTGTGTGTGTGTGTGTGTTGTGTGTGTGTGTGTGTGTGTGTGTGTGTGTGTGTGTGTGTGTGTGTGTGTGTTACTGTGTGTGTGTGTGTGTGTGTGTGTGTGTGTGTGTGTGTGTGTGTGTGTGTGTGTGTTGTGTGTGTGTGTGTTGTGACTGTGTGTGTGTGTGTGTGTGTGTGTGTGTGTGTGTGTGTGTGTGTGTGTGTGTGTGTGTGTGTGTGACTGTGTGTGTGTGTGTGTGTGTGTGTGTGTGTGTGTGTGTGTGTGTGTGACTGTGTGTGTGTGTGTGTGTGATGTGTGTGTGTGTGTGTGTGTGTGTGTACTGTGTGTGTGTGTGTGTGTGTGTGTGTTACTGTGTGTGTGTGTGTTTGTGTGTGTGTGTGTGTGTGTGTGTGTGTGTGACTGTGTGTGTGTGTGTTTGACTGTGTGTGTGTGTGTTGTGACTGTGTGTGTGTGTGTGTGTGTGACTGTGTGTGTGTGTGTGATGTGTAAGAGTGTGTGTGTTGTGACTGTGTGTGTGTGTGTGTGACTGTGCGTGTGTTGTGACTGTGTAAGCTACTGTGACTGTGTGTGTGTGTGTGTGTGTGATGTGTGTGTGTGTATTGTGTGTGTATGTGTGTATGTGACTGTGTATGTACTGTGTGTGTGTGTGTGTGTTGTGACTGTGTGTGTGTGTTGTGACTGTATGTGTGTGTTGTGACTGTGTGTGTGTGTGACTTTGTGTGTTTGATTGTGTGTGTTTTGACTGTATGTGGTGTGTGTGTGTACTGTGTGTGTGTGTGTGTGTTGTGTGTGTGTGTGTGTGTGTGTGTGTGTGTGTGTTTGACTGTGTGTGTGTGTGTTTGACTGTGTGTGTGTGTGTGTGTGTTTTACTGCTGCTGTGTGTTTGCGACTGTGCAAAGTTGTGACTGCGTGTGTTGTGACTGTGCACTGTGCGTGTGGTGACTGTGCGTGTGTTGTGACTGTGTGTGTGTGTGTGTGTGTGTGTGTTGACTGTACTGTGTGTGTAAGCAGATTGTGTGTGTGTGTGTGTGTGTGTGTGTGACTGTGTGTGTGTGTGTGTGACTGTGTGGTAAGTGTGTGTTGTGACTGTGTGTGTGTGTTGACTGTGTGTGTGTTGTGACTTGTGTGTTGTGACTGTATGTGTGTTGTGACTGTAGTGTTGGACTGTATATGGTGTTTGACTGTGTGTGTGTGTTTGACTTGTGTGTGTTTGACCGTGTGTGCGTTTGACCGTATGTGCGTTTGACTGTATGTGTGTTGGACCGTATCTGTGTGTATGACTGGATGTGTGTTTTTGACCGTATGTGTGTTTGACCGTATGTGCGTTTGACCGTATGTGTGTTTGACTGTACGTGTGTTTGTTTACATTCGACAGAAGGAAACTCAAAATAGTAAACACACTCTGGAATCAAATTATAATAATATTAAAACAAATATCTCAATGTAGTGATTTGTGGAGTGTTTATATGACGAGCCCCTGTAAACGCACTAGTGAAGGGGACTGTACATTGAACAGTGACTTAAGCTATGGGATATGTGCGTTTGTTTACTAGTTTATAGACTATAGCCCAGGTATGTTGTTTACTTTGTCAGGGAAGTTTATATATAAGAACAGTGGTTATTTCATCAGTTATTACCTGTATATAGAGAGTAAGTGGGCATGAAGGTGAGTGGGAGGAACTTAACTGGTCAGGAGGTGAAGAGGTGAGGAGGACAAGAAATCCCTCTGGTGTTTTTATCCTTAGTTTTCCTCCCGAGTTTTCTTCCGTTGGCCGCCAAATTACCCCAAAGGTCGGGGGTAAAGGGAAAAAAACTCATACGCTCAGTAGCAACACTCGAAGACAGGGGAAAAGTTTTCAGTTAAGTGGGGAAAATTACCTCTCAGTAAGTAGGTCAGGGAAGCCAGGTGTAGAAGGGCTGTGTACGCAAGACAATTTTCTCACAGGAAGGAGGTCGGTCCCAGGGGCGTAATAACACACTCAGATTTCATTCATTCTTGCGCTGGTTAAGTTTGGTTTAGATTGGGTTTAAGGACTAGATTTGGTTAGGTTTAGGGTAGTTTAGATTACGTTTAGGATAGGTTAGATTTAGGTTAGATTCGGGTGAATTTAAGGTAGTTTAGGTTGCGTCAGGTTTGGGTTAGATTTAGGTTAGATTCGGGTGAATTTAAGGTAGTTTAGGTTGCGTCAGGTTTGGGTTAGATTTAGCGTTGGTTAGTTTAGGTTTAGATTTGATTGGGCTAAGTTTAAGGTAGGTTAGGTTAGGTGTAGGTTAGTTTTAGGGTAAGTTAGCTTATTTTCAGGGTTGATTTAAGTTGGATGAGGTTATGCTACGTTAAGTTAAGCTAGATTAATGTTATGTTATGTTACGTAAGGTTAGGTTAGGTTAGGTTAGGCTAGGTTAGGCTAGGCTAGGTTAGGTTAGGTTAGGCCAAAACCACAAGTCTCTTAGTTCTTATGTGCCGTTTATACCTTGTCCCGAAAACACCTGTATAACCATCTCACTAATTGGATTTAAATTTCCTTGTAACACCTGACTTGTTTGTGTTGTTGTTGTTGCTAATCAGCTGTTGTGACCCAGACAAGGAAATTATCCCGACGTTGTATCTGTGGTAAATTACTTTTCCTACATGAGAGGCATAAATAAAAGTGGGAACAAAGTGTATATAAAAGTGGGAACAAAGTATATATAAAAGTGGGAACAAGGCATAAATAAAAGTGGGAACAAAGTCTATATAAAAGTGGGAACAAAGAATATATAAGAGGGGGAACAAAGTATATAAAGGTGGGAACAAAAAAGACAAAAAGTGCCGCCAATGAGGTCACACATCAAGACAGACAACGACACCCAATAACACGCTCTTTAACAGATGACCTCCCCGCCACCACCATCTATATAACGTTACAGGCCAGGCGTGCGTACGTGTGTGTGTGTGTGTGTGTGTGTGTGTGTGTGTGTGTGTGTGTGTGTGTGTGTGTGTGTGTGTGTGTGTGTGTGTGGTACCAGAAGCTAAGACTGAAAAAAACAAAAATAGAATTAAGCTATGGAAGGTATATAGCCTTGGACACCTTAACTGAATTTTTTTTTTTAAATAAATCCTAACTTCATAAAACAGCTAAAAAAATAGCTAAAGCTAACATAACCAAAAATTAGGAAAGAGTTAAATGCTAAATTTCATCAAGTTTATGAACCTTATAGGACATTATCAAAACCTAGGAATGTTATTTATAAAAGCTAACATCTTCCTTAAAAGCTAAAAAAAAAAGCAAAAGAGCTAAAGGTTGGTATGGGGGAAGGAAGTTGTGGTGGTGGTAGGGATGGTGGTAGTGGTAGTGGAGGAGGTGGTGCAGACAAGAATTGGAAATGTGAATTGTTGTGAAAAATTGGAAGGAATGAAGTTCTCAAGACCGATTGGAAAGAATTGGGAAGAAAGTAGGAGTTAGCCAAGATTGGGGGAAGTGTGAGTGAAGGAGTGATTGGAAGGAGAGGGTGAGGTGTGGTGAAGAATTTGTAGTGTGCGGTTAAAAGGAAGATGGAGGGAACGTAATGACTAACATCTCGACATTTCACTCCTTTCCCATGCGTTACTAACCATCAATAACTGAAATATACACTACTATTCCTGAAAATAAACAAAATAAAACACCAGAACAAAACCAATCACAAAAAAACACATAAAACACCTTTAAAAAAAACATCACAATATAAGATAGTTACGTAAGTTGAAATGCCTGCTTCAACCCATCCCACCCCATCCCATCCCACCCCACCCCACCCCACCCCACTCCACCCCTACCCATCCGACCCCACCTCACCCCGCACCTTATCCTACCCCACCCCTATCCTACCCATCTCACTCCTACCCCACTTTACTTTTACCCACTCCTCATTCACCCCACCCCACCCCAACCCAACCCAACCCAACCCAAGCCAAGCCAAGCCAACCTTCAAGGGAACTTTTGTGAGGTTGGGCGAAGGCTTTAATGCCCTTATAGAGATGCCCTGAACTCACTTGGGCATCTGGTTGGCATTAACGTGGGCTATGCCTCTCAGGGACATTTTAAAAGGGTGGGGTTTTGTAAAGGAAGGTTTGATGGGTGTGACGTGAGGTGGTAAGGGTGTGGCGTGAGGTGGTGAGGGTGTGGCGTGAGGTGGCTTAAGGGTGCGTTCATTTGTGGGTTATTATTATTATTATTATTATTATTATTATTATTATTATTATTATTATTACTGTTTTTTCTTGTTTATATTATTATTATTATTATTGTTTATTTTATTATTATTTTGTTATTATCATTATTAGTGTTATTTTTAATATTATTAATATTATTATTATAAGCGGAAGTTGTAATAATAATATATATAATATTTTTAAACGTATGTAAAAGCTGTTAGCCCATTTTTATAACGGGTCGTGGTAGTTATTTTCAGTCCTTTTTTTAACCATCATTGTGTTTTAAACAAGTGTTAGTGACAACATAATTAATATATTTCAAGTGCTCGTTCGTTGTTATTCATTTGTTTTATATTGTGTGGCTGTATTTTGTAGAGCTGCTGTTATTATTGTTAGTGCTGTGATGGTGTGGCCGAGACTGTGATGGTGTGGCCGATCTGTGATGGTGTGGGCGAGACTGTGATGGTGTGGGCGAGACTGTGATGGTGTGGCCGAGACTTGTGATGGTGTGGCCGATCTGTGATGGTGTGGGCGAGACTGTGATGGTGTGGCCGAGACTGTGATAGTGTGGACGAGACTGTGATGGTGTGGGCTAGACTGTAATGGTGTTGCCGAGACTGTGATGACTGTGATGGGTGGGGTGAGACTGTGATGGTGTGTGGCCGAGACTGTGATGGTGTGGGCTAGACTGTAATGGTTGCCGAGACTGTGATGGTGTGGGCGAGACTGTGATGGTGTGGGCGAGACTGTGATGGTGTGGCGGAGACTGTGATGGTGTGGCCGATCTGTGATGGTGTGGGCGAGACTGTGATGTTATACTGTGATGGTGTGGCGAGACTGTGATGATGTGGGCGAGACTGTGATGATGTGGGCGAGACTGTGATGGTGTGGGCGAGACTGTGATGGTGTGGCGAGACTGTGATGGTGTGGCCGAGACGATGGTGTGGGCGAGACTGTGATGGTGCGAGACTGTGATGGTGTGATGGTGTGGCGAGACTGTGATGGTGTCGGCGAGACTGTGATGATGTGGGCGAGACTGTGATGGTGTGGGCGAGACTGTGATGATGTGGGCGAGACTGTGATGGTGTGGGCGAGACTGTGATGGTGTGGCCGAGACTGTGATGGTGTGGCTGAGACTGTGATGCCGAGACTGTGATGGTGTGGCCGAGACTGTGATGGTGTGGTGCTGACAAAAGTGACGTGTGTTGAAGTTGAACTATAGTGTATTTTCATATTGTTATTTGTAATGTTGTTTGTTTACTAGTGTTTGCGACCGATTACACACACACACACACACACACACACACACACACACACACACACACACACACACACACACACACACACACACATACACATCACTGGCGGCCATCTTTGTTTACCTCACATTACACATCCCGGACCTCGATTTTTCCCACTTTCCTCTTACGTGAAACATTCAATTATCCCTTCTCACAAATGTCTAGGTAAAGGATATACTATTATTTTTTTTTTACTTCCTAGTGTATTAGGTGAAGTCGCCTTTATTTAACGAGTGAAGATGTGAAATAGACTGTAGTTAAGATACTGTGGTTAGAAAATTAATTAGTCTTTGTTAATTATTGATGGTTCTCTTCCTCTGCTATTGACGGCTGCTCCTCCACGCCCACGAGAGAGAGAGAGAGAGAGAGAGAGAGAGAGAGAGAGAGAGAGAGAGAGAGCAACAAACAGGACCGCTATGTTGTTTTTATTCATACGACCAGAACTTAACCTATCGATTTGGGCTAATTTTTACCTAAGTCAGGACGGGTTTAGTTGGATTCTAGAGCCCGAGAAGTAAAAAAAAAATGGCTGTTGGTCCTCTTCTGGCATTTTTCTCCCACTTTTCTTTTTATTCAACTTTAGGTATTTTGTTTCCTCTCTCCAGCTTTACCTCTCGCTTGGTCAAACTTTCTTTTCTTATACAAACAGAGAGGCTGGTTTCCTTTCATCCTGTGAGGGGAAAAACAGTGTGCTGGCTAGTCCTAACTGAACGATGCTCAAAGGTTCCTATATTTTCCTCGTAATTCCGGGTAAGAGAGAGAGAGAGAGAGAGAGAGAGAGAGAGAGAGGATCTAGTTGGTGGATTTGAATTAGTTTACAAACATTTACGTCCAAATTAGTTTAAAATAAAATAAGCTTAGACTCCATTGAGAGAGTTAAGTTAATATATACGGGTATACAGAATCTTTATGTGAATTAGGAACATTTATCAAGTTTGGTTTAGTCTGTCTTATAAATTTTGTCTCGATTTTTTTTTATCCAAGTTTCCTCTGGAGATAAGTATATAGGGTATTACAGAAAAATGTCCCTGCTTCCCTCCCTCCCTGCCTTGCTCCCTGCCTCCCTCCCTCCCTGCCTGCTCCCTGTCTGCTCCCTCCTCCCCTCCCTCCCTCCCCACCCCTCCTTGCCTGCTCTTTGCGTCCCTCCCTGCTTCCCTCCCTGAGACAATGTGAGTTGGAGGCAGGGAGCAGGCAAAGGGCATTCTTCTGGGACACCCTGTATATCCATCCTGAGTATTAAAATAAATATAAACATCGAAACATCCAAAGTGAATATTGACTCAAAACAAACACGATTATCAAACTCCTCCCCTCCCCCTCCCCCTCCTCTCCCCCTCTCCCCTCCCCTCTCCCCCCCCCCCAAAAAAAAAAAGACAGAGTTAAGTTAAAATTGACAGAGTGGAGTTGAAGATGAAGCCACAGACAGCCAGAGCAGCAGCAGTTGGATGTCTTAATGGCTCACTATGGTTAATTTCAACACGGGATGAGTTTATTTGTCTCGCTTACTACTGCTTGTTGAGGCGGAGTTGGCCAGATGGCGCTCCTCCTCCTCCTCCTCCGCTTTCTCCTCCTCCTTCTCCTCCTCCTCTTCTTCAACCTCCTTTGTTTTTTTCATTTATGTCTGTCTGTGTTTCATTGTTTGTTTGTTTGTTTTGACTTTTTTGTTTTTATGTATTTTTTTGTTTTTATCTTTTGTTTTATTTGTTTTTATTTCCTTTTATTTTCTTTAATTTAATTTTATGTCTCTCTCTCTCTCAGCATCACACCCTACAGGAGAGGACGATATCCTCCAGGGTAGTAGAGTGTGGGTGAGGCAGTGGTCACAATAATATTGACATCATCGTAACTAAACGCTGGAAAAATACTGCCTCCAGGTCTTGCTGAGTCTGTCGATGTACCAATGTTGTTGATTTTTCTTTCTGTTAATTCCATTTTTCCTCAGGTTTTCTTATTCTTTTTGTCATTTTAAGTGTTTTATTAAGTTTCTCTCGTTAATTCCACGCTTGTATAACACTTTATGTTTGTGTACATTACTGTCATTATTAGCACGACACCTGGATTAGGTACGTCACTTCATGGGTTAAAAATGTACGAAGGCTGGATGGGTAAGGATACGCCGCCATGATGTTGATATACGTACGATACCCGTGAATTTATATTCCGTGTTTTTCTCTCTCTTTCTCTCGCGATTCTAGTTTTACAGTCCGAAGAATTCAAAGTATTCTGGCGCCCCACTGACTAAAAACTTTTAACAATAGAGAAAGTATAACAAAAAAGTATATATGTCGTTTAGAAGTATCACCAAAAGGTTGAAATCGAAGAATGGAAAGTAAATGTTTCTGTGAATGTCACTGTTTTTCAACAGCTGGGAAATGTGAGTGTGTAGAGGAGCGAGTGAGACCGTTTGAGTGTGTATGGGTGTGTGAGAGTGTACAGGCTGAGTGTGCGAGTGTATAAAAAGCCTGTAAGAAAGTTTGTAAGTATGTTCATTTTATTATCATTCATTTATCTCACTAAGCTTATACAATGAATTAATGAACTAGTTTTATTATTATTCATTTACATATAATGATCAGATTAGTGAAGGAGGATAGACATTTAAGTTCGTTATTTACATTCATATTTTTATATATACTGTATACCTGTATGAACTGTTTTGTATTATTCATTATTTCATCGTGTATATAATGATCATAAAACATAAATTTTCGTATGATGTTTCGTGTTGATGTTTATCGTAGTATAAACACGTATTATTTCCCCATGATGTTAGGTGGTGGTGATGTTATCGTAGCCATTAAAACACAGGTTATATATATCCACATGCTCAAACTGGAATGTCAATATAGAATTGTTGACACATTTTATTCATTTCGGGCAATATATGACTGAGGAGTGTGGAATATTATGACATGTGGACGTAGGCTTGTTGCGGCCTACCGTAAAGAGGTATTTTTAATTTTAGAATTGTTCATGATAGAAGTGTGTGTGTGTGTGTGTGTGTGTGTGTGTGTGTGTGTGTGTGTGTGTGTGTGTGTGTGTGTGTGTGTGTGTGTGTGTGTGTGTGTGTGTGTGTGTGTGTGTGTGTGTGTGTGTGTGTGTGTGTGTGTGTGTGTGTGTGTGTGTGTGTGCCCTTTCCTCATTATTATTATTATTTTTTAATTAATCCAAAACATACATACATACATACATATATACATACATACATACATATATATTACTTACGTGTTGTGTGTAGTTCAGGTCGTGGTGTTACATGTCCTACAAGAGCATTAGAAACCTAACCTATCCTAACCTAACCTAACCAAACCAAATGTTTGGTTTTCCTTTTTTTTCCTCCTCGGTAAAAATGTGAAGAAAAAGTTAAATTGAGTCTGTTAAGCCTGACGACCCGGGAAGGTAACAATACACTAAACTTCTTTTCGATACACAAAGGTTGGGTTGGGTTGGGTTGGGTTGGGTTGGGTTAGGTTGGGTTGGGTTGGGTTGGGTTAGGTTAGGTGCCAACTCACAGCCCAGGAGACAAACCAGTGACTCTTAGGACAGGAAGCGAGAGGTGTATCCACTCAGCCGCCGCCGCTAAAAAGATAACTCTGTTTAATTTCACTAAAGCAATTTTCACCCCTGAACAGCTCCAACTAGAGAAAGTGATCTAACTTTCTTTGGAATACATCAACAAACTTTTTCCCTTCTGGATTTATTTTCTTTATTTTTTCTTGATTAATTTCTTTATTTTATTTATATTTATTTATTTTTAATATTGTCACCAAATATTGCCTCTTTTTTTTCTCCCCCTGATCCCTGGTCTCTCTCTCTCACTGTAGGGGGCGGTCGATGTGGCAATTTCCGTTCACGTGCCGTATCTCTCTCTCTCTCTCTCTCTCTCTCTCTCTCTCACACACACACACACACACACACACACACACACACACACACACACTCTCTCTCTCACACTTTCTCTCCTTTTAATAATTCTCTCTCTCTCTCTCTCTCTCTCTCTCTCTCTCCAGACATATATATTTTATTTCGTACCAATTACGTGAAAAAAATTCTTGAGGGGGGAGAGTCTCTGTGCTTATTGGACTCCATATTGTTCCACCATCTGGTCGAGCGTTGGTGAAATCGGTACTACCCTCCTGAAATTAAATCGGCACTACCCTCCTGAAATTAAATCGGCACTACCCTCCTGAAATTAAATCGGTACTACCCTCCTGAAATTAAATCGGCACTACCCTCCTGAAATGATATCGGTACTACCCTCCTGAAATTAAATCGGCACTACCCTCCTGAAATTAAATCGGTACTACCCCCCCAGAAATGACATCGGCAACTCTCGTTATGAAAGAAAATCTGTGTCCCCTCTGTAATGAAATCGGTACTGGCCTTTGAAATAAAATCGGTATATTTAGAGGCACAAGAGAGAACAGATTTGGAAATACGCGCCAGATTACTCTTTTCTAAAGACGCTTACCAACCAATCAGCGACCCCAATCTTGGAAATAAGTCCGACCAATCAGGCGCAAGTACTTTCCCGACGTCATGCCAATCAATCTATGTAACCAATTAGCGAGCACCATCCCAAAACTTCTTCAGCCAATCAGGGAGCAAGAACTGCATCCCAATAAGTTTCTAGCCAATCAGGGAG
>NW_024738510.1:85000-155830 GCF_018991925.1 Homarus americanus
CTTCTTCTTCTTCTTCTTCTTCTTCTTCTTCTTCTTCTTCTTCTTCTTCTTCTTCTTCTTCTTCTTCTTCTTCTTCTTCTTCTTCTTCTTTGTTCTTCTTCTTCTTCTTCTTCTTCTTCTTCTTCTTCTTTCTTCTTCTTCTTCTTCTTCTTCTTCTTCTTCTTCTTCTTCTTCCTTCTTCTTCTTCTTCTTCTTCTTCTTCTTCTTCTTCTTCTTCTTTATTTCTTCTTCTTCTTCTTCTTCTTCTTCTTCTTCTTCTTCTTCTTCTTCTTCTTCTTCTTCTTCTTCTTCTTCTTCTTCTTCTTCTTCTTCTTCTTCTTCTTCTTCTTCTTCTTCTTCTTCTTCTTCTTCTTCTTCTTCTTCTTCTTCTTAGCTTCTTCTTCTTCTTCTTCTTCTTCTTCTTCTTCTTCTTCTTCTTCTTCTTCTTCTTCTTCTTCTTCTTCTTCTTCTTCTTCTTCTTCTTCTTCTTCTTCTTCTTCTTCTTCTTCTTCTTCTTCTTCAACCGAAAACATTGACCAATCGCGTGTCTCTATTGTCCCATGCACGATATTTTCAGCCAATCACCGCCGCCGTCGCTAAGAAGTTAGTCAGATTCGAGTTATTGTGGTTAGGTTAGGTGTGTGTGTAAAATAATGGTCGTATAATAATAATTATTTAAAAAACAATAATGAAATGTATTGGTGAAAAATCCCATCGCCCTCGTTGAAGAAATCTCTCCCTTCCTTTTCTCCCTCCCTCCCCCCCTCTCCCCCCCCCCCCCCCCTCCCTCTCCCCCTTCCCCCCTCTCCCCTCCCTCCTTGTCCCTTCCGTTAGCCAATTAGTCTTTTTTTTCATATTCGTTTTAGGGAGATGCCACACCGCCCCCTCGCCTCGTCCCCCCCCCTACCGCCTTTGCCCGCCCCGTCTCCCCCACCCCCTACATTGTCTTCCTCCCTCCCCTTCCCCTCCCCCCTTCCTTCCTCCTCTCCCCTTACCAAAACTAATTACTTGTGTCGAGCAATGGCTAGTAATGGGTAGTTGAGGAAGGCAGTGATGACAAGTCTGTTAGGTGGTGGATAGTGATGATGATGGGGATGATGCTAAAAAATGGTGATAAATTACGATGGTGATGATGATAGATTACAGTTATGTGTGATAGTGAAGATTGATGGTGATGACGAGGGGTAGGGAGGTTGGTGTTGATTGACAATGATGATGATAATGATGATGACTTTTGACTGATGATGGTGATAAAGACGATGTTAAAAATGATGATGATGATTTACGAATATCCTTCCTCATCCATAAGACATACATACATACATACATACATACATACATACATACATACATAAAGGTGGCAGCTTCTTAGGGTTGGCGACCACGGCCCGCTGCAATAATTTTTTCAGGGATTTTTTTAACAGTTTTCCCTGATTACTGAATCTCTCCGTGACCAACAGCTTTTAATTTCATCTAACCATCCATCCCAGTCTCTCCCTTCCATCCTGGCTCTCTCTTCCACCCTAGCTCTTCCTCTCTCCCTGGCTCTCCCTCTCTCCCTGACTCTCCCTGGCTCTCCCTGACTCTCCTTGACTCTCCCTGGCTCTCCCCCTCTCCCTACCCCCAATCGATACAAGGCCTGACAGAAATATGATAAAGATTAGTTTCTCTTCATACTCCCTCTCCCCCTCCTCACCCTCTTTTTCCACCCTCTCCTCCTCCTCGTCCCTCATCACTTCCCCCTTTTCCACTCCTCCTACCTTCACACTTTCCTCCTCTTTTCCCCTTCCCCTCCGCATTCCTGTCCCTCTCCTTTCACACCATCTTCCTCTCCCCAATACCCCTTTCCCCTCCACCTCCCTCCCCTCCCCCTTGCTTCTCCCATACCCCTCCTCCTCCTCCTCCTCCCCTTCCCCCCACGCCTCCTTTCCCTCCTTCCTTGAAGTTTAAATCTCCCATGAAATTCACACAAACACTGGAAGCAGCAGTGTGACCGGTCAGACCCTTCCTCCCTCCGCCCCTCTCTGCCATTCATCAGGTGAAATGTGTGGCGCGGGAGTTGGTGTGAGTCCCGGATGGAACTGTTTACCTCAAAGCCTTATGGGTAATCTAAAACTCCCCTTTTTCGCCCGCCATCGGAGAAAAAAAACACGTCTATTTTTTTAACCTTTGCACTTAACTAAAAAAATGGTTTCTTTTTATTTAGGATGATATTAATTAATTTACGATGATAATATTTAATTTACGGTGATATTAATTAATTTACGATGATATTAATTAATTTAATCTACATTCATAAGATGTGTTTTGAGTTCTTATGAGCCCCGCGGGTAATCTTGTAGACCTTCTACGCGGGAAAAAAAATCTTCGTACCAAAACTTTAAATTGTGGTATTTTTGATATAGTTTTTCTTACACACGATGTAAATAATCTTTCTAAACCGAATTTCATCAGAAAACGAGGATAATTTTCCATATGAGTTATGGTAAGGCTTGTCTGGTAGTATCAAGAGCTGGTTATGTTGAGTAAAAAAAAAAAAAAAAAGATTTCCGCCACAAGTAAAGAAATTGGTGTTTTTTCTCCCAGCCGTAAAAACCCTTTAAAAGTCATCTCTCTATACCGAATATTTATCACCGAAACGACACTAATTTAAAGGTCCGGATTTACGAGGAAAAGTCAGCCATTTAAACACTTTTTTCGTGACTATAGAAAATGGTTGGATTATTTTTTTTTAGGCGTTGAAATACAAAAATAAACTCGATAATTTTTGGATTTATAAGAAAAATTACCTTCCCAAAAATATACAGAAATTATGGGATGAGGTTTTATCATGAATTGAAATTGAAAAAAATAGTCAAGCATCCAGGCAATACAAGAACCCCCACCCCCCCCACCACCACCCACCCCACCCCACACACACCACCACCACCCACCCCCACCACCACCACCACCACCAACCTTCATAAAGCACTGTACTAACTATTGCATTATGGACCATTGTCGTTCCAGCAGCCGTAAATTCACCCACGGACTACTAAAAGAATTCTCCCCGTCGCGGAATTCATCAGCGAAAACGACAACTTTAGGAGAGTCCCGGATGAGAATGTTTACCCCAGCGCTACACGGGGGGAAAACTGTCACGGCGGCCAGCGGGGAAAAGCGATGGAGGTCGCTTAGATCACCAAGAGATTCTTGACTCGGCGGGCGGTAACACTCCGGAACCTTGCCCTCCTCAGCTGGGGAATGTTGCCACCTTGGTTTTTTTTGCCTATTTTATTATTATTATTATTATTATTATTATTATTATTATTATTATTATTATTATTATTATTATTATTATTTTACCTTCGTTTCTTTACCTTTTCTGGAGTTTTTTCCTCTTGTTTTCTGGAATGCATGTTTTTATTTTTACCACTTTTTCAATTACGTGTTTATTCCGGTTTCTTTTGTTTTTTTTATTTCACACTTTTTCATGTTTTTTATGAGTATATTTGTCATGTTTTGAATTCTCGAATTACCTGATGCTTAAACACCCTAACACCACCTGAGGGGTTAGGTTAGGTTTGGTTATTATTTTCTTACATATCCTCTCCATTATCTGTTTCCTCTTTGTTAGTTATATTGTTATCTTGATTATTACTATTATTCCCTTCACTCTTACGTCTTTTATCATTTATGTTATCTTTACCATTAGTTATCTACTTTTAACCTCCCACATATGTTTCCTTGAGTTATCTTGTTATCTTAGATACTTATGTTATCTTCTTCATCGTCAATGTTTGTCTTGTTATTACCGTTTTCTCTCTCTCTCTCATCATCATCATCGTTCTTCCCTATCTTCTCTATCTTTCTATCTCCTCTTTTCTCGATTTCCTATGTCTCCACTTCCTATCGACTTTTTCCTCGTTATCTTCCTTCTTATTTTCCTATCTCTTCCTCTCCCTACCTTCTCCCTTCTCCCTTCTATTCTCTTTATACCCTTTATCGGCCTCTCTTTATTACTTCCCTGGTTCGTAATCGGGGCACCTCCAGTAGATCCAGCTGTTGATGGGTACCTGACGTTACAGTTTAGGAGGAGAAGGCAGTCGAGTACAGTGCCGCCCATCCACACTGCCTTCCTCGATACCCAAGGTTTATACGTCTACTGTACCTATCCGTCCATCCATCCGTCCGTCCGTGAGTGACTGATGCTCCATAAGCGTACCTGCCTATCTAATTACGTTCTGGAGGTGTTGTGTTCCTAATTGGCTGTGTTTTCGTTATTTTAGTAATTTTCCCACAATTATCTGAACTTTGGGGGCATTTTCACTGTTAGATTCGGTTCGGTTCGGTTCGGTTCGGTTCGGTTCGGTTCGGTTCGGTTAGGTTAGGTTAGGTTAGTTTCGGTTCGGTTCGGTTCGGTTAGGTTAGGTTAGTTTCGGTTCGGTTAGGTTAGGTTAGGTTATCGGGATTTAGTAAAAGTCTTAAGTGTAGAGGAGTGGAGTTTTGCTACTTGGTTTGCTTACACCTATAGAGCCTGGTTAGATATTCAAGGTGTGTGTGTGTGTGTGCGTTAGTTTTTGGGGGGAGGGACTTATCATTGTTCTTGCGTCTACAGGTGTGAACATCCGCGACACCTGTACATTAACGGTGCTTCACAGATACGAATACTACTTTATTTTCTTTCTTTAATTCCTCTTTATCCCTTTCTTCCTTTTCCTTTGCTTTCTTCTATATATTCTCCTTACTCATTCGCCCTTGACATTTCTTCCCCGACTTTCTTTTCTAAATTCCCTGCCTCATAATCTTTTAACTCCCAGCCCCTCTTTTTCCCACCACCCCCACCTTCTCCCACCACTCCCACCTCCTCCCACCACTCCCACCTCCTCCCAGACCTCCCTCGACGCCTGGGATACAGCCTCAGGATACCGTAGGATTCCCCCCTAGACCGCTGGTGGGACGCAGGCAAGGATAATAGGCAGTGATGGACGATGTGTTTGGAGAGACATTTAAGCCGCGAAGGACACCCGGGTTGAGGTCCCCGCCACACAGGGATGTCCCCGACCTTCACAATGGCTCAGTCAGTCTTCATGGCTCCGTTGGCCGCTTGACAAAGGTACTTCATTCTCGTGGGGGATGTTATTGTTGTCGGGATTTCAGCTGACTTCAGGAGAAAGATCTTGTATGTAGAGAAAGTGGGTGGGTGGGTCAAGGTTGTGGGCGTGTGTATGTGCGTGTGCGTGTATATATGGAATTGTGTGTGTGTAAACTTGTGTGTGTGTGTGATGATGGGTGATGATCGTTTGTGGTGTTTGGCCTGGCTTGTCATGGGCGTGGGTGGTAGAGTATCTGTGGTACTTCATTGTCAATGCAAATGTTATTGTGTTCGGGGTTCAGCTGACTTCAGGAAATGGTCTAGGAAGGAGAGGTTGCCGTTGTGGGGGGTGGTGGTGGTGGGTGGCAGTAGGTGTGGTTGGTGATTGTGGTGGTGGTGGTGGGTGGTATTAGGCTTGCAGAATGTGGGTGGTGGTGGTGATGGTGGATGTGGGTGGTGATTGTGGTGGTGGTGGTGGGTGTGGGTGGTGATTGTGGTGGTGGTGGGTGGTATTAGGCTTGCTGAATGTGGGTGGTGATGGTGATGGTGGATGTGGGTGGTGGTGGGTGTTGGTAATGGTGGTGAATGTAGTACTGGTGGATGGTATTAGACTGTGGTGGCTGTGGACGATACTGGACGCATGTGGTGGTTGACGTGGCCGACTGAATGATGTCAACTAATGTCATAAAACTCGCTTGGAAGATTTCAATATTGTTGTGACTTAGAGAACACGAACCATTCAGTAAAGATGGGACAAGGGATGGTTGTGTAGGGGATGGTGGTAGAGGGCGTGTAGAAGGCGTGTATGGGGAGGCAGAAGAGGGCGTGTAGGGGTGGTAGGTAGGTAGGTAGGTAGGTAGGAAGGTACAGGTGTCCTTGGTGATTTGCGTGTATCGTTTCTACCAAAGTGTCGTGTACATTATATCCTTTGTGTGGTAAAGTACCGTCCTAGGTAGGGGTAAGAGATGGGTGAGGGATGGGTGAGGGATGGGTGAGGGATGGAGGAGGCTGGAGCTCTTACATCAATCAGCCTCTCTAGAACGACTCGGAATTGTGCCTTTATGATCTCAAGGACGGATTCTCAGATGGCGAGCTCTGTGTGTGGGTGTGTGACAGGGAGTGTTTATATTACACTATGTACATGTATGGATAGTATAATGTGCACACGTATGTATCTATAAACTAATTAAAATCACACACACACACACACACACACACACACACACACACACACATACACATGTAATCCCCGACTAGTGGCTGCTGGAGCATACTGTAAGTCTAAGAAGATTATGTTAGGAAACGACATTTAGCAACCACCTTTAGTGTGTGTGTGTTTGTGTTTGTTTGTTTGTTTGTTTGTTTGTACCCTCAATTCTTCGTGTTCTTTTTTTTTTGCTCACACACACGACACAGATATAGGCGCCTATACCTTTCTTCTTCTTCTCCCTTCTTTCATTTGTTTTTTAATCCTCTTCTCCCCTCCACGCTCCAACCTCTCCATTTTATTCCTTCCTTCCTTCCTTCCTTCCTTCCTTCCTTCCTTCCTTCTCCCTCCCCACCGTAGTAGGACACGAGCGGCTTGTCAACCTAGCTAATTAATTGCCTTGGGATGTAGTCAGGGGCGTGAAGGGCGTTCGTGAGGGTTGGGGGGGTGTGGGTGTAGGGGTCGATGATGGTGGGTATGTTTGGTATGGGTGAGAGTGGGGGTAAATGTGGGTTGGAGGGTGGGTGAACGTGGATGTGGTGAGTGTGTGGGTGGAGGGTGGGTGAACGTGGATGTGGTGAGTGTGGGCGGAGGGTGGGGTGAACGTGGATGTGGTGAGTGTGGGTGGAGGTGAGTGAACGTGGATGTGGTGAGTGTGGACGGAGGGTGGGTGAACGTGGATGTGAGTGAGTGTGGGTGGAGGTGGGGTGAACGTGGATGTGGTGAGTGTGGGTGGAGGTGGGGTGAACGTGGATGTGAGTGAGTGTGGGCGGAGGGTGGGGTGAACGTGGATGTGAGTGAGTGTGGATTTGGGGTAAGCGAAGGTGGATGAAAGTAGGAATGGGTCGGGAGTATGGATGTAGTAATGGATAGAAGCTGGGCGTGGTTGTGGATAGTGGTGGATGGATGTGCGTGTGGGTGAGATGGGGCATGGTTGTAGGCGATGGGCATGGATGAGGGTTGGATGAAAGGGCATTTTACGAAGGGACAAATGTGGTTGAGAAGTTGGTTTGGGTGGAGTGGCTGTGGGTGGAGTGGTTGTAGGTTGTGGTTGATGGATGACAAATAAATGGATTTGGGTGACAGGTATAGATAGGTGACGAGGTGATTACTCTCCTCCTCCTCCTCCTTTATCTCCTCCTCCTCCTCCTCCTCCTACCTTCCCTCAGTCACTCTCTTATCACCTTTTGCTTAATTCCCCTTCGTTTGCTCTATGCTAAGTAGTTGTCAATAAGATGCAAAGTAAGGCAAGGGGGCATCTCTCTCTCTCTCTCTCTCTCTCTCTCTCTCTCTCTCTCTCTCTCTCTCTCTCTCTCTCCCTCCCTCTCTCCCTCTCTCTCTCTCTCTCTCTCTCTCTCTCTCACCTTTTCTTCTCCTTTACTTCCTATACATCATTGTGTTCCTTACCCTTATTTATTATTCTTTCATTCCACCTCCTTCATTATCACTTCATCATCTTATCCTTCCTTCCTTCCTTCCTTCCTTATCTGTCTTCTATTATGCCTTACTTGCTTCCATTCATACCTCCCTCCCTCCCTCCCTCTTTCCATCATGTTCCCCTTCTTCCTTCCCTCCATCACTATAATATCCATCCTTGTCATTTCTCCCTCTATATTTAACTACATTCCTCCATTTATTTCAATTCCTACTACTTACATTCTTTATCACCTTTGGGGCTATTTTTTTTTCCTTCCTTTTATTCTGTTATTATTATTATCATCACCTGTTCCCTGGTTCACATATTTACTCACTTTTGCTCTTTCTCCTACGTTTATTTTTCCTTCCTTTTATTCTGTTATTATTATTATCATCACCTGTTCCCTGGTTCACATATTTACTCACTTTTGCTCTTTCTCTTACGTTTATTTATTAGTGTTGTTATCCACCTATTGCCTTGTCTCATCTTTGGTTTATTTTTCTGTTGTTTTTGTCGTGTTATTGGTATATATTTCTATTGCTTCCGTCTCTTGTTTTGTATTTCTTTGTTCTTTTCTTTTATTGATTGTTTTGTATTTTTTGTCGATTGTTATTTTTTTCCTTCTACGTGTCGATATACTTCTGCTTTCTTTGTTATTACCTTTTGTTTACATAATTTTTCTGTGTGTGTGTGTGTGTGTGTGTGTGTGTGTGTGTGTGTGTGTGTCATTGGGTTAAATATACAAAGGTTTATTATTCAACAAAACATAACTTCCAAATTACATGCATATCAACTTATACTAAATCCTATTAAAACAAGAATAAATAATATTTATACATTTATTTTCAAAGATAAATTTAAATCCAGATTATATAACAGTTTCATAAATTTACATCCAGATCATATAATTGTTTATTTTTAAATTTTCTTTTATAAAACTCATAATAAAGAGCTTAGTAATTTGTTCTTCATATATAAATACAGATATTACTGTAACAGCTTCTCCATGTCAGAGTTAATTAATGGTGTATGATACATAATACATAATACAGCATCTTAGTCACATACAGCATCTTACAGTCAAATACAGTAACTTACAGTCAAATACAGCATCTTACAGTCAAATATGGCATCTTAGTCAAATACAGTATCTTGCAGTCAAATACAGTATTTTAGTCAAATACAGTAACTTGTAGTCAAATACAGCATCTTACAGTCAAATACAGTATCTTACAGTCAAATACAGTATCTTACAGTCAAATACAGTATCTTACAGTCAAATACAGCATCTTACCGTCCTATGCAGTAACTTGCAGTCAGATACAGCATCTTACAGTCAAATACAGTATCTTGCAGTCAAATGCAGTAACTTGCAGTCAAATACAGTAACTTGCAGTCAAATACAGTAACTTAGTAAAATACAGCATTTTACAGTAAAATATAGAATCTTGCAGTTAAATACCGCATCTTACAGTCAAATACAGTATCTTGCAGTCAAATACAGTATCTTGCAGTCAAATACAGTAACTTAGTAAAATACAGAATCTTACAGTCAAATACAGTAACTTACAGTCAAATAAAGTATACTAGTCACTCTGGGTATACCTTGGATAATATATATTTTAATTTCGTGAGTTAGAACAAAAAAAAAAAACTTGCAAGGAAGAACAAATTAAACTTGTGGTCGCAATATGACAAAAGAATTTTAATTCGGACGCTCATTCTCTCCCGCCCAACAAAACTTGAAGAATATTATAAGGTTATTTTAACTTAGTTTCTCCTCATGGGCAAGTGTGCGGCGTCATCATTAACTGCCGGGACTCTTAGCTGCCTACACTCGTGTGTGTTTTGTTTGTATGTGAACAAGTCTTTTTTTCTGTTATTTGTTTGTTTGTCTGCATGTCTGTGTCTTGGTTTATTGTGTTTGTAAATAAGCCTTTTCCCCCATTGTCTATTTCTCTTGCTTACATGTTTGTCTGTCAGTCATGAAATAAGTCGGCTTGAATGGCGGGTGACAGTGAATATGTTATGCATTATTATTTACTACTAATCACTAATATCCTTGTGTTAAATTATAATGAATGTGAAAGTGAATACCACTACCTCGGCACAGCACACTACCACCTTATACCATCATCAATTGGGTCGACTGAGGGCGCCCCATTTAGAAACTTAACCAAGCGTCTCGAACCAGAGACCATTGGGTTGTGAGTCGAGTTTTCTACCCATAATGAAGGAAATTTTACCTAAACGAGTTGTTCTGGAATTCAATAAAAAGAATGTGTTAATTTTTTATCGTTTAATTAGTGCAAACTTCACGTATCTAATTAAGGTAAAGACACAGTTTAATTTTAATAGTTCACCTTTTCTCCATGTTATTTTTTTATGCTTCAGGTGAAGTTATGTTAAGGAGTTGTTGTTCACGCATTATTATTATTATTATTATTATTATTATTATTATTATTATTATTATTATTATTATTATTATTATTATTATTATTATTATTATTGTACAGTTACTATTATTATTTTACTACTACTACTACTATTTGTAATAATATTATTATTTTAGTTATTTTTTCTCAACAGAGCTCTCCATATATCAGACACATGCTTACTGTATGATACAATATTTTTCAGGTTTCCAGGAACACACGTGTGGTTGTGGTGGCCTGGACCCATACAACCCGGACTGTTGCTTCACCTTCTGCTGTCACGGTGAGTACTGACCTAATTTGTACTCAATCCCCCGATCTATGGGTCACGTTGTTATGCCTATGACATCAGTCGATGACATGGGCTTTAGGGTGTGCTCAAGGGTAGGCTCTAAGGTGGGCTCTAGGGTGGGCTCCAGGGTGGGCTCCAGGGTGGGTTCGTCTCTGTCGTTGGAAGAAAGAAACTGAGTTTGTATGTTTGTCCTGTTTTTCCTAACTCTGTTTCCCTCATTTTTTCGGTGTTTTTCTTGTCGCCGGGAACGTGAGGGAAGTGAGGAGGAATGAGAGGGGAGAGTGTGGGAGGGAAAGAAAGAGGGGAGAGTGCGAGAGGGAAGGAGAGAGGGGAGAGTAAGGAAGGGAAGAAAAGAGGAGAGAGTGTGGGAGGGGAGAAAAGAGGGGAGAGTGTGAGAGGGGAGGAGAGAATGGAGAGTGAGGAAGGGAAAGAGAGAGCGGGGAGTAAGGGAGAGAGTGAGGGTGGGATGGAGAGACTGAGAAAGGGAACTAGAGAGGGGAGAGTGAGGGAGAGGAGGGAGAGTGTGAAAGGGAAGGGAGAGTGATGGAGATAAAGGAGGAAGAAGGGGACTGAGGGTAATAAGGGAGGGGTTGAGGAAAATAGGAAGGGAAGAGGTAACGGAGATACAGAGGGAGTAAGGAACGTAGAAGGGAAATAGGAAAGGAGTAAGGAAAAAGGCAGTGTTGAGGAAAGAAGGCGTTAGTGAGGGAGGGGAACTAAGGTGTGGGAGGGGAACTAAGGTGTGGGAGGGAAACTAAGGTGTGGGAGGGAAACTAAGGTGTGGGAGGGAAACTAAGGTGTGGGAGGAAAACTACGGTGTGGGAGGAAAACTACGGTGTGGGAGGGAAACTACGGTGTGGGAGGAAAACTACGGTGTGGGAGGAAAACTACGGTGTGGGAGGGATTGGTTACACATAAAGACGCGTCAATGCCTCAGTAAAGGTAAATTCCAATCAGTCCACGAGAAATGATTCGAAATATCGGATAAATGATTCGAAACGTCTGAGAAATGATTCGAAACATTAGATACCTGAATCAAAGCGTGAGCTAATAATCAAATAGCAAATACACTTAATTCTATTTTTCTGAACCATTCATTGAAAAAAATAATCATCATTGGTTTTAATTTCATTCTTCGGAAAAAGACCCCAAAAAGTGAAAAAAAAAAAATATATATTAATATCCTTTTGAATCGGGAAGAGCTCGCGGCGGTAGAATTAAAATGTAAATTATCTGGGAAGGGAATAATGCTATCTACCTCACGTAATTTATTTTTTATTTTTATTTTTTTTTTAGATTACATGTTTTCTTTTTACGTATTTTTCTTTTTTTTAATTAATTGTTTTTCTTGCGTGAATATTTGTCTTTTTGTTTTTATAAGATTTTTTGTTTGTTTTTTGCTGTTTGTTTTTTCGGAGATGATATTTTTTTAATATGTTTTGTGGATATAAGTTCATTATTTATAAATTTTTCTGTGCTTTTAATTCTTTATTTGTTTTTATTATTACACCGTTAGAGATCTATTTGGGAATACTTTTATTTGAACTATGTGTGTGTGTGTGTGTGTGTGTGTGTGTGTGTGTGTGTGTGTGTGTGTGTGTGTGTGTGTAGGTGACGTTTAAATTACATTGTGTTTTTATGTGTTTGAACCCCATATCATGTCAACTAGGAACCCCTGAGCTAACCCCCCTCAACAAATATTCGAGGTCAGGAGTTTAAAATTGGTCGGCCTGGATTTTGGGACCCTGATGTACACTTTAAACATTGTCTTTACACACTCTGGCTCCTGAACCAGTATCGTGCCAGTTGAACCTCTTTATGGAACCACCATCATCATCATGTGGTCAATTCGTCTCAGCTGGCAACACTTACTGCCAGTCTTAACGACACTCCTCTGGCAATGTTATCAAACCATTATTTCTTTTACCTGTCGATAATAGGTAAACATAATCAAATAATTAATGGTTTATTCTCAGGTAAGTTGACAGTATCAATAATCTCTGTATAAGAAATACACACACACACACACACACACACACACTCACACACACTCACACACACACACACACACACACACACACTCACACACACTCACACACACACACACACACACACACACACACACACACAGGAAGGACAACATACAAAGGAAATACTTTAAGCGTGGTGTTTGAACAAGTGTGGGTACTGATCACCTTCTCTCAAAACGAGACGAATTATTACCTTCTGGTGATTGATAGAAAGTAAAGATTGCTGTCCTGAGACCTGAGAGAATCTGGGCGAAAAAGAATCGATGAAAAGTAAACACAACAGCCATGTATTTATTTCTTATATACTGAATTTTATTGGTGAAGGATTGATTAAGGTAAACACCAGGCTATTGTATTCTGAGTCCAATTGTATTTTAAGCTGTAAATGGCCACCAAACTTTACAATTGGGTCGAGTGCAGTGCTGGCTACATTGCCCTCTTGTATACCGTAGGAAAAGGTTTGATCCTTCAGTGTGCTATATCCTCACCGCCCCTGACAGGTACTCAGGCCTTTGGAGCCCACTTTCGCCTGATATATCTTCAGGGTTTATCAGAGTCGTGTGGGTGAGAACCGTGGCAGCTAAACACACTGAACTGAATTGTTCCTTAATGTTGAAGATTCGTATATTCCCCTCTCCCCTCCCTCACCCCTCTGCACCCCCTCTTCCTTCCCCTCCTTCACCCCCTCTTCCTTCCCCTCCTTCAACTCTCCCTCATCTCTTTCCACCCCCTTCCTATGACCCTTCTTCACTCCTCTCCACCCCCTCCTTCCCCCCCCTTACCCTCTCCACCCCTCCTTATGACCTTCTTCACCCTCAACTCCCTCTCTTTCCCCCTCCTTCTCCCCCCCCGCTCTGACCTTCACCCGTCCATTACCCCACCCCATCCCTCCTCTCCACCCCTTTCCTCCCATCACCCCTTCCCATCACCCTCCCCTTCCTCCCATCACCCCTCCTCTCCACCCCTTCCTCCCATCCCTTCCCTCCATCCCCTCCCACCCCTTCCTCCATCCTCCTCCCCAACCCCTCGCCCCCCTCTTGCCCTGACTGGTATACAGGAGGCGATACACATGTTAAAAAATATTTAGAAATATTTTAGAGTTAAATAATAAAGCCTGGGACGTTAATATGTTAATACGAATGTGATCATACAGGCTGTGGTACACCATGACCCAACTCAAGAGCTAAGAATGACCCTCCTCCCCTCCCTACCCTCTCTACTCTCTCTCTTCCCTCTCTCCCCCTCTCCGTCCCTTCCCTTCCCTACTCTTTTCTCCTTCCTTCCTCTCCGATATATATATATATATATATATATATATATATATATATATATATATATATATATATATATATATATATATATATATATATAATTTTCTAAAATACCTGAAAAAAGACGACTCTAAAATCCATTCCGCATTTCCACAAAATTAATGAGATTTGCGCTAGGCTTTCACCGACCAGAATGACTTGTAGTTTAACCCCTGGAGAATACCCACCCTCCCTCGTCACCCCACCCCCCTCCCTTACACCCACTCTCCTACTCCCACCTCCTCTCCTCCTCCCCACCCCAGGTCCCCCGTCCCCTCCATTCATTCATTAAAATGAACTCAACACTAGTGAGATATAAGGTAGTAAACCCCACCTTCCTCCACTCTCTCACCCACCCCCCACCCCCCCTCACCCCCACCCCCCCCCCACCCCCGACCTATCCCCTCACCCCACCCCCTACCTATCCCCCTCACCCCCCTACCTCCCCCTCCCCCCCTACCCCCGACCCCCACTCTCCCTCCATTAATAACACGGATACTCGACAAAATCCCACCAGACGAATATTCCACTGGACTTAATTCTATCACGAGTTGTATGAGAATTGGTCCGGTAGGCCTGGCAGTCTGTTACGGGCAGCGCGGATACATCACACTGCTCTTGACTTGGCTTCTTTCTCGTGCACCAGGAGTCAGTTTGGCCGACACTACACTCGACCTTCTTCATTTCCTCAACTGCAAGGCTAGATACAGTCCCCTTCACTAGTTCGTTTACAGGGGCTCGTCAGGTTTTATGCAGTGTGGCAGCCCTGTGTTTGTTTATATTCGACAGAAGGAAACTCGCAACAGTAAACATAATATGGAACCAAAATAAAACAATATTAAAACAATTATGTCAAAGATAATGATTTGTGGAATGTTTATATGACTGAGCCCCTGTAAACGCACTAGTGAAGGGGACTATTCACAGCTGGGTTGACTGAAGGTGCGTCGGAAACGAACCTGTGATCCTTAGGGCAGTGGACCAGTGTTATATCCACTTGACAGAGAGACGGACGGATCCCCTACTATTCTAATCTATACCTTTAATTTTCCTAATGTTAACTTAAATCTAACCTAACCTAGCTTATGTTAGGCTAGGTTTGGTTAGTGTTAGGTTAGGTTAGTGTGCGATTAGGTTTGGTTAGTGCTAGGTTACATTATGTTAGTATGATGTTAGGTTAGGTTAGGTTAGGTTAGCATTAGCGTTATACACAACCAACGATAGCATTATATCGATAATTACAGATTAATTATCCAATTCAGTAATACAAGTTTATTTAGATCTTCCATCTTGGCTTAGAGCGACTCATTAATTATTCATATATAAAAAAAGACTTAATTAATAACTAGTTTATAAGAGAAAAAAAAATTATATCCCGTTTTTATTCATGATATAATTGGACGAAATATATCCTAAGTCCCTGGGGATATATTTCATCATATTTCAATTCATGGTTTTTTATTTAATGGTTTACTCACTAAATTAAGGGCAGGTATAAGGGTCTGTGGTGTCTTTATTCAATACTAAAGAGGATCCCCTTATAGAAAAAAAAACATATAAATAAATAAAGGATCGACAACCAATAAACAACTCCCACTTGAAAGTCAGAGAGGAGGATCAATAACTCTCAGAAAAGGGGAGAATCCAACGCCTTTCCACTTGTATAAACACGAAAAGAAAACGGCTTTAAAAGGTTTAGAATGCATTAACCCAACACTCGAGGCCTCTGGTGCTCTCGTCCACATTCAGGCTTTAATCACTTATACCCGTCCGGGGAAGTTCTTTTCAAAGCTTCGAATCATTTCTCCCTTTCTGGTCACCGGTCGACCCCAGTCCAATCAGGGGGTTTACTCTCGACGTGGTGAAGAGCCTTGCAACCCCCCCCCCCTTCCTCCGCTTTTTCTTCTATTTCATCAATGACGTGGAAAATTAGTAAACAAGAGAGAGAGAGAGAGAGAGAGAGAGAGAGAGAGCATGAAGCACAAGGGTCAGTGGGGTTTTTTCTAGGGTTCTTGTAACAGTGGGGGCGTGGTGGCAGCGGTGTGTACCATTCACGAGTAAAGGAGAGGAGATGTAAAAAGTATAGAGACTGAGGGCTGATGAGAGGGTAGTGGGCCCATGACAGGGGTTGGCGGCGCAATTATTATATATAGATGCCCTGATGCCCTGGGTAGTAGTAGCAGTAGTAGTAGTAGTAGTAGTAGTAGTAGTTGTTGAAGTAGTATATAGTAGTTCACTTGGCCCAGGTTACACCCCAACCAACCACATGAAGGTAAACAAACACACTACAGGTGATGTGTGTCTCTGTTTGTCTGTTTTACCAAGGAGTAATTAGTCATTTATATTTATACAACCTTTAGCTCAGCAGTGTATTTAAGCTTCAAGAAATCACTGTCTACACAAAAGCTTAGTTTAACAATTAAGCTTTTATGTATAATTTATATGATAATTACTTGTAAGCTTCAATACACTCGTCCTTTTGATGAGAATAATTGATTAAGATGATAAAGTGTGTGAATAAAAAGAGAATTAAAGAGAAATGAAATAAAGGAGAACATGATGAAAGAGGAACAACAAGGAATTGATTGGTGGTATAAAGATAGGATTTGGTTGAATTAAATAAGGTTAAGTTAAAGTGTGGTTAGGTTAGGTTAGGTGTTGATAAAACCCAAAATAAAGAAAAAATATGAAAAATATAGAACAAGGAGAGAGAGAGAGAGAGAGAGAGAGAGAGAGAGTACACCGGAACGTGAGCAGGAACTGTGAGGTGATGGAGAGGTCGAGTGTAACGCCGTTAATTCCAGTTTGCGTTACGCAGTGTTACGCAGTGTCAAGATGGTCTAGTGAAACACCATTACCTTGCGTCCTGGACCACGGGGAGGGGGGGTGAGATGAAGGGCGTGGAGGGCGAGGGAAGAAGGGGGGAAGAGGGAGAGTTGAAGGGGAGGGTAGGGAGAATGAATGGGGAGGGGAAGGGTAGAGGGTATAAGAGATGAAAGGGAAGCAAGGGGGAGAGAGGAGAGGGGGTGAAGAAGGGAGGGGGAGGAGGGAAGTGGAGAGTACTAGAGTATAGAGAAAGAAAGAGAGAAAGGTAAGGAAAGAGGAAGAGAAAGGAGGAGTAAGGGGAAGTGAATATTGGTAAGGATATGAGGATAATGAATCGGGGGAGGGGAGTGGAGAGAGAAAGGGGAGACAGTGAGAAAACCAAATGAGAATTAAGAGAAATAGAATGAGTAAGGGAGGGAAAGAGAGATGAGAGAAATGGGACGGAACAGAAGGTAAAGGGAAGGGAAGGGAAGAGTAGGAGGATGTAGAGTTAAAGGCGAAGGATCCCCCTATATTTGTGAGGACGAAAAGGATGAAGGAGAGAGAGAGAGAGAGAGAGAGAGAGAGAGAGAGAGAGGTTGTTCAGGAGACATTATTTAATTACGCCTTAATGGTTATCACGCTAGTTATGGTCAACTCCGCTGTCTGTTGATCACTGGACCCAAAACAATTATGAAAAGTAAAAAAAAAATTAAATCACGTGTTGTTTCTTTATTTGTTTAGAAACAAAAAACAATTATAACGTTTTTAGGATTTTTTTAAACTTTTTACCAATATTACTTCTGCTATTTCTACCACTGACGACAATAAAAATAACAACAGCAATAATAATAATAATAATAATAATAATAATAATAATAATAATAATAATAATAATAATAATAATCTATATAATAATAATAATAATAATAACAATAATAATCAATATAATAATAAATATCAATAATAATAATAATAATAATAATAGCAACAATAATAATAACTTACAAAAACAATAAATAATATACTTGCAAAAATAGGATACCATAATTATTTTCTTTCATCCACTTATTATTGGATATTTTTTTCCTAGTCATATATAGTACAGTATATATCTTTATGCCTTAACTCTCCTGGGATATAAAAATGCATAGGGACGGTGGTGGTAAATGGAGAGTCGGAAGGCCAGTCTCAGTTAAATTTTTCCTAATACTCTTAAATCAGGTACCAAAAGGCGTCGGAACTATACTTAAGACCGTTTGGTTAGGTTAGGTTAGGTTAGGTTTGGTTTGGTTTGGGTTGGGTTGGGTTGGGTTGGGTTGGGTTGGGTTGGGTTGGGTTAGATAAGGTTAGTTTTGGTGAGGTTAGGTTAAGTTAGGTTAGATTAGGTTAGGTTAGTATTATAGTAATTAATTTTCAGGTGTTGCCCAGATCGTCTATTCGTCTCAATTCGGCCATTGTGTTTCTAATTTTGTTATTCTCGAGAGACAGGTGGTGCGCGAGGTAGCCTTCCCACCTCAGTAACTCGGCAGGTGAGACACTAATTAAAAGGTAGAGGAATAGTTTATTCAAGGGTCCCCAGGTGCATTTAACTCAGTCACTCACTCACTCACTCACACTAAATAATGGATTGGAAATGGTAGTAAAGTCTCTCTCTCTCTCTCTCTCTCTCTCTCTCTCTCTCTCTCTCTCTCTCTCTCTCTCTCTCTCTCTCTCTCATAATTATGTCTCTTAGATTCGTTCGCACACCCATTTATGTCTTGTGAAAGCCGGTGAGCGAACGTTTTTGGTAATTGTATACATTTTCTTAATATTTCACAGTTAGGCTCGTATGCAAATTATATACAGGTGAATGTGATGTAAATGTCCGAGATTTTGAGTTTAATGAAGTGATCAGGTGAGAGAGAGAGAGAGAGAGAGAGAGAGAGAGAGAGAGAGAGAGAGAGAGATTCTTCTTGATCATGTCCGCGTTTCTCTCTCTCTCTCTCTCTAAAAGTAGGGCAAGAAATGGCTCGGAACAGCGATCTGTGGAGTGGAAAAATTAATGCTCCACTTCTAGACGAGTAGCGAGCAGCGATGGTGGTGGTGGTGGTGGTGATGATGATGATTATGATAATGATGATGATGACGGTCGTGATAATAATGATGATAATAATAATGATGGTGATGGTGGTGGTGATTATGGTGATGATGATGACGGTGGTGGTGGTGATTATGGTGATGTTGAGACTGATGACAAGAAACCACAGAGAGAACTTAATTCACGTGATAGTTATATCCCCTAAGGCTACTTGTATGGTTTAGGTTAGGTTAGGTTAAGTTAGGTCTTATGCCACATATTCACCAAGAACCACTTACCTTTGTGATCAGACCCAGTGTCAAGTGGCTCACTACTACACTACACTGCACTGCACTACACTACACTACACTACACTACACTACACTGCACTGCACTGCACTACACTACACTACACTACACTGCACTGCACTGCACTACACTACACTACACTACACTGCACTACACCGCACTACACTACACTACACTACACTACACTACACTACACTTCCTCCTCCAAATACCTTCAAAGTTCTTTCAACCCAAACGCTTACCTTTCCACCCAACAACAAGCAATGGCCCTTCATCCTTATCTACAGGCATCAAGTCTACAGTAAGTCTAAATGTAAGTCAAGAAGTTAGATAATTTTGTTCCTTATGTTGGATATAAAGAACATATTCTACCTTTAGTTCGCTGTTTCTTCTGTAATTGTCTGTACACACTATTGCTTCATCTCACACCATTCATACAGTTCTTTCGCCGCGAGTACTGCTACACGTTATGTTTGACCCCGTTGTAAAAGAGGTTGAACGCCACTTGTGTTAGGTAAGGTTAGGTTATATTAGGTTAGCTTAGGATAGCGTTAGGTTACAGTATATAAGGTTAGGTTACGTTCGGGTAGCGTTAAGTTTGATTGTATTGGGTTAGGTTAGGTTAGGTTAGGTTAGGTTACGTTAGGTTAGACTAGGTTAGGTTACTGTTAGCGTTGGGGTGTTTAATCATCAGTCGAAATATGCTAGGTTAGGTTAGGTTAGGTTAGCATTACGGTGTTTAATTATCAGTTGATATAAGCTTGGGGTGCTAATCTTCATGTGATCTTAAAATTAACAACACTGTCATCACATAACACCTTTAAATCCACTACAAAACAAAGCATCACCTACAACACGTCAACAAAATCATCCAAACTAAAAAAACAAAAACAAAAAAATATTACCCAAGTGAACCATTCGAACAACATACCTAAACCGAAATAACAATAAAATAAAATAAAAATAAAAGCTTTGATCACATTAACAGGGTAAATGAACACGAGCCTAAATGCAAACCACCTCCAAATTAACTACAAAAAAACACCACCAACTACAGCACAAAGCGACAATAGGGGGAGGAGGAGGGGAGTAGGTAAGCTAAATAAACAGTGGGCAATGATCCGCGCCCCCTTTCTCCCTCCCCCATCAAACGAAAACAAACCCAAATTAGTTTCATGGACACATTTCACCTGAATACATTTGTTGCAGTAAATGGACACACCCGGGGTATTGCGTGTAAGCACAGATTTGGTGTGGGAGGGGAGGGGTTAAAATTTCAGCAATTACATTTTTATTGTAGGTTCTTGTTAGCGCTAATTCGTTATATGTGTGTTGCCTTGTGTTATAATTCGTGATGTAGAGCGTCTTTCCCGCCCGGCTACACGGCTAATTAAGCGACGTTTGCTAAGTAGAGCATTCTTACCGAGGCACATAATGGATGCTCCCCGTCTGTCTTGCTTATTCTCTAATTGTTTCCCTTCTCATAAACTGATAAAAATACCTGAAATATATTTTTTAAACATCACTAAATTAATAATTCTTTTTCCAGCAGCTGTAATTTATTGTACAATTTATGTTTTGCGCTAACACATTACCCAGCAAGTTTAGCGCTCGAGTCGCTAGAGTGTGTGGACGAGTTCCGTAATTTAGGGAAACGGAGACAAAGCAGCGACTTAGTGCGTGTTGCTGATGTATGGAACACTACCTGGGCAAGGTGTCACCTATCTAAGTGTGTTGAACCTTATAGAGAGAAAAGACTGGACAAACGTTGGTCAGATTCAGAGGCACACTTTCAGAGGCTCCTCAAGAACTCGATTCTAGGGTTAGGTTAGGTTTGGCAGGAGATTGTCCTTAAACACACACACACACTCTCTCTCTCTCTCTCTCTCTCTCTCTCTCTCTCTCTCTCTCTCTCGCGCGTTTCTCACATCCGACCCAAGAGGGAATCGAAACCAGGTTGCAGTAGGGAGAGATAAGTGCAGTATTGCTGATCGATTTTTTTAATATAATATTTGTTGTTTGATAACACCAAGGTTGTATCGTATTCATTAGTATGTGGTTGTGCTACATTATATTGTAATGCGTAGTTTTATACAGAATTATGTTATTGGATTACAATTTGCTATTTTGGAATATATTGTATATCATAATATTACAGTATATTGTCTCATATTAAGTATATTGTTATTGTATTCTATTGTTTATATCGTATTATATTATATTTTCTGTTATATTGCCTTGTCGAGCGGATACAGCCCTCGCCTCCTGTTCCAGGGGCCGGTGGTTCGAATCCCAGGTGCTCCCAGTTCACCCAGCTGTAAATGGGTACCTAAATTTACAACTTGGGGAAGTGAATGTGGTCGAGTGCAGTACCAACCATGCTGCCTCCTTGTGCACCGAAGGTTTAGTATACAGTGTGCTGTGTCCACACTGTCCTTAACGGGCAGTCATGCCTATGGGTCCCACTTTCACTTGCTCCCAGTCCACATCTATGGGACGGGACAGGGCCTTGTTTTTGGTCATGTCTGTCTCCAAAATTACTCGAGAACGGGTTTACGGATTTTCACTAAACTTGGCAGGTTTAATCAACATGTCACAAGGCCCAGATGATAAACTTTTGGTGCTAACATTGACCAAGTTTTGCCATGGTAACAGTTCCTGCAATATCAACACAGGTTTTTTTCTGGAGTTAAAGAAAACGTGGACACGAGACAGTCTTCACGGGAAACAACATTAATTTACAGTGTCATTAGTTCGATATTTACCCAACCCTGATTACGTTTCGCTGGTAGGGTTTGTTATGATAAACTTATTTTATACTGTACTGACTTATAATGCATATCAAAGAAGAAGAAAACTACTTCAAGGAATATAGTATAGTGAAACATGCATGCATACAGTACTTAAACAATATTAACAAATTACAGACTAGAATTACATTATTTTCAATTACAAAGATTCTTACTTTTGTTTAAGATATTTCTGGTAATTTTGCGTTACTGGGTTAAGTGGAAAAAGCAACGTATATTGTAAGAAATTATTACGTTTTTATTGATCATGATTTTTATTATTTCATTTTGGAGTTCTATCTTTGTATAGGCCTAAATTTTCAGTCTTTTTGGAATCATAACTTTGTATAGGCCTAGATTAGAGGTAATTTTGGGGGACCGAACTGTATAGGCCTAAATTTTCAGTCTTGGGGTTTTAAATTTATATAGCCCTAATTTAGCTGTCTCTTTTATGTATGAATTTAGAAAAACAAGTTAGAAAATGGTTCAAGTTAATATACGATGATGCAGAAGCTAATAGACAAGACAGGTCGTTCTCGCAAGCACTGATAATTACGAGTGGAGGAAGAAGTGGAAATGAAGGAGGAAGAAGAGGAGGAGGGGAGGAGGAGGAGGAGGAGAGGAAGACAAATATGTTTTTGATGTTTAGTATCTTGTTGTGTTTCCACCTGTTATTGTTATTAATCTGTTATTCTCGTTATTATTGTGTTGTTTGTTTGTCTTTTTTTCATCATGTTTCTTTTAATTCCCTTTTTTCTCTGCCTTGTTATTATCATTTTTTTTTTATTAGCATCTTTCTCATTTCTTGATCATTCTCATAAATGTTTGTTATCATGGCTTTTCTTCTTCTACTTCTTCTTCTTCTTCTTCTTCTCCTTCTTCTTCTTCTTCTTCTTCCAACGATCTCTACCCCCAACCCTCCTCCTCTCCTCCTCCTCCATTGTGTGTTGTGTACTGACCATCAAGTTGAAGTAGACAAAAATCAACAGAGGGTAACACATCTCCTGCAGCTTAACAAACAAACAGACTGATAGACGCACTTCTTCCCGCTGCCCCGCCCCGCTCCTCTTTGCTCCACCTCACCCCACTTCACCCCGACCTCGCCTCATTGCTCTGCCCCGCCTCATCTCACCTCTCCTCCTCCTCCTCCTCCTCGTCCCACTTCACCTCACCTCATTACCCTTTCCTTTCTCACTTCACGCACCGCCCCTCCTTCCTGCCCACTCCACTAGTCCACTTCACTTCATTGCTCCCACCTCACCTCAATATCCTGCCCCTCCCGCCACCCCAACCTCAGCCATCTACACCTCCCCGCCTGCCCAACCTCACCCTTCTACACCTCCCCGCCTGCCCAACCTCACCCCTTCTACCTCCCCATCACTACAATTATTAGTGAACCATCCGACCATTCATGACATTTTACCCCTCCTTCACTACCGCCCCTCCTCCCTCCACCCCATTTCCACCCACCTCCCCCCAATATCAACCTTTCCCCCCACTACCTCCCCCACTATAACCCACCACACTATCACCCACCACACTGTCTCCCCACTATCACCCTCTCCCCACTATCACACCCTACTATCACCCACGACACTACCACCCCCACCATCACCCCCACCATAACCCCCACTATCACCCACCCCTCCTCAGCCCAGACAATAAGTTATTCATATGTAAAAATAAATAACACAATCCCCCAAGTGGTTTGAGGTCATTACTGGCTGTGGGTAATGTATGCGTGTATGGAAGAGTGTGTGTGTGTGTGTGTGTGTGTGTGTGTGTGTTACCGATGTATTGGCTGGTGGTGGTGGGTGAGGGAGGGTTGGTGGTGGTGGGAAGGCTGGTAGAATATCCTCAATCCCCATCACAACTAACTTACAGCTGATCACTCCGAGGGGTGTGTGCAACTTAAGGTGTTTAGATATACTCCCGACATAGCAACGCTGAGCAAGGGGAAGCAGGGACAGGGATCACACTAAAATGGTGAGAGCACTTTATAGTATTTGATTATATATCTTACCATTCATAGGTAATTTTGCGTATTTCAAATATGTATGAAAGCATTATTTATCAATATACACATGACAATAATTTGCATATTGAAAATTATTGTTGGCACTCAGGGCAGTTGATTTTTTTAGATTTTAGTGTGATTATGATGGCGTGTGCGTCGACATGCCGGTGGGGTACGGGTAGCCGGTGGCGGTGTCCTCAGGTCCAATAGGTAGCCCTGGTGGAGACAGCACAGACACAGGAGCGGGCGCGGCTTGCGGTGGGTGGACAGGTTGAGGCACCACGTGTCGTGAAGATGAGGCAGGACTTCGCTAAGGGGCAGCAGGACCCACCAGGGCAGGCGCTACACCAGTAGTGAAGGCCGCCGGCGGTGGAGTAGGCCGTGAGCAGGGGGGGCTCACAGGGGGACTACCAGCTTTTGTCAAACCAGAAGAGAGGAGTGATTGGGTGGCAACAGAGGGCAAGAGTAGGTGGGAGATGGTAGTACAGTGTGTAACGAAGAGTTTTTCAATACGGTTGGTAAATTCTTGGAAGAGGGATATGATCTGTGTCATGTCACTGGAGGGGGGTTGTGGGGGGGCACCGGTGGGAGCACAAGGCCTGACAGCGTCAGAGTACAGACTGGGAGGAGGCCCAGTTGTAGTTGAGTTAGGAGACGGCCGGAATTGCTGTGTTGCATCCAGGTGACGCCAGGCAGTAGACATGTTAAAAACTGGCGCAGTGCGTTCAAAAGGTTGCCGACCCCTGGTCTAGGACAAAGTGTTGGATTGTGTGTGGCCATAAATCTGATCACAGTTTCTATTTTATGTTCATATCAACATGAGAGTCATACGTATTGCCAGAAGTGGACTTATAACCTGACCTAACCAAATCTTAGTCCAGCTGTGACAACACCTTCTGGTCTACTGGTCTTCAAACATATTCTCTTGGTAGACAAAAACCCGACACAGGATACATTGGGCTATGCATTGTCTATGGGTCTATGTTCTTCATATTCACCTACAACTTCTTTCGATGCGGTAAAGACTCTGCATGAGGAAGCATTTTTGTGTCTTTCTTGTGCCTGTACAGGTTGTCTGGTCCAAACAAAATAATTTTTGTTGCTGTAGTTTGGGTCAGGTTTGATTTATCAGATCTATGACTCGTAAATAGGATCATGTGAAGATTATACACCCCATTTTTTAACCTGATGATTGATCACTTTGACGCTACCTGGGGGGGTGGGGGGTAGGTAAGGTTTGCGTTAGGCTGTTAGAACCGTGTTAGGATCACAATGTTGTCAGGATCACCACAGACTAACCTCAGGACTGTTACACACACACGCACGCACACACACACACACACATATCTAGCTAATCTTACAATCTTTGTAACAAATTCATTTACATATGCGTTGTGTCTGTCTCCCTCACAAGCTGACCTCTGCTCCTCTCCCTCTCTCCCTGGCCTCCGCTACTCTCCCTCGCAGGCCTTTGCTACTCTCCCTCGCAGGCCTTCACTACTCTCCCTCCCTGGCCACCACTACCCTCCCTCTCCTCCACTACCCTCTCTGGCCTCCACTACCCTTCTTGGCCCCAGTACCCTCCCTGCCCTCCACTTCCCTCTCTGGCCTCCACTACCCTTCTTGGCCCCAGTACCCTCCCTGATCTCCACTACCCTCCCTGACCACCACTACCCTTCTTGGCCCCAGTACCCTCCCTGATCTCCACTACCCTCCCTGACCACCACTACCCTTCTTGGCCCCAGTACCCTCCCTGTCCACCACTACCCACCCTGACCTCCACTACCCTCCCTGGCATCAACTATTCTTTCTCCCCTCGACTACCCTCCCTGACCTCCACTACCCTCCTTGGCCTCCACTACCCACCCTAGCCTCCACTTCCCACCCTGGCCTCCATTACCATCCCTGACCTCCACTACCCTCCCTGGCCTCTACTACCTTCCCTGGCCTTCACTACCCACCCTGGCCTCCACTACCCTCCCTGGCCACCACTCCCTGGCCTCTACTACCTTCCCTGGCCTCCACTACCCACTACCCACCCTGGCCTCCACTACCCACCCTGGCCTCCACTACCCACCCTGGCCTCCATTACCCTCCTTGGCCTCCACTACCCTCCCTGGCCACCACTACCTTCCCTAGCTGGTGTAATAACTGCGGTGGTGTTGTGATAGAGGCCAGCCGTGTTAATTAAGGTGGGAAACTACCTTGTTGATGCGATAAGATACACTGACCATCCATCTTTGTCGCCCTGACTATATCCTCAGCTCATCTGTAAACAAAAACATGCCTTGTAATTGTTATATATTAAAAACAACACCTAGTTAAAATTTTAATTGATTATTTTGAATTTTTTAGGGGGGGGGGAATAGGCAATATGTTTTTATTTGTATTTTTTTGTGTTATTATTCCTATATGTGTATCCGTCTCATTTGCATATTAATTAAGATCTACCTTGATACGTTTATCCCAATATTTACATTTGTGTGTATCAAGTAACTGCTGATGAATCGTTCTGATAATTATCATATCTAACCCATTAATGGCTCTCCTCATTTGCATATTAATTGCTACATCTATCAGACAACTCTAAAGGGAATTTTGGTATTCAATTGTTAATTTGTTTATACCAGACATTACGGCTGAAATCACTGGCTTGGCGCTACACCACGCAACGTAAATCACTGGGGGATCCTGCCCTTAAAGTATACCTAAATCTTGTATGATAATAGTAATAGTAATAATAATAATTGATATTAAAACATTTTATTTAGCAAGAGAAATACTGCACAGATACAGAGTGGACGATAATAACAATAATGGTGTGGCTGAGCCATTTGATGATGATGATAATAACATTAATAACACTGCTACAGTATTAATAATAGTAATAATTATAATACTAATAATACTGATATTTATAATACTATTTATAATAATAGTGATGATAATAATAATATTATTTATTATAATATTACTATTTGTAATAATAATAATAATAACAATAATAGTGATGATGATGTTGAAAAGAAGACGTGTAAAAATAATAATTGCCCGCTAACCGTTACCATGGCAGGGGAAATATTGAACTAGTGACTGTCTCATGTCGCCGTTTTCTTCACCAAGACTCGGTAGATCATTAGCTCCCTGGCCACCTTACAACAAGAAGGTTTATAACATGAAAATAAAAATTGATCAGGAAAGACTATATATGCAAATTAGATTCAGTAGACGATTACCAACTAATGATTTCTAGTTAGGAGAGGAAATTGTTGTTGAATTGTTTAGGTTATTTAGGTCAATTTCAAACTGTGTTTACACATGACAGGTCAAAGTTCATTACACCTTCATGTCCTAGTTGTCTCATGAAATATTTACTTTATGCTACGTTTTGTGTCCAATAACCAATCACCTGCCTTCCGTTTTTGTCCGAGTATTGTCCACTATTTGCCATTTCTGACCTGTGTTTTATGACCATCTTTTTCACTGCGTCTGATAGCTCTATGAACGCCTCTCTTGACTGATTGACTGACAGACAGACAGACAGACATGCAATATTTGGATCATCTGAAGATTCTCCACCCAAGCTTATTTCACCCAAAAGATTATCAACACTGACCTGACCTGACCTGACCTAACCTGACCTTAGCTAACCTAACCCCCCCCAAATAATGTAAGAGTGGTTGATATTTAGATGAAATAAACTGGGGTGGTCATTTTTCAGGTGATCCCAATATTTCTCTTGCATCCTCAGCCAGCGCACAACATGACCTCACTCACTCAAAAGGCATTGTTTTCCTCCTCCAATAAAATACACACCAGACTCACACACACTCATTCCTGCTTCTCTTCACACAGACATATTGGTTATTTACTCACTAAACTATTCACCTCACTCACCTGTCCATCCTCTTGTTACTCTTCGCTGTGTGTTGTGAAGATAGAGACAAGCTTACCTTTACCTGAGCATACTTGACTCATTAGGGGGCAACGTGGATGAATCCAGGTAAAAAAGTCACAGGTAAAAAAGTCACAGAAAAAAAGTCGCAGGAAAAAAAGTCACAGGAAAAAAAGAAAAGTTAATTATCGAATTCTCACATTTTTTAAGGTTAATATGTCAATCAGTTTCAGTAAAGGAATATGCAGAACTGATGGTAAATTAATGAGTTTCGCTTAAAAATTATAAAATAGAACAAAAACATTAGATTCTTTGTATAATCGGACAACATCAACCTGGAAGGATTAAGGTAAGTCAGCTGAGGTCACTGTGACCACAGGTTGTTTAATCCGGTAAAAAAATTTGAGCAGATGTTTGATGTGAGGTCACGTTGAGATGACCTGTCTACGTACAGTATATAGCCTTGTTCCTCTCTATAGTATGTCAGTATCCCTGAAGACAGCGTGAACAACAATGCTCGTACCAACAACATCTGCGAAGGGTGGAATAATAAATTCTTCAACCTCGTTGGTCACTACCATCCTTCAGTCTGGCGTGTCATTGAATGGTTTCAACGTGAAGAAGCGACGGTGAGCACCATTATCCAGCAGGATGGTGTTGGCAACCCCCCTCGAAAAAGAGTTCGTCGATGCTATGTGCAGCTACAAGAACGCATTCGCAACTTGTGTGTTGGTCGACGGGAGGACCACAAGACTGTGGCAGAGTTTCTTCGTGGCGTCGGCTAGAATATTCGTCTTAATCATCAGCATTAAAAACACTGAATATACATGTAATGCCATGATAATACCAGTTAATAACTGAATTAAAATATTTTCAGTTTTATTACTTTAATTGTTTATGGTACTTAAATAAACTGTGACTGACTTGAATATTTTTTTTGATCACCTGACTTTCTTTCTTAACCAAAATTGTGACTTTTTTCCTGTGACTTTTTTTCCTAGCCAAAATTGTGACTTTATTACCGGCCACCACGTGGATAGAGTACACTGAACACTTCCCCACTGCATTCTACCCCGGTCACTTCCCCACTGCATTCTACCCCGGTCACTTCCCCACTGCATTCTACCCCGGTCACTTCCCCATCTTAGGTAAAGTTCAATTCTCCTACATAGCTGGATGACTTGGGGTGGGGGGGGAGGGGGTTACCTCACTCACAAACCAGTAACACCTTAAGGCAAGAGATGAGTAAATGTGTCCACTTAGCCACCGCCGCACCCATAACATATTGACATTCAAGTAAAAACTGGACAAGTACTGGGCAGATCAAGATGTCATGTTCACCTACACAGCTTTTGATTATAAGCGTTGTAAAACTATTCCCCTGTCCGGCCACAGATGTTGACGGGTGAATACAATTGTAGTTTAATTGATTTGGGCGTCTTATCTTTCTTCTATCGTGGTTAGGTTGGATTGGGTTAAGTTAGTTAGGTTAGGTTTAGCATTAGGGTTGTTAATCATCAGGTGAAATAAACTAGGTGTTCTAATCTTCACAGGATCCAGTAATTTAATAATTTAATCGATTTTGCCAGTTTGTTTTTATTATCTACAAATTAATAACCTAATTTTATTCATTTCGGCCTTTATTTATTTATTTATTTATTTATTTATACAGGTATATTTATTTATTTATTTTTATATTTAATTTATATATATATATATATATATATATATATATATATATATATATATATATATATATATATATATATATATATATATAATATATATATAATATATATATATTTATATATTTATTTATTTAATCATTTAATTATTTATATATTTATTTATTTATTTATTTATTTATTTTATATTTTTTTTTATATTTATATATTTATTTATTTTATTCTCGAAAAAACCCACTTTATATCTGTTCCCTCCTGACCTCAGCGTGTTGCCATGAGAGACCGGACACCTTATCAGTGATCAGCTCAGGACGTCACTTAACTGGCCACACAGTCGAGATAACCCACGATAACCGGACTTAAAGCACTACCCTAGACTCCCCTCCCCCACGTTCTGGTTGACCATAAAACGAACGCCAGTGCAGGCAGAAGGCGGACGGACGATGGTATTAGAGGGGTGGGGAGGGGGCTAGTTTTCAGTGTGTTGTTAAGGGCCATTAAAGAGTCTCTAGACGAAACTACCGCCATCTTGAATTACTGGTTTAGGTGTGGTTAGGTTGTTAGGTTAGGTTTCGTTTCGGGAATATTTTCATATTTATTTGTCTGTATATGTATGTATGTAATGTTTGTATGTCATAGCGCACCCTGATCATGTAGGGATGCATGTATAAATTTAAGTATATCCAATATGTATGTTTTTTGTTGGCGATGTTGAGTGCTTGTGTTGGCAATGTTGAGTGCTTGTGTTGGCGATGTTAACTCCCTCTCTCCACCCACCGTCCCTTACCTCTCTCTTCCTCACCCTCTCTTACCTCTCTTCCTCCCTCACCCCCTCCCTCCCTCAGCCCCCCTCACCCCTCCCTCCCTCAGCCCCCCTCACCCCTCCCTCCCCACCCCTGAGCCCCACCCCCCCTTTGAGGATACGACGGACGCTAGACACCCGTTCGCTGGGCCTCGCTAATCCAGTAATTGGTCCGAGACTTTGTGGAGGGTTTAAGCGCTGTGGCCTAGCGAGGAGCTGACGCTGCTCTGTGTGGCAAGCGCTGTTGTATATTCGTCCCTGGGGAGAGAGATGTGGCGATTTCTCTGTGAGTTGTAATGGGGAGAGGGAATGGGGGGTAGGGAGGTGGAAAGAGTAGGGGGAGATGTGGGGGAATAAAGGGAGATTAGATGGGTAGGAGAAGGGGGATGAGTGCGAGGGAAGGGGGAGATGTGTAGGAGGGAAGGGGGGTAATATGTAGGAGGGAAAGGAGGATGAATTGAGAAGGGGGAGATGGGGAGAGAAGATCTATGGGAGGGAGAGGGAAGAGAGTGAATGTTCAGAGGGAAAAGGATTGTTTGGGTAACGAGAGGAGGAAATAAATGAGAGGGATAATATGTGGGAGAGGAAGTAAGGGAAAGGAAGAAGTAGATGTGTAGGAAGATGGGTGGAAGGAAGGGGAGTTGTGTGACTGGGGGAGTAGTATGCATGAGATGAGGAGATATGGGAGAAAAATGGGGAGAAGCTTCGATGAAAGAGGTGGTGTGTGTGTGTGTGTGTGTGTGATTGGACAGTCTGAAACACACACGCACATACCTGTCCTCACATAAACAAAGCTCCCCCCCATCCAAACATAAACTGCCTCCCCACACACCCCACTCCCTCCCTCTCCTCTCCTCCCATATATATATATATATATATATATATATATATATATATATATATATATATATATATATATATATATATATATATATATATATATATATATATATATATATTTCATCACCACTACCCCCTCTCCTAACCACTACCCTTCCACTACCCCTTCCCCTCAAGTCCTCACCACCACCCCTTCCCCTCACCACCACCACCCCTTCTCACCATCACCCCTTCTCCTCACCACCTTCTCCCACCACCACCCTTCTCCTCCACCACCACCCCTTCTCCTCACCACCACCCCTTCTCCTCACCCTTCTCCTCACCACCACCTTCTCCTCACCACCACCCCTTCTCACCCCTTCTCCTCCACCACCACCTTCTCCTCACCACCACCCCTTCTCCACCACCTTCTTCTCACCACCACCCCTTCTTCTCACCACCCCTTCTTCTCACCACCACCCTTCTCCTCCACCACCCCTTCTCCTCACCACCACCCTTCTCCTCACCACCACCCCTTCTCCTCCACCACCACCCCTTCTCCTCACCACCACCCCTTCTTCTCACCACCACCTTCTCACCACCACCCCTTCTTCTCCACCACTACCACCTTCTTCTCACCACTACCCCTTCTTCTCACCACCACCCTTCTTCTCACCACCACCCCTTCTCCTCGCCACCACCCCTTCTTCTCATCACCACCTTCTTCTCACCACCACCTTCTTCTCACCACCATCCCTTCTCCTCGCCACCTCCACCCCCCTTCTCACCATCACCCCTTCTCCTCCACCACCACCCCTTCTCCCTCCCACCACCCACCCCTTCTCACCACCACCCCTTCTCCTCACCACCACCCCTTCTCACATCACCCCTTCTCCTCACCACCACCCTTCTCTCCCTTCTCCCTCACCACCACCTTCTCACCCCTTCTCACCACCACCCCTTCTTCTCACCACCTTCTTCTCACCACCACCCCTTCTTCTCACCACCACCTTCTCCTCACCACCACCCTTCTTCTCACCATCACCCCTTCTTCTCACCACCACCTTCTTCTCCACCACCACCCTTCTTCTCACCACCACCCCTTCTCCTCACCACCACCTTCTTCTCGCCACCACCCCTACTCCTCACCACCACCCCTTCTTCTCACCATCACCCCTTCTCCTCACCACCACCCTTCTCCTCCACCACCACCCCTTCTCACCACCACCTTCTTCTCACCACCACCCCTTCTTCTCACCACTACCCTTCTTCTCACCACCACCTTCTCCTCACCACCACCCTTCTCCTCCACCACCTTCTCCTCACCACCTTCTTCTCACCACCACCCCTTCTTCTCACCACCACCCCTTCTTCTCACCACCACCCCTTCTTCTCACCACTACCCTTCTTCTCCACCACCACCCCTTCTTCTCACCACCACCCTTCTCCTCACCACCACCCCTTCTTCTCACCATCACCCCTTCTTCTCACCATCACCCCTTCTCCTCACCACCACCCCTTCTCCTCACCACCACCCCTTCTTCTCATCACCACCTTCTTCTCACCACCACCCCTTCTCCTCACCACCACCCCTTCTCCTCACCACTTCTTCTCACCACCACCCCTTCCTCACCACCACCTTTCTCACCATCACCCCTTCTCCTCCACCACCACCCCTTCTCTTCACCACCACCCCTACTCCTCACCACCACCACCTTCTTCTCGCCACACCTCCTCACCACCACCTCTTCTCCTCACCACCACCCCTTCTCCTCACCACCCCTTCTCCTCACCACCACCTTCTCCCCCACACCACCTTCTTCTCACCATCACCCCTTCTCCTCACCACCACCCTTCTTCTCACCACCACCCCTTCTCCTCCCACCACCACCTTCTTCTCACCACCACCTTCTTCTCACCACCACCCCTTCTTCTCACCACCACCCCTTTCTCCTCACCACCACCCCTTCTCCTCACCACAACCCCTTCTCCTCACCACCACCCCTTCTCCTCACCACTACCCCCTCCCCTTACACACCCAAGACCACACAAACATACAACAAGCCACGTGTACTCAGTTCCTTCCTCTGCACACACACACACACACCTGTGGTGTAATGGTTAGCATGTTCACCTCGCAAGCGAGTGGACCCGGGTTCGATCCCCGGGCAGGGTAAAACTATGGGCAAGTTTCTTTACGCCATTTGCTTCTGTCTACCCAGCAGTAATTGAGAACCTGGATGTAAATCGACTTGCGGATATTGTTCCGGGGTAATGATTAGCCAGTGCAGTTGGCGTGTTGTCCGGTCTTCTCTGACTATTCCTTGACACTGGGTCATGCAACTCGTTAACTCAGGGTGTGGTTTTTGTGTTGTCGACAGCTTCTACAGTCTACACCTTAAACAAATTCTCGCCTTGGTGGCTCTTGGGTCAGCCATTCTCGTACACGAGGGACACACACCCACACATACACTCACACACATCTAGTTATCATCAAATAAAACTGAAGTTTTCATCTCTGGTTTCCTGTGTGGGGGTGAGGGGGTTACTATGGGGGGTGAGGGGGTTTCTGTGGGTTGTTATTTGGTCTGTGGAGGTTGTGTGTGTGTGTGTGTGTCCGAGATAAACAGAGAGGCTGTGAGGGCGTCCCCAGGGGGTGACTGTCACGTGCTTGGTAGAGGGAGGGTGGAGGCTTACATCATCCATAGTGACAGGGGGAAGATTGGTTAGTGATGACTCTCTCTCTCTCTCTCTCATACACACACACACACACACACACACACACACACACATCTGTTATCAATGGCCACCGTGTTTGTAGATGGCAAAGTATTAACACAGGTTGAATTTAATAGGGAAAATTGATTGATTGACAGATGTCATCCAACAGTGCCATCCATCAGTGCCACCCAACAGTGCCATCCAACAGTGCCATCTATTCACTGTCCCACGTGTTCAGTGAATTTAGTAATAACACTGACTAATTATTTTTACAGTTAAGACTTTAATTAATATATTGTAACTAAGGGGATCGTCAGAGGTTTGTTGCAAGGTTGGTAACACTAGCCGAGTGTGACGTCACTGTTGGAGAGAGAGAGAGAGAGAGACAAAATTATAAATGATACAAAATAAGTTGATTAAAAAGAGAGCGATACTTTACACACACACACACACACACACACACACACACACACACACACACACACACACATGTAGAATCCAACGGACAGATAGACGGGTCACTCCATCGTTCAACATCTGGTATTGCTTTCAGTAACTACAAGCACCAGAGCCCTACCCTCGCTTGCTTACAATCTGACACTTGCATTGAGACAACACAGTGAGGCAACGGGAGATCAGGCGACCTTTCTGTAATGTTGTTGATTGCATGCAAGTTGTTTGTTATTGTTGCTTGCAGTGTGTACTTCACTCTATGTTTGCAAGTGAGTGCTTGTTCATAATGTTCAGTGTCTGTGTTGCAAGTAAGTGTTAGTTCATTATTGTATTGTTGCAACTGGGTGGTTAATCAGAATCGTTCCTCATCATCATCCTTGCAAAAATTGGTGGCTTGTTCAGTGGATCATTGTTGCATGTGATAACGTATTCAGTATCAATATTGCAACCCGTAGCTTGTTCAGTATTAGTATTGTAATGGACTCTGTTTAATGGTTGCGTGGTATTTCTTATGCTTTGTTTATTGCTGTGTTGGTTTGTTGCATTGGTATTGTGTTTTTGTTTCATTGTTATGTGGGAAAATAGTTGATATGAACACGGAGTTAACTAGTGATGTTGAACAGAGGGGTGAGAGGCGGCAGGCAGTGTTGATCGTGGCGGTACACACCATAATGTCGCGTGTCTCGTCTCCACTGGTTTCCATCTGGCCTGGGGCGGGGCCGCGGGGTCAGTTCAGGAGACGTTGTCCCACTGTGAGCATCATCGTGACGAACTATAGCATAAGACCCATTACACGTAAGTCTATAGTCATACGAGTCTTTATTGTTCTCAAATGTTGTATTGGGAGATAGGCTACTTTATTTATGGTATTGTCATATTCAGATAAGTGTGTAGTAAATGTTGTTGCCATTGTATACGCTACGAAGCTGTATTTGTCACCTAACTTGTAATCCACAAATCATTGACGGGTTTTGATCATTAAACGCCACTGAGTCCACGGGTCCTCTTACTCACACATCGCGTACTAACCGCTTCATAGGCGTTAACAAGTACAGTAAGTCTGGGTGGTAACTAATAGGATATTTTGGCGGGAAATATAAACAGATTTTGACAGGAAAATGTAAGTAATATTTAACAGAGAACATAAGTGAATTTTAGCCAGAATACAAAAAATAATACCGAAAAAAGCAAGTTTGTAATATAGTAAATAAACTCATTTAAAATAAAAAAATAAAAAAAAATTGGGTGAACTTTGGAGGAAATACAGATTTTTTTTAGATTGCCTCGTATACACAAGATTTGGCGGGAAGTACACGACCCTCTCCCCTCTGACCCTCATACCCCCTGACCCTCACACCCCGTGACCCCCTGACCCCCTGACCCTTCACCCCCTTTCCCTTCATCCCCCTGACCCGCATCCCCCTAACCCTCACCCCCTGACCCTCATCCTCCCTCATCGATTTTCCTATGCGAGGAACTGGTTGCAAAAAGGAAGAGACAAGAATAGTCCTCACAATCTTTTTCTCCTTTTTACAGTGAGAGGGAAGGAAAATATCTGAAACTGCGTGAGGAAGAAAAAAAGTTACATTTCTTCTGACACTCTAGACTTGTTGTTGTTATTTGTTCGTTGTGTTCTATGTTGTTGTTGTTCTTCCTATTAGTGAAACCCACATTACTAATTGCTTATATAGAATTACTAATTTATTAACCCATTAATTTTACAAGCCCATTATTTTACAAACTTATTACTCACCCATTCTTTCGCAAATCCATTAGCTTTTATTTTCTTCCTCATTAAGTATCCTCACACATAATGGGGGCATCCTGAGACACCCTTAAATAATGGGTGTGGGGGACTTGATCGTAATAATGTGTAGGACTTAGGAAATACTCCAACTGATGCCTTGAAAATTCTAGTTAAGGTGTTGTCAGAGGGCGATGGGAGGGTTGCCTGCTTGATGGAGGAGAGGGGAGAGAAGGAGGGAAAGGAGGAGAGGATAGTGAGGGGTTAGAGGAGGAGAGGATAGCGGGAGGGAGTGCATGGGGGTAGAGAGGATAGTGAGAAAGGGTAGAAGAAGAGGAGGAGGGGATAGGACGAGGAGATGTTCTTCCTCTTTCGTGATGAAGTAGGAATGAAGAGGAGGAATAAGAGAAAAAGGATGAGGAGGAGGAATGAGAGAAGAAGGAGGAGGAGGAGTAGGATGGAGAAGAAAAACAAAGCACATAAACGATAAAAGACGAGAGAGAGAGAGAGAGAGAGAGAGAGAGAGAGAGAGAGAGAGCATGTCTTACAAGAGAAAAAACAATAAAAGAGAGGAATGAAAGAAAGAACAACACACTGAGAACAGACAGAAATACAATACTGTACATGGTTACAATATACATATTTTTTTATTAATTGGACTCGATTATTATTCAACATCTGTAAAGCTAACTTGATGATGATGATGATTGGTGGTGATGATGATGATGATGTTGATGATGATGATGATGGTGGTGGTGGTGATGATGGTGATGATGATGGTGGTGGTGATGATGATGATGGTGGTGGTGGTGATGATGGTGATGATGATGATGATGATGATGAATTTTAAAAGCCTTTCGACACAGTTCACATCGTCCACTATAAATAATACACAAGATTTACTGAAATATTAATCGCTATCCTGATATATTCTTGACATTTAATACAAGCAGTTATATAATACAACACAGGGGGGGGGGTGGGGGTACACTACATACATGGCTCAACACTGTATTATACACCATACACACTAAAGGGACACATCTTGCGTTCCGTACTTCAGGTTGGTGGTTCTTAACAAAATTAACTGGGTATTTTAATTAATTTTCCAAAAGAGGGGTTAATTTTTTTTCTTCTAAATTCAGGTTTATTTTTTGTTTTGTTATTGTTTTATATTTGATAATTAGTAAAGAAGTGTGTGTGTGTGTGTGTGTGTGCGTGTGTGTGTGTGTGTGGATTATACACATGAATGTTTCCATCAATACATGTAAAATAGTTGTTCAGTTTTCATACACTACTCATTTACTGTGTTCTGCCTGCCGGAGTAGACCTCATTGTGAAGCTTAAAATGATAACATGGAGATTAGGTACCCCAGCTTCTATCAGCTTAAAATTAACGACCTTAACACTAACCTAACTTAAAACTAACCTAACTTAAAACTAAGTTAACCTAACCTAACGTAACCTAACCTAACTTAACCTAACCTAACTTAACTTAACCTAATCCCCAGATATCAATTAGGTATTCAATCCTCAGGTGAATTAAACTAGGGTGTCTAATCTTCACGTGAATTAAACTTGGGTGTCTAATATTCACGTTACTAAACTGGGGTGTCTAATCTTCACGAGAATTAAACTGGGGTGTCTAATCTTCACGTGAATTAAACTGGGGTGTCTAATCTTCACGAGAATTAAACTGGGGTGTCTAATCTTCACGAGAATTAAACTGGGGTGTCTAATCTTCACGAGAATTAAACTGGGGTGTCTAATCTTCACGTGAATTAAACTGGGGTGTCTAATCTTCATATGGTCCCCTTAAAATCCTGCATCCCAAACCACTGCACAATATTTTCCTAATAAATAAACAATACTCTGTCCACACAAGTTATAAATTACCCGACAATTTATGGCACCATTAACGTGAATATAATTTTGCTAACTATATATGATTTTGTATAACGTGGCGGTTATCTATTCCATATAGAATATTTTATAATGATTAGTGGGGAAAAAGGGGGGTTAAAAATGTGATGATACAGTGTATGTATGTATGTATGTATGTATGTATGTATGTATGTATGTATGTATGTATGTATGTATGTATGTATGTATGTATGTATGTATGTATGTATGTATGTATGTATGTATGTATGTATGTATGTATGTATGTATGTATGTATGTATGTATGTATGTATGTATGTATGTATGTATGTATGTATGTATGTATGTATGTATGTATGTATGTATGTATGTATGTATGTATGTATGTATGTATGTATGTATGTATGTATGTATGTATGTATGTATGTATGTATGTATGTATGTATGTATGTATGTATGTATGTATGTATGTATGTATGTATGTATGTATGTATGTATGTATGTATGTATGTATGTATGTATGTATGTATGTATGTATGTATGTATGTATGTATGTATGTATGTATGTAACGTAATATACGGTATATCTATATGCATGGGATATATAGAGGATGATTCAGCAAATAGTACATTAAATTGGAGGACGAAATCCTTGGATAATTCTAAACCACAATGTCTCTATGGTAAAATGTCAGACTCTGCATAGTGTCCATGTTACAATACATTTACGATGTTGTATTAATGAGAGTGAATTTGATGTGAAACTCCTCCCCCCTGTAACTGCCTTTATCTTATTCGGTCGTACACGGTCCCGGTCTCACTGCACCTGTGTCAGCCGTCTGTATCACGCTGTACTGCTGTTCATAAGACATCTGTGAATAAATGATTACAAAAACCTACGGGGGTTTCACATCAAATTCACTCTCATTAATACAACATCGTAAATGTATTGTAACATGGACACTATGCAGAGTCTGACATTTTACCATAGAGACATTGTGGTTTAGAATTATCCAAGGATTTCGTCCTCCAATTTAATGTACTATTTGCGGAGTCACCCTCTATACAGTATTCAATTTAGATAATGGAAAAGTAATTCTTGTTCTGTACTGTACGGTAAATGTGTACACACTGATGTACTGGTCTAGTAATGCCATGTACACATTATTTAATTCCTCGTACGCCAAATAATATTCTCGGGGAATAATTCGCAATTATTTTCCCCCGCAACAGAACGTACTAATAATCACCTAATAATTACTAATGGATGGTTAATAAGTCAAATTATCATCAGAATTATTAAATGTACAATACCAATACGACCATTATCCATGTACTTACATCTCCCCCCCCCCGATAACTACCATTAAGAAGGACCTGATGAGTTGCACCTGGTGAAAAAGACCTGTTGGACTTCGGGGGTGACGACCTGGGGGGTCGGGGGGTACTAACGAAAACTTGTGACTGTGTCGAGATAGATAGATAGATAGATAGATAGATAGATAGATAGATATTCGCAAATAGAGATATAGATAAGGTGATACATACATACATACATACATACATACATACATACATTCATTATAGATAAGTGAATGGATTGATAGAAGGTAAATACTTGTAATTGGAAAATAAACAAAGATGAAAAATTATTATAACCAATTGGAAAACAAATATACAGAATATTTTTTAAACATTGTATTAGGAGAGAGGGGGGAGACAGAGAGAGAGAGGAAACACACACACACACACACACACACTCACACTCACACACACACACACACACACACACACACACACACACACACACACACACTCACACTACTTTGCTGTCACTTGAAGTCGAGTATAACAATCATCTAGCTATGATACAATGATATGAATTATTAAGTTTGTCACCTAGGTTGGTGAGTTTTGAGCTAACTAAAGTGTCCGATACGGGACCCGCAGAGTCGTTCACATTCGTTGCACATGTGGAGGGCTACATCAAGTGCGGGAGGGGCTGGTGTTGTTGTTGAGATTGTCGGACCGTAGACCGACACGGGGCTTTGCCTGTAGGCGGCCCGTTTGGTGGTTCCGGCTGGAGCTCCTGGAGCAGCCAGACCGGATTTGGGATTGGAGGTGGTCCTACCTGCAGATATGAAAGGATACTGCAGGTTGCAAGTGTGAGCGGACCCTCGGTCAGTGAACGCTTACCACCAAACCCCCACTCTTGGACGTGGTCAGTTTCGGAGTGGCGCGCCCCCCGAACTGGGGTCCGCACTTGCTGGGGGAGGATACTTCCTAAGCTATCTGGGTGGTGAGTATCGTGTGATGACCCAGAGAAGGTGGTGAATGTGATTTGTTTGGGCCTTTCGGGTTAGAGTGGCCGCTGGTGTTGTGTGTTTTTCTTAGAAGTTTTGAATTCTGTTTCGGAGACTTTGTGTGACTTCGCAGTCGAGGAGATAGTGTTCCAGTGGGTTGGCCGCTGGCTCCTGACAGTAGGTGCATTCCCTGACGACATTTCCGATCGTCTGCCAGGAGCACTTGTACCCTAGTCGTAGTCGATGAAGGCTAACTTGGGTTTGTCTTGGTGTTTTCTTGTCCGCGAAAGGTGGTTCCCCTTTTGTGGCCGCCAGGTATCATTTGGCTGATTGGGAACCAGCGTTGAATGCGTGAAGGAAGCTCTTTTGGATGTGGAGCTTGGTAGTCTTTCTGAGGTGATTCTTGATCTGTTGCACGCTTGCTGGAACTTGAATGTGTACGCTTCTAGAACGTGTGGCTGCCTTGGCTGCTTCGTCTGCCACGTCGTTTCCCCCGATCCCTACATGACTGGGAATCCAGTGTTAGACGACTGGGCGATTTTGTCTTTGGAAGTTCTGTAGCTGTGCGAGGATCGAGGTTATGATGTGGACGTTGTCTTTTGGTTGACTGTGTTGGAGCGACTGCATGGCCGTTTTCGAGTCCGTGTGAATTATGATGGACTTGTTGTGTTGTGTTGCAGCGTGTTGTAGGGCCTTTAAGATTGCTACCAACTCTGTTTGTAGGGTGGAGCAGTCATTAGAAAGTCTCCATAGGAGGGTCTGACCTTGGGTGTAGAAGGCGGCTCCGGGTGTATGATGTTTTGGGTCCACCGAGCCGTCTGTGAAGTATGATGCTGCATCAGCCGGTGTCTCGGTGGCTATGGCTTCCAGAGTTATTCTTTTGAGGTCCTCCTTCTGGAGGTTGGCTTTGCTATCACCTTGTTCGGTAATTTTGAATGTGGCTGGTGGAGGACTCCATGGTGGTGGAACTACGTAATCATTGTCTCGTATGTCCTGGTTGTTCTTGACGAGTGTTTCTGCTTGCAGGTGTCTTATGACCTCGCTTGCCTCGTGCGACCAGGTGGCCCCTCGCACTCTGTGGTCGAGGTGGAGGGAGGCACTGATTCGCGTTTTGGCAGCTGTGGGCTTATCTGATCTACAGATTTTGGCGAGGAGATCGGCTGTCACCTGCTTGACTCGTACTGCCAGGGGTGGTAGTTCAGTTTCCATTTGCAAATTACAAATTCTGGTCCATATGGGTGCTCCAAGCATGGTCCTGAGAGCATTATTTTGGATAACTTCTAGCTTAGCTATCTGGTCTTCTCTCAGTCCAATGAGTGATGGAGCACTGTAATGTACCAGCGATCTGATGGCGGCCGTGTAGTAGGCTTTGAGCACATGAAGGTTTGCTCCTGCGGTTGTGCTGGTGAGCGACCTCATTATATTGTGTCTGCTCTTCGTCCTGTGCCTGAGATACTCGAGTTGCGGCTTGAAGGTGAGTTTCTGGTCGAACCAGATTCCAAGGCACTGGTGGGTGTTGGTCCAGACTACCGGCGTGTTTTGTATGGAGAGCATCTTGTCTGGTGTGTCTGTGCAGATGGCCATCGCTTTCGACTTGGCTGGATTTATCTTGAGTCCAAGTCTGTTGCACTCCTCTTCTATAAGTTGGAGTGCATGTTGCGTGTTGGCTAGTCTGTTTGCTCCTCTTACTATAAGCTGTAAGTCGTCTGCATAGCAGAGGAGCTTGGCTGTTTGTCTGAAAGGAAGTCTGACTAGATTTTCCATTAGGACATTGAACAGCGTTAGACTGAGGATGCCTCCTTGTGGGGTTCCGTTTTCATGGACCCTGTAGCTTGAGGTTGCTCCCTGAAAGCGTATTCTTGCTTCTCCCTGTGTGAGGTAGTTCTGGATCCACCCCAGCAACCTTCCTTTGACGCCTTTTTCAGCGAGCATCGTTATAATGGCCAGTGGATTTGCTAGTTCGAAGGCCTTCTCCAGGTCGAGGAAGACCACCAAAGCTGGTTTATTGTCCACTGTGCTGAGTATCTCGGCGATGTTGTTGCCTGTGCCGGTGTTCTCGGTGTAAGCAAAAATGTGAGGGTGTAGGCTGCCTACTTTCCACTTGAGTCTGTTGAGAGCCATTCTTTCTCCCGTCTTCGCTATGCAGCTGAGAAGGGAGATGGGTCTCGGTTTGTCTGGTTCTCTGGGCTTCGGAATGGGCTGTATATCTGCCTTCTTCCATTCCGGTGGAAGTCTTTGTGCTGTCCACGAAGCATTGATGACTTGTAGCAGAGCCTCGTGCCTGGCTTCTCTGGCATGGGAAAGCATGGAGTAGGTTATCCTGTCGGCCCCTGGTGCTGTGTCCTTGCTTCGTTTTATCGACTTCTGGAGTTCTTGCTGGTTGAAAGGTCTGTCGGTGTCATCTTCACTATTGCAGGCATCTTCGATCATCTGGAGTCTGGCCTGTCGCAGACGCCGTTGTGTCTCCTCCGCATGTCTCGGGAGGTTTTTCGTTGCTGCTCGGTCAGAGAACAGTTTTGCAAGTCTCTCGGCTTCCTCTTTTGGGCTGGGGTGGGTTGGTGGTGGTGGTGGTGGTGTTGCCTTCCCACATGCCCTTTGGATCTGGGCCCACATTTTGCCGAGGGAGGTGTGCTCGTTCAGTTCGGAGCACCACTTGAGCCAGCTTACACTTTTGATTTCTTCCTTCTCTTCCCTGGTGTCTTTAACTATGACTTGCAGGAGATGTCTGTTTGTTTCCGTGGGATGTCTCCTGTAGTTTCTTCGGGCCATGTTCACTGTGGTTGAGCTCTTTCACCCTGGGACAGTAGTACCAGTAATCATTGTACTGTCTTGATGTGGGTTTTGTTTTTGGAATAGCCTCTTCTGCCGCTTGGTGAAACGCCTCGACCAGTTGTTGGTGGAGGGTTGTCTCGTCCACGGGTGCTGCACCGGCCGGCTGTGATTTTGCACGCCACTTAGCCAGGTGTTCCTTATAGAGTTCCCAGTCTGCCTTTTGGGTATTGTATCTCCTTCTTGGCGGAGGTGGAGTGGGGAGTTTGTTCACCTTCAGTGTTGTTAGGGTGGCAAAGTGGTCGCTGGTCAGCGTGGGGTGTAGCTGCCAGGAGGCCGAAGGCTGTAGTGCACTGGAGACGAAGGTTAGATCTAGCCTTCCTCCCCTAATGTGGGTGGGCTCTCCGGTGTTCAGGAGGGAGATCTCGGGTGTGTCTTGAAAGGTGGTGTATAGGTGTAGGCCGTCTTCATTTGTGGGGCTTACTGAGCTTAGGAAGGGATGATGTGCGTTGAAATCCCCTCCTATGAGTGTGGCGTGGCCAGCGGCTGAAGCGAATAATTGAGTCACCTCCAGTGAGCCCCTTGGGTTCTTGTAGATGTTGTGAACAGTTAATTCCCGTTCTTGGAGGGTTACTTTGACGGCCTGTGTCTTGATGTTTTCCATGCGAAAGTGCCAGTAATTCGAGTGAGTGGTGGCAGGTTTTGATTTGGACTCAAGATCATACATCCCTCTTGTTGACGCCTGCGTGAAATGCCTCCTGTAGGCCTGCAACCACCGAATTTGAAACAGTGGTGTTTTTTGTAGAAGTGTTTCTTGTAACAGAATAATCGTCAAGCTTAACTTGGCTGCTGCTTCTTGTAGGAGGTGTTTTTGTTTTTGATGCCCTGAGCATTCATGAGGATGTTCAGGGTGCTGGTGTTTTCTAATCACTGTCACGTATTCTTGGTATCCCTGATGGATATGTTCAGGCCCGATTCTGACTGGATCAGGTCTATATCTTCTTGTTCTGTGGTGGTTTTATTTTCTGGGGCCGTGGTTCGGTTCTAGGAGCTCGAAACGTCCAATTTCTTTCTGGCCTTTTTCAGTGTAGAGTGCACTCTCGGCTGTCACCGTGTGGGGGCTGGCGTGGTGTCCTCCACTGAGGTGGCTTGGTTGTATGACTTCATAGTCTGAGGACGTGCTCCCTGGCGAGTATTTGAGCTGTGGGCTGATCTTAGGCCCAGTAGTCTGGCTAGGGCCCTCCGCGAAGGTTGTCAGTACCTTGGCTAGGCTTGATACGTGTATCATTCCTTCTGGTGCCTTGGTGTGTGCTTGTTTTGCCTTTTCGTGGCGTCGTCTGCTGCTTTGGGTGGCTGAGGTGTGGCTTAGAAAGTGGAGGCCAGTGAAACTGGGCTGCACTTTGGGTGTTGACCCCTATTGAGGAGGCGGGCTTTGTTGTTTTTACTCTGGGTTCCCCACACAAAGGTACTTGGTGGGCTGGTGGTTGCGCGGTGGGGGCTGGCCTTGCTAAGGATTGGAGTTTTGCCTGGACCCTTTTTGTCCTCTCGGAGCATCCAGGGTTCCAGGCGTGGTGTTTGCCCCCGCAGTTGGCACACTTGGGGGCAATTTTTTCCCCATTTTTCAACTTGTTGAGGCAGGAGTGTGTGTCGTGCTTCTGCGCGCAGACTGCGCAGATTTCCTTGTACGTGCACCTCGTCTGATGGTGCCCGTATTTCTGGTATCTGAAGCACCGCAGGGGCTCCGGGATGAAGGGCCTCACTTCGTAGATCCCCCAGGTTTTGAGGTCTAAGGTGCTGGGGGTGAACCGTAGTGCGTTATGAGCACTTGTTTTGTTGTGGCCGTCTTGTCGGATGGGGGAGAGCATCTCTCGGCTTTTAGGACCTTCGGGTGGTTCTCCAGGGGTTCGAGGGGTAGCTCCTTTGAGTACCGGAGGACTACCGACTTCATCAGTTTCTGGGCGGGGTCCAGCTTGGTTGATGCAACGGTGGTGGTGTTTTTCAGGTAAGTGTCGAGGGTGGTGCCGGAGTCCTTGTCTTTGGGGTGAATAATCATCTCCCCCTTTAGGTTGGGCCGCACTGAGAACTTGGCCAGTGGATTTAGTTTCTCCATCTCTGTGATGACGGCATATGTCGTTTTCGTGTCCGTTTTCGAGATCCGGAATTTTGGCAGTGTCGTTGGGGGTGAGCTGGTGGTGGTGATGGGTGCCTTTTGGGCTGCTTGACAGCATTCGTTTCCCGAAAAAGCACGTCGGCGTTTTTTGTTTTCAACCTTCGTCCAGTTGTCGTCCTCAGTGGCGGTAGCAGTGGTGGTGGAGTTGTTGGGGGCGGTGGCAGTGGTGTGGATGACGTTGTTCTTGCTTTTCAGGGCTTCGTGGAAGGCCCGCAGCTGGTCCGCTTTCTCTGTGCGGAGCCTGTCGTGGTTCGGGTTGGCGGTTCAGACGGGGGTCTATGTTAGGAGGGCGTACGCACTCCAAAACCAGTGGTTAAGTGGTGTTTTTTTTTTTCTTTTCTTTTCTTCCCAGAACCTACCTATTCCGGTTGAGTAAGTAGCAGAGGAATTTCAACACTCTCCACAGGCACTTGATGGCCGGGTGGTCGTAGAGTGGTTCCTGAGCTTCTCTCCCGGAGCCCCGTTGGGGAAACCTACTTCCTAGTGTATGTGACTGCTCACTTATAGACGTGAGCTAAGTGTGCCTATTGGGGAAGGATAAGGATTGCTACCCTCTTTCCAGGTGGACCCGCACGATTATGGTTTTCCTGGAAAGACTCGGCTGGGATGGGTTCTTGCTCCAACCCCCTTTCGTGTTCACAATCTCCTGGGAGGGAGGAGAACAGTTACAGGGGGGACCGCAGGACGAATACAGGACGAATACACTTTTGAGGGTGCAGGTCCCTAGGCCAGAGCGAAAAAGGAAAAATAGCAGTAGAAGGAAAAGAGCTCAAACCACGTCGGGAATATCGCGCTATAGCTGCTCTCCAGCTGGAGTGTGGGTCACTCACACCACCAGTGGGGAGGGCAAGCTAATGCTCGATAAACCGAAAACGCTCATTAGATATTGTCGACGATGTCAGTGGTGGATGGTCCCGTCAGGAAAGTTGGCCAACAATGGCAGCAGAGAGAGGGCGTTCTTCACAGTTCCGGGTCCAGCAGTAGAGCTTGTTGAGAGGTCTTCTTGGTTCGGGAGCGTAGTGCGGGAGGGGCGATTGCAGCGTCTTTCCGGCGTTGGCGCTTGTCTGCCTCGGTTTGCAGTCGGACTAACTCGAAATTATTGATACTTTCTCGTGTGGTGCTCCTCCAAGCGTTATGTTGTGGAATAATCGTCTCCCAGGTGAGGGGGTTGACTTGGCAATTTTTCAGGTTTGTCTTAAGACTATCCTTATACCTTTTCATTTGCCCGCCTGCATTACGTTTACTATTCGTTAGGTGGCTGTAGTAAAGTAGCTGCTTTGGTAGTCTCCTGTCGTCCATGTGGGTAACATGGCCAGTCCTAGACTACGTTGGTGAAAGTTTTCAAGTGCCTTGGGGTGCCTCCTGCATGTGACTCATGTCTTACTGCCATATAACAGGGTGGGGAGGACCACTGCTCGATATACGTGCAGCTTTGTCGATAATTTCAGCTCCCTACAGCTGAACACACGGTTTCGAAGCCCGCCAAAGGCTTGAGATGTACACCTGATCCGATGCTGAATCTCTCCATCAATGTCTGCAGTGGTGGATAGGTGGGTAGTACCGTTAAGCTGGATGGTTGGTGGAGATGTGTCTGAACCAGGGGCAGGTTGAAAGAGAATCTGAGTCTTCCGTACATTCACCTCAAGGCCGAAGTGTGCATACGCATGTGCGTAACTGTTCAGGATCTTCTGTAGGTCGTGTTCAGTGTGAGCAACAAGGGTGAGGACGTCACACACACACACACACACACACACAAATATCTCTTCGTAATTTTTTAAAATTAATTAATTATTATATAATTCGTATCAACATCATCATTATTGTCATCATTAGAAATGCTATTATCCTCACTATTTTATTCGTCATTATCACCACCAACACTACTTCCACCATAACTACCAACCATCGTCACCTCCAACTATCACCACCACCACCTACCTACCCAACAAACATACTACCATCTAATCTATTTTCAACCATCCCTGCATGTAGGACACTTTATATCATATACCAAGATAAAATATACAATACCCACCTTAAAAATTCCACCACTAAGACAACACAAACGAAGAATATATATATATATATATATATATATATATATATATATATATATATATATATATATATATATATATATATATATATATATATATATAAACAGATAAAACCGAGTTATATTCTTTTAGTCAAACGTGTTGGTGGAGTTTGAACAGGTAATATATATAATTATCAAGATATTTACCTGTACTTAATAGTCATTAACCTATTAATTATCGTCAGTGAGGTAATTAAGGAGGTGGATGTGAAGGAATACAGATGTTAGTCCTGAATTAGTAATGAGTGTATGTAGTTAATTTTGTATCTAATTATACCGATGTGTTAGTGGTCTTATATATATATATTTAATTGTTATGGTATGTTTATATGTTTAATCACTTATGTTAATTAATTTGAGGTTATAAAGTGGTTTGGGTAAATATGCGAGACGATGGCCTCTCTCTCTCTCTCAGCTCCCCTAATTTAACCCTTGACCTGACCCTTGGACTCCTTCTTCCCCCCACGCTGACCTGACCACAAGAGAGGTCACCTTTCCCAGCTCTGCTCAGGTCACAGAAGCTGTTTTCTAGATTGTGTTACTGATGGAACGAAAACTCCGCCTCTCGTGTTGTGTGTTGTCGTACTGTTGTGATGTATAGTGTGTTGTGTTGTGTTGTGATGTATGGGTTGTTTGAGTTATTGTAGTGTTGTTGGTGTTGTTTTCAGCTATGCTGTGGTATGTTGCTGTATTGTGTTGTGTGGGCTGTTTGAGTTGTTGTATTGTTGTTTTTGTTGTGTTCTGCTGTTATGTTTTTTTTTACGGGGAATAGCCCACCCGGGCACAGGTTCATCGACCCCACGGGCCTGAGGGGCGAAAAAATAAGGGTAAAGAGAATTTAAAAATAGAAGAGAAAAAGACTACATTAATATACAGCATGAAGATACCGGAAAACCAGCCTTTTGCAGTGAGACAGATCGTAAGAGTATGGAAACACAGAAGAAGGCTGTGAGAGGAAAGAAGGATATACAATAACGGGTTATTCTCGTGTGACATCCACACAGAATGGTGGGCACCGCGGGCAAGACGAGTGGTGCGAGCCCACGGCCTTGCCGGCGGTACACAGGATGCCAAATCCACCGAACATTTTATTTATAATATTCATGGATGTAGGTTACGCATGTGAAGCCAATCAGCGTTGAATATATTGAGGTTATGTGATATTAAGACAATAAATCGAATTAATAAAGAAATTAATGAATAACAAGTGAATAAGTAATAAAGTAAAATGTATAAAAAGATAAATATCATGAAAAGCAATATAGGAAAATAGATAGAAATTATTTGCTTGTTGACTATAAGGAATGTGGAATTATATTGTAATAGAATTAATTACCAGAGTTTTTATGGAGATTGAAGAAGAATTTATTGTTTTGTGTGTTTTTTGGCCTTTGTGGGTTAAAAGAATTATTTTTATTGGATACAATTTAATTATAGGATGAGAATTTGTTTTGGACACACACACACACACACACACACACACACACACACACACGCACGCATTACACACACACACATGCACACACACACACACACACACACACACACACGCACGCAACACACACACACACACACGCACACACACACACACACACACACACTCTCTCATGCATACACACACACACACACATGCTAAACTTATTCATGAAAAACTGATTACAAGAACAAATAAACAATTAAACAGAAGTAAAGATAATAAGGAAATATAAGAATGACAAAGAAATAGAGAAAATCACACAAAAACAATATAAAAAATTACAAAAAAGTATTGACGCAAATAAAATAAAAGAATGATACAAAAATGAAAATTGAATTGAAACAATTTATTTAGCCAGAAAAACACAGATACAGTGTGAATAATAATAACCATACTGTATTAACATGGCTGAGCCAGTTGAGAACCTGAGCTCTCTTGTAGACACCTCTCTTGTAGACTTGTGAAAGAGACCTAGGGGTACTTGTAAGCCCGGACCCACGGCCTAGAAAACAGTGCGTTAATGTTCGAAATAAGGCAAACAGAGTATTGGGTTTTATATCTAGAAGTGTAAGTAACAAGAGTGCAGAGGTCTTATTGCAACTATATCTTGCGCTAGTCAGGCCGCACCTCGATTATGCGGTTCAGTTCTGGTGCCCTATTAGAATGGATATAAATTCACATAAGTCGGTTACAGCGAAAAGAATGACCATGGTTGGGACAGAAACCTTCCATATCAGGATAGGTTTAAAGAAACAACTTGCATTCCTAGAAGAAAGGTAGAAAATTAACGGGGAGATATGATGAAATGCTGGGAAGTGGGTGAAAAGGAATCAATAAAGGGGATAGATAAAAGTTCTTATAATATCCGGTAGGATAGGACTCGAACAGCAGCAACGTTCAGGATCAAGGATAAGTTTGGGTTTAGGGAGGGAGATAGGAAGGAACTGGTTTACGTAAGGTGAGGGAAGGTGGACAGAGTGGAACAAGCAACAACTTTGTATTAATTAAGAAGGGAACTCTGGAAAGTTTCAAAAGGAGGCTAGATAGATTCATGGATGATAGAGAGTGGTAGTAACTCTCGACAGGAGCTGCCATGCACAGGCCAACCGGCCTATTGCAGACTCCTTTTTTTCTTATGTTCTTATATACTGTACATTTATCTCAAGGAAGTATTATGTAACATTTAGTATCATTTGGAAAAGTACAATAGCATGGTGGTAATAAGAACATATAATGTTACCACGGTTATCACTTCAATATTTATTTTTTTATACAGTGTATTTATATTTATTTATTTTATTATTTTTGTTTTTACATTTATATTATAAATACAGTATATACATAAGTAAAAGTGGAATTGAAAACATATCTATAATGGGGGAAGCAGTACAACATGGGTTGTACAGAAATAAGGTTGAACAAGAGGACAGAGCTGTCAGGATTATATCTAGTTGGCAAATATATTTATTGCAATGGTAATTTCTTATCTATCTACATGATAATTTCCGATAAAACGGTTTTGATGGTACAATAAAAGCAGGTCTATATCGTAGGTATTAAAAAAATATTAATACTTAGACAATAGATATTTTTTAAGAGATGATTTAAAGGAAGGGAACGTAGTCTTTGCCCGGATGGGTGGGGGTAAGTTGTTTCACACCGTGATATATTATGGAGGTCTGGGACTGAGAGGAGCGCTTGGGAGGAGGTCTTAGTAGCTCTTGGTGCCTTAAGTTGTTTCTCTGATTATTCCGGAACAGGAAATAATTATTGTTAAGCAAGTGATTGACAGATTTGTAAACAAAGAGGGCACAGCAGTAGGTGTTAATATCCTCGAATTTTAGCATTTTCAATTTTGCAAATTGTTCGTTTGTGTGATCTTTTTTTTTTCAAGTAGGTCATTGTCTGCACAACTCTCTTTTATGCAGTAACCAGGGAAATTGTTTTTGAAGAACCAGAGGCCCCCCCCGCCCCCATAGTGTGTGACAGTGTATCAGGTGTTGGTAAGCAAGATCATGATAAATTCCTTTCATTGCTGTGGGAGTGAGTGACTTTCGAGTGTGATACATGATACCGCACTGTTTATTGACTTTACTGTGAATGGCTTGTATGTGGTTTCTCCAGTTAAGTTTCTTGCCAACAATAACTCAGAGGAATATAGTATTTTGTTCGCGCTTGAGGACTGTATTACCAAGGTACAGGGGGTCCAAGTCTGGAGGTAAGTTTTTCCTTCTGTGAAAGATCGTCTAGTGGGTTTTTTCGAGGTTTAAGGTCAGTTTATTACGTATTACCCAGATCCCGACTTTAGTCATTTCAGTTCTCATCAAGGAATGGAGGTCTGAGTTGCTGGCATAGAGATTACTATCGTCTCCAAATAAGCTGTATTTTATGAGTGGGCTGGCGTGGGCTATATCGTTTATGTGCAACAAAAACAGTACTGGACCGAGAATGGAACCTTAGGGGACGCCATACAAGATTGGCGAGGAGTGAGATTGGTGATTATTATAACAGACATACTGCTTCCTGTTGGATAGATATGAGGTAAACCAATTGTTGGATAGGCCTCTAATGCCGTAATGTTCAAACTTTGGAAGGAGGATGGTATGGTCGACAGTATCGAAGGCTTTAGAGAGGTCCAAGAATATACCGACTGTGAACTCAGTGTCATCAAAGGAGTTTAAGATATCATTAGTAAAGGATAGCAGAGCACTCTCAGTCGACCTTCTAGCTCTAAATCCAAACTGGGAATCTGTAAAGAAGTTATAGGCTTTGCAGAAGGAATTTAGTTTACTACATGCGAGCTTCTCCAGTATTTTACTCAAGGCTGGGGGAACTTATATGGGGCGGTAATTCTTGAAAAGACCTTTGTACCCTGATTTTTTAAATGCCGGGTGAACTTTAGCAATTTTCAGTTTATCGGGAAAGACACCACTAATGAAGGAGGAGTTACAGATGTGAAGGAGAACAGGTAGTAATAAGTGGGCTACTTTCTTAATGATGCTCATTGGTATATTGTCTTCGCCTGCTGCTGCATCTTTGGACATTTTTACGATGGTCAGTAATTCATCTGCTGTGACAGGGGATAAGAACAGCTCATTTTGCTGTCTGTTTCGCAGGTAGGCTCTAAATTCCTGCAAGATTTTTGCCAACATTAATAAAATATTCATTGAAGTGGTTGGCAATGATGGAGGGTTCTGTTACAACTAAATCATTTATTATAAAAGCTGAATGGGGGGCCAAAGGCGGGCTTTAGTCGTACCTGGGCAGAAGTCCTCGTTGACGAAGATAGTGGTGACTTTCAGCTTACTGCGTTGAAAAAACACTTTGTCACGGGCAGAGGGGGATGAGAATTTTTGTTATGATGTCGTGGGGGCGGGAGGGGTTGGGTTTCCCGACGCGTCGAACACGGTCAAACTTGACTTAAGGAAGTTTAAAACGTTCATTCAGCAGGCGTGAAATTTTACGCTGGGATGACTCCCAGTTCTCGTGGGCATCTTCAGTAACTCCGGCAAACCTGAGGTTGTTTCGCCGCCCTTTGTCATCAACATAATCCACCCGGTCTGCTGTTGTCGTGAGTTCCGTTTTGAGCTTGGAATTCTTCTCGCTCAGCTGTTGAACTTGGGTCTTGAGTGTTCGGTTCTTTTCAGCTTCAACGTTCAATTTTGCTTGCAAGTCATTTATTTTCCCGTGAAAGAATTCCAAGCTGCTTCTATTCTCACTTAGCTGGTCAGTGAGACGCCGGTCAGCTTTCTCTAGTTTCCTGATGGTCTCCTTATTCATTTATTGTATGATGTCCTATATGGGAGTCCGTTGGACTTCCAGTATTACATCAACCAGTTGCTGTTTCGGGAAATTTGAATTTTTGACACTAGCAGCCAACTTAGACATGTCGGAGCTAGTGAGGGGAGTGTAGGCTGGCAGTAGAGAGTCGGTCAAGCTGTGTGGTCAGCTGGGGTGGCCGGCCTAGTGGGACGGTGGGGGAGAAGGACGGTGAGGTGGATTAGGGCTCGGATTACAAGCCGTAGCACTGCGGGAAATCACGATCGCAGAGTCACAGATTCACCAGTAAATTGACAAATATATCTACTTAGGGGGATCACAGACAGATATTGTACTGGTCACGACACTCACTAGTCACTCACGAATCAGTTTTTCTAGAAATCAGGCTGGATACTCCCACACACACGTCCCCCACACACGTCCCACACACACGTCCCACACACACGTCCCACGCACTACTGTAGGGTGTACAAAAGTAAAATACTCAAATAACAAACAAATAATCATAGTAGAGAAACAAAAGAAATAAATACAGGATTGACATACATACAAATACGAGTTGTTTACCCACCTGGTGTGAGGGAGTCCTTGAGTGACGGGGGGAAGTAGCGAGTCAGGGAGGGAGGGAGTCAGGAAGGATGTGAGTGAGGGATTAATTTTTTGAGTGAGGGAGGGAGTAAGTGAATTAGGGTGTGAGTCGGAGGATGTGAGGGAATGATGGCAAGAAGAATGAGGCACACACACACACACACACGCGCGCGCGCTTTAAGAACATAAACATAAGAAAATAAGGAGTCTGCAATAGGCCGGTTGGCCTGTGCATGGCAGCTCCTGTCGAGAGTTACTACCACTCTCTATCATCCATGAATCTATCTAGCCTCCTTTTGAAAGTTTCCAGAGTTCCCGCACTTACTACAAAGTTGCTAAGCTTGTTCCACTCGTCCACCACCCTATTTGTGAACCAGTTTCTTCCTATCTCCCTCCTAAACCTAAACTTATCCAACTTGAATCCGTTGCTCCGAGTCCTATCTGCTCCGGATATTATAAGAACTTTATCTATATCCCTTTATTGATTCCTTTCACCCACTTAAATACTTCTATCATATCTCCCCGCACTCTTCGTCTTTCTAGGGAATGCAAGTTAAGTTTCTTTAACCTATCCTGATATGGAAGGTTTCTAAGTCCTGGAATCATTTTTGTCATTCTTCGCTGCACCGACTCTAGTGAATTTATATCCATTCTATAATGGGGGCACCAGAACTGAACCGCATAATCGAGGTGCGGCCTGACTAGCGCAAGATATAGTTGCAATAAAACCTCTGCACTCTTGTTACTTACACTTCTAGATATAAAACCCAATACTCTGTTTGCCTTATTTCGAACATTAACGCATTGTTTTCTAGGCCGTAGGTCCGGGCTTACAAGTACCCCTAGGTCTCTTTCACAAGTCGACTTCTCTAGGTTGATGATGTTAAAGCTGTATACATTATAAGTATTTGTTCTTCCAATATTAAGTACGCTGCACTTGCTGGTGTTGAATTTCATTTGCCATTTTTCAGACCACCCCTGCAGTTTATTTAGATCCTCCTGTAATGCATTTGCATCCTGCCCTGAATTAATTTGCCGCCCTAATTTGGTGTCATCCGCAAACTTGCTTATGTCACTGCTGATCCCAGTATCTAGATCGTTTATGTAGATTATGAACAAGAGTGGGCCTAGTACTGACCCCTGGGGAACCCCACTGGTTACACGGCCCCACAGATTTAACACCATCTACGCTGACCCTCTGCGTTCTATCGGTGAGCCATGATTTTATCCAATTTAAAACTTTCCCCTCAATACCATGAGCCTTAATTTTTCTCAGAAGCCTCTGATGCGGTACTTGTCAAATGCTTTGCTAAAGTCTAAGTAAATAACATCGTAATTTTCGTCATTATCTACTACCTCGAAGACTTTCCTAAAAAACGTTAGCAGATTTGTTAGACAAGATTTTCCCTTTGTAAACCCATGTTGAGAGTCGTAGATTAATTTGCTTTTCTCTAGATGCGATCGGATGCTAACTGCTATAATTGATTCAAGAAATTTCCCCACTACTGATGTCAAACTGATCGGCCGGTAATTTGACGCTGATGCTCTGTCTCCCTTTTTGAATATGGGTACTACATTGGCCTGTTTCCACAAGTCTGGCACAACTCCACTGTCTAATGATTTTGTAAATAAATTTACGAGGGGTCCGCTAATCTGTTCCCTACACTCTTTCAAGACACGAGGGAAAATTTCATCCGGCCCTGGGGATTTTGTTTTCTTCAGTTTATTTATCTTCTTAAGAACATCCTCTTTTCTGATAGTGATATTCTTTAATTTCTCTTCTTCCTTTCCCTTAAATATCAGTTCCACCTCTGGAATTTCATCGCAAATTTCTTCTGTGGATTCTGGGGATTCGAACTCAGAGCCACATTGGTAAGAGATAAGGACGCCTACCACTATACTCGTACGTAACACTTAATATGAAGACGTCAGAGATTTTTTTTCGTATTCATAAGAACATGCAATACTAGGTTCATCCCTCTCCTCCTCCTCTTCCACACAAACACCAAGGTACTTCTTCTTTCTTCTTCCTTCTTCTTTCTTTTTTCCCATCCCTCCTCCCTCCTCCTCGTCCTCCTCATTCACACACAGACACTTACAGACCACAATGACTCAATCAAGCCTTTACTATATTTTCACCGTCAACACCACACCGCCACTTGGACCAGATAAGTGTGAACTGTAACGTGACTCCTTTAACCTACTTTAGAGATGGTGTTAAGTGAGTGGATGGCTCCTCTTGTCGGTGTCAGGGGTGGATATAGGGAGGAGATTAACTTGTTTATATAGACGCGGATGTGTTTATATAGATGTGGATGTTGTTTATATTGGTGTGAATGATGTGGATGTTGTTTATATAGACGTGGATGTGTTTATATAGATGTGGATGTTGTTCATATTGATGTGGATGTTGTTTATATAGTTGTGGATGTGTTTATATAGATGTGGATGTTGTTTATATTGGTGTGGATGATGTTGATGTTGTTTATATAGACGTGGTTGTGTTTATATAGATGTGGATGTTGTTTATATAGACGTGTATGTGTTTATATAGATGTGGATGTTGTTTATATAGACGTGGATGTGTTTATATAGATGTGGATGTTGTTTATATTGGTGTGGATGACGTTGATGTTGTTTATATAGACGTGGTTGTGTTTATATATACGCGGATGTTGTTTATATAGTTATGGATGTTGTTTATATAGATGTAGATGTTGTTTATATTGGTGTGGATGATGTGGATGTTGTTTATATAGACGTGGATGTGTTTATATAGATGTGGATGTTGTTCATATTGATGTGGATGTTGTTTATATAGTTGTGGATGTGTTTATATAGATGTGGATGTTGTTTATATTGGTGTGGATGATGTTGATGTTGTTTATATAGACGTGGTTGTGTTTATATAGATGTGGATGTTGTTTATATAGACGTGTATGTGTTTATATAGATGTAGATGTTGTTTATATTGGTGTGGTTGATGTTGATGTTGTTTATATAGACGTGGTTGTGTTTATATAGATGTGGATGTTGTTTATATAGACGTGGATGTGTTTATATAGATGTGGATGTTGTTTATATAGACGTGGATGTGTTTATATAGATGTGGATGTTGTTCATATTGATGTGGATGATGTGGATGTTGTTTATATAGACGTGGATGTGTTTATATAGATGTGGATGTTGTTCATATTGATGTGGATGTTGTTTATATACCTGTACTGTGGATGTGTTTATATAGATGTGGATGATGTGTTCATATTGATGTGGATGATGTGGATGTTGTTTATATGACGTGGATGTGTTTATATAGATGTGGATGTTGTTCATATTGATGTGGATGTTGTTTATATACCTGTATCTGTGGATGTGTTTATATAGATGTGGATGATGTTTATATTGATGTGGATGATGTGGATGTTGTTTATATAGACGTGGATGTGTTTATATAGATGTGGATGTTGTTTATATAGACGTGGATGTGTTTATATAGATGTGGATGTTGTTCATATTGATGTGGATGTTGTTTATATAGACGTGGATGTGTTGTTTATATACCTGTATCTGTGGATGTGTTTATATAGATGTGGATGATGTTTATATTGATGTGGATGATGTGGATGTTGTTTATAAAGACGTGGATGTGTTTATATAGATGTGGATGTTGTTCATATTGATGTGGATGTTGTTTATATAGACGTGGATGTGTTTATATAGATGTGGATGTTGTTCATATTGATGTGGATGTTGTTTATATAGTTGTGGATGTGTTTATATAGACGTGGATGACTCTTCTCCTTCATGAGTTTTGTAGGGGGGGGGGTTATCTCAAGTATACATGAGGTGTATATTGGTGTGCGTATCCTGGAGCCTCTTTATGGAACCTACACTGGATCCTCTGTAAGGCTTTGTACACTATAGTTCATGTGTACACTAGAGCTCGTGTGTACACTGGAACCCACGTGTACACTGGAGCCCATCTGTACACTGGAGAACATGTGTACACCGGAGACCATGTGTACATTGGAGCCCATGTGTACACTGGAGCTCATGTGTACATTGGAGCTCATGTGTACTCTGAAGCTCATGTGTACACTGGAGCCCATGTGTACACTGGAGACCATGCGTACACTGGAGACCATGCGTACACTGGAGACCACGGTACACTGGAGCTCATGTGTACATTGAAACCCGTGTATACATTGAACCCCACGTGTCCACTGGAATCCATGTGTACACTAGAGCCCATGTGTGCATTGGAGCCCATGTGTAGACTGAAGTTCATGTGTATACTGTAATTCATGTGTACATTGAAGCCCATGTATACCTTGAAACCCATGTGTATACTGAAGCCCATGTGTACATTGAAGCCCTTTTATACGTTGAAGAACATATATACACTGGAACCCATGTGTACATCGATGCCCATGTGTACGCTGGAACCCATGTGTACATTGAAGCCCATGTATATGTTGAAAGCCCATGTGTACACTGTAGCCCATGTGTACACTGAGCTCATGTGTACATTGAAGCCCATGTATATGTTGAAAGCCCATGTGTACACTGTAGCCCATGTGTACACTGAGCTCATGTGTACATTGAAGCCCATGTGTACACTGGAGCTCATGTACATTGAAGCCCATGTGCACACTGGAGCTCATGTGTACATTGGAGCTCATGTGTACATTGGAGCTCATGTGTACACTGAAGCTCATGTGTACAGTGATGCCCATGTGTACATTGACGCCCCATATCCCCATTGCTCAATAAAGGGTCTTCATATCGTCCATACACAAGGTTCACCCCCCCCCCCGGCCTCTCCAACAACACACGTGGATCCAGTTACAATGGGACTCCCAACGCGAGCGTGAAATGCATCTCTGCACGCGCCGCTGCGTTGGGTGTTGCCTCCCTCCCTGCAGGCTGGCGTGGACAGTAATATTTTGAGGGAGTGGGACAGTTCTGTGGATCTTGTGTCCCATGACGTCTCTCTCTCTCTCTCTCTCTCTCTCTCTCTCTCTCTCTCTCCATGTTGTAGACGCTGGTATCCCCTTCATGGTTGATTTGCGCCTCTCAGTGGAAATACAGTATTATTTAACGCTCCAATTTACGTTTCGTTAAACCTCTTAATTAGCGAGAAACTAATTGGAATACAGTGCAGTTTAAAGTTTTGCCAAGGGGGAGGTAAGGGGAGGAGAGGTAGTGAGAAAAGGGAGGGTGGGGGAGTGAGGTAGGAAGGGGAGGTGAAGTAGGAGGGAAGAAGGAGAACGGGGAGGGAAGGGGGAAAGGGGGAGGGGGCAGGACGGGGTAAGAGAGGAAGGGACACGGGAAGGGAGTAGGAAGGGGAGTGGCATTTTTATGGACCCAATTAACTATTAGTGTTGGTCAAATCTAAACCATTATTTTGCAGTAACTAGAATTGTCTATTTACGTGTATTGTTTTATTTATTATTATTATTGTTTTTTTTTACAAATTATTTACTTGCCAATTTAATTATTTGCTTTTTGAAATTTTATTTACAAATTTATTCAATTACAGATTAATTTTTTTTTAGATTTCTCTTTATTTTTATTAATAGTGGTGTTCTTACAAATATATATTGTTGTCACAGGAGTACGATAAAGCTACCACCACACCCAGTAGGTCGACAGACATGTGCCAAGAGAAATTTTGACGAAATAATTGCTCCCTCAAATTCCTTAAACCCTCGGAAAATTATTTAGCCTTCCAATTAAATCCTTTAATCGCGGGAAAATCCCAGGAATGTCGTCTTAATGAGGAGATGCAGCCTCTGGTCGGATTTATCAAGATGGCTCCCTATCAGCGTTATCAGCGCCGCGTGGACCACCCGTCAGGGTTGTCACTCTACTTGAGATTTCGCTAAAACCCGCCCATTTCGCGCCACGTTTTTCGCCATCTTGGTATACCTTTGGCGTGATTTTAAAATGATATAATGAACGTCGTAGCATAATATAAGAGTATTAATAACGAATATCATAGCTTATTTTATATACATGTATACACATTATATAGCTTAGAATCCCTGTATATGCTGAGTTACTATATTTATACGATTATTTGAAGATGTGACCTGACCCCACCTTCGACTTGCCTTCACTTTATCTTGACCTGACCTGACTTGACTTGACACCCTTCAGGCCAGGCCTCCTCCCCTCCTGCCGTGACCTCCTGCTGCCCCTGTCTGACCTCTGTAATGGATTTTGATGGATCAGGTGAGGATCGGAGGCGTGAAATACGTGAAATTCTTCTCCTGACGACAGATCCACACGTCCCCGCACGACCCTACACGCTGGAGCCTGAGAGTCGTGTGTTGTATGTCAGGTTAATTGGATCACATGTACAGTTCCGTTCAGAAGTTCGTGGTACACTGGCGGTGAAGGGTGCATAGCCTGTTGTACCCTTCCTGGACGACAGGTCACTACGCCGAACCTCCTACCAACACACAGTGGAACTAGCAACGTGGCAGTTTGATTCGAACGAATCCGAGTGTAGGACAAAAGCCCCCTAGGGCAAAAGCCCCCTAGGGCAAAAGCCCCCTAGGACAAAAGCCCCCTAGGGCAAAAGCCCCCTAGGACAAAAGCCCCCCAGGAACAATAATAAGAATTTTTTTAAATATTTTATTTTTTTTACAGTTTATGAACACTTCTCTAACCTAATCTAACTTTCGGGAATTCTGATATAGTTAAAAAGAAGTATACAAGGAATGTTTATTAAATCTGCAATGACGTATGTTTTGTCTACTGGAGTAATTACTCCCCTGACATTCAATGACCTCACTGGGCCCTAGGGTCACCTCAGTAAATACAGAATGAACACGAAGGTAAAATATGTCGTCTTTTTTCTTTTCTATTTATTTAATAATGTTCTATATAAAAATTGAAAGTTATAATCTAATTTTTTAAATTGTAATAATTTCATATTTAAATATATATATTTTAATATTTCTAATGACCCTCTCTAACTTAAGAACAGGGGGCTTCTGTCCTATTTTTTACTTGTACTGAGGGGCTTTTGTCCTAGGGGGCTTTTATCCTAGGGGGCTTTTGTCCAGGCCCCAACGAATCCTCATCAAAAGGAGATGGGAAGGAAAAGAACACAAGAAAATAAGGAGTCTGCAATAGGCCGGTTAGCCTGTGCATGGCAGCTCCTGTCGAGAGTTACTACCACTCTATCATCCATGATTATATCTAGCCTCCGTTTAAAACTTTCCAGCGTTTCAGCACTTACTACAAAGTTGCTAAGCTTGTTCCACTCGTCCACCACCCTATTTGTGAACCAGTTCCTTCCTATCTCCCTCCTAAACCTAAACTTATCCAACTTAAATCCGTTGCTACGAGTCCTATCCTGCTCGGATATTATAAGTACTTTATCTACACTTCTACAGGTATATCTCCTTTATTGATTCATTTCACCCACTTAAACACTTCTATCATATCTCCCTGCACTCTTCGTCTTTCAAGGGAATGCTAGTTTAGTTTCTTTAACCTATCTTGATATGGAAGGTTTCTAAGTCCCGGAATCATTTTCGTCATTCTTCTCTGCACTGACTCCAGTGAATTGATATCTCTATTCAGAGATAGTGAAGAAAACAAATTAAGCGAGATAGTAGTGAGTAGTAACGATGTTAGTAAGCAAATAGACAAACTAAAGCCTAATAAGTCACCTGGTCCCGATGAGATATTTGCCAGAGTATTAAAGGAATGTAAGGAAGAGCTTAGTATGCCCTTAGCAAAGTTGTTTAACATGTCCTTAAAAACAGGTGTAGTACCAGAATCCTGGAGGATAGCAAATGTAATACCGATTTTCAAGAAGGGGGATAGATCATTTTCCTATAACTACCGCCCAATGAGTCTAACATCAATAGTAGGCAAATTACTAGAATCAATCATTTCAAACTCTATTCGAAACCACCTGGAGAAGCACAAGTTGATCAATGATTCCCAACATGACTTCACAAGCGGGCGTTCATGTCTAACTGATCTATTAACATTCTTTTCATCAGTTCGAATCGGTGGACGAGGGGCACAATTATGATGTGGTATATCTCGACTTTAGCAAAGCCTTCGACAGAGTCCCCCACGAAAGACTAATTAGAAAGGTAAAAGCACATGGCATCAAAGGTAATATCCTTAAATGGATTAGGGCGTGGTTACGGGACAGGAAACAGCGAGTGAGCATAAACGGCACTAAATTGCATTGGAGCAACGTCACTAGTGGAGTTCCCCAAGGCTCAGTACTTGGACCATTATTATTTATTATATACATAAACGACATAGATATCGGCATAGACAGCAGCACACACACACACACACACACACACACACACACACACACACACACACACACACACACCATAACATCAAAAGCAGTGCACAGCAAAACAACAGTACATGATGTTCTATTGTGACACATAATAAGACGATAATAAAAGCAACACTACATTAATGCTGTGTTTACCTGGCCCTACAGCAGCCACATGTTAATACGAGATAGATTAAACAGTACAGTACCTTGACTGGGATATAATTGGTGTGAGAGAGAGAGAGAGAGAGAGAGAGAGAGAGAGAGAGAGAGAGAGAGCAAATTATTGATGCCGTGTCTCCCCTCTCTCACACATCTAGGTCATCACCCCACCTCTTCCTTCACCACCACCACCACCTCTTTCTTCACCACCACCACATCTTCCTCCACTACTACTACCACCACCACCACCTCCTCCTCCTCCTCCTCCTCCTCCTCATACATAATACAAGGGGCTCACGACATCCCAGGCCCCCAATTCTTAGTTTGGGGGCCTTCAAAGCATTCCCGTGTCCCTTTAAACTCCCAGGAGACAGCCATACCACCAAACAGTATACAGCCAGAGAAGAACGTGAGGTACAGTGACTGATTGTAGGATATATTTACTAATTTAAACTCTTATATATTCTTTTGTGTGAGACGTAGTAGTACATTGCAGGCACCTCTTGAACACACAAACATGTCTCAATAGTCTTCCAAGTGTGTGCGTGTGCGTGTGTGTGTGCGTGTGTGTGTTCGTGTGTTCTCAGGCCTTGTGTTTAGTAAAAGATAGAATAAGTTAATTGTCTATGAATATTTAGCTTCTTGAACCTAATTTCCCAAGCGTGCGTTAGCTAGTTGTTTTTTCCCGCTTAATTGGAGATGTGAGCACGTGTCTGACTCACTTACCTGTACCACGGGAAGGACTCTCTCTCTCTCTCTCTCTCTCTCTCTCTCTCTCTCTCTGTGTTTGTAGAGAGGGTCTATATATCTACTTCTCTATCCCCACCACCTATGCGCACACACACACACACACACACACACACAGTTAAAGGCACAAAATTAACTTAGAGATTCTGTATAACTTGTGTTCCTGAGCCGTCGAGTAATTTACAGTTTAAGTGAAGTTTCTGAGACTCAAGCGGGAGTTTTTTGCAGCGTCTCGGGTATTGCAAAATTTGTGTTTGCAGGAAAGATGTGATTTTCTTAAGGTAGTTCTTCGATGTAATTATTTAACCTCAAGGAAACTAATTGTTGCTTGGCTGTTTTTCCTCCTGTCTTGTATTAGAAATCTGACAACACTTTCCTCTCTCTCTCTCTCTCTCTCTCTTTCTATTCCAATGCCTCTCCTACTTTCCCCCTTTCTTTCCTTTCCCCCCTCTTTCCCATAACTCTTTCCTCTTGTCCTTCCCTCCTACATTCCTTCTCCTCCCCCTCCTCCCTCAGCGCTAAGTCAAACGTGAAGAAAACTTCCCCACAAAAAATTTATCCAAAAAGATACCAGATATATGAAAGCCTCCCCTCTCCTCCTCTTCCTCCAACTCCTCCTCCTCCTCCATCCCTCCCTCTTTCGCCCATCCCATCTCTCCTCCCCTTCACCCCCTCCTCCTACCTCTCCCTCCCTTGTCCTCCCACCTCCTCCCTCACCCACTAGTCTAAATCGTAATGATATTTCCCCGAAAAATAAGTAAAAAACGTACTATTGATACGACAGGTTACCCCTCCCTCCTCCCCTCTCTCTTCTCCCTCCCTCTTCCTCTCCTCTTCCTTCTCCCTCCTCTTCCTTCTCCTTCTTCCTTCTCCTCCCTCTTCTTTCCCCTTCTCGCTTCCTTCCCCTCCTCTTCTTTCCCCTTCGCTTCCTTCCCCTCCTCTCCCCTCTCCCACCTCCCTACTCTTCCCTCCTCCCCTTCCTTTCTCCCTGTTCTCCCTTTCTCCCACACCTCCTCTCCTTCCTCCCTGCCCTTCGCTTCACTTCCTTCTTCCGCCTTCCCTCCCTCCGCTTCCTCCCTCCCCCTCCTCCCCTTCTTCTTCCTTCTCCCCAAGTCAAAACCTCAAAGAATTATCACTACCGAGAGTCTGTAGATCCACTTGGGGCTCAGGACCAGGCGTCGTTAAGTGTCAAAATGTCATAAGTTTATGGTTTGTTTTCGACCGAAGCAAATCTGTTTTAGAGGAGCGTCTTGGCCCTAGTTTTATTATTATCAGGTGTGTGTGTGTGTGTGTGTGTGTGTGTGTGTGTTTGTTTGTTTGTTCTCTCTCTCTCTCTCTCTCTCTCTCTGTTAGCGCCACTTTAGGTACTCTGATAATTTAACAACTAAGAAAGTAGAGATAAAGGGAAGGCGAGAGAGAGAGAGAGAGAGAGAGAGAATTCTCGTTCACGTATCAACAGTTGGGAGACCCCCAAAAAATATCACCACAGTTTTTAACAATCGAGACTCAAATTTTCATTCGTTTATATGACCTTAATCAGCACTGACGAGAGAGAGAGGAGGGACGTGAAAAGTGAGAAATTGGGGAGTGTGGGTGTTTTGTGGGTGTGGTTTTGTTGTGGTGTGGGTGTGGTGTGGTATAAGAAGGAGGAGGAGGAGGGATAGGGAGGAGACGAGAATGAAAGAGGAGGAAGAGGATGGAAGATGGAGAAGGAGGAGGAGGAAGAACAGGGGGGAGAGAAATAAGAGGAAGAGGATGGGAGATGGGGAAGTAGGATGGGAGAGGGAGAAATAGGAGGAGGAGGAGTGAGAGAAAAGAGGAAGAGGAGGGAAGGGGTGAGAGGCGTAGGAGGAGGAGGAGGAGGAGGAGGAGAAATAGGGGAGGAGAGTGAGAAATAGGGGGAGAAGGAGGAAGAAGAGAGTGAGAAGAATGAGGAGGGGGAAAGAGTGGGGGAGGTTGAGGAGGAGGAGTGAGGTAAGGGAGGAGAAGAGGCAAGGTTGAGTGAGTGTGAGAAGTGGTGGTGTTGGTGGCACGGAGAGAAGATTTATGTTCTTTCTCTCTCTCTCTCTCTCTCTCTCTCTCTCTCTCTCTCTCTCTCTCTCTTTCGTAACCCCCAAGTTCCATCCAGCTATGAACGTGAAGACAGCTGGTTAACAAAGGTGGTGCAGACAGCTGGTGTAAGCATGTAGCCTAGACAGCTGGTGTAAACAAGTGATGTAGACAGGTGATGTAGACAGATGGTATTGACAGGTGGTGAAGACAGATGGTGTTGGCAGGTGGTGAAGACAGATGGTGAAGACAGATGGTATTGGCAGGTGGTGAAGACAGATGGTGTTGGCAGGTGGTGAAGACAGATGGTGAAGACAGATGGTATTGGCAGGTGGTGAAGACAGATGGTGTTGGCAGGTGGTGAAGACAGGTGGTGAAGACAGATGGTGTTGGCAGGTGGTGAAGACAGATGGTGTTGGCAGGTGGTGAAGACGTGGTGAAGACAGATGGTGTTGGCAGGTGGTGACAGATGGTGTTGGCAGGTGGTGAAGACAGATGGTGTTGGCAGGTGGTGAAGACAGATGGTGTTGGCAGTGGTGAAGACAACTTTTGTTGACAGGTGTTATAAACAGATGGTGTTGGCAGGTGGTGTAGAAGAAGGGAAAGGAAAGGGTAGATAGTATAGAAGGAATTATAGTAGAGAAAGGAAAGGTAGATGAGAGAGAGAGAGAGAGAGAGAGAGAGAGAGAGAGAGAGAGAGAGAGAGATTGTCCCTCAACATATACAAAAGTTAGAGAATTAGGTATTTATGATGAGACAAAAAAAAAGAAAGAAAGAAAGAGCAGGAAATTCACCTAATTAGCAGGGATTAAAAAAAAGAGGGCAAAATTAAATGATCGGTAATACACAGCTGCCCACCAAATTCTTCCTCAGCCTGGGAAATTATTCCTTGCTCTGCCCTGATGAGAACCCAAGTTTTCCCACGCTAATTTAAGAATTCATAAAGTGGAGGTAATTTTTTATTAACAACCACGTTACTTGACTAAATAAGAAAGAAAGAAAGAAGGTGTTTCGTTGTATCTCGTAACACATTTTCTGTCGTTCATTTGGATCACCTCAGATTTAAACAGTTTAATTTATTGGCTTGGGACGCGCTAGTGTATCTCGGTGTGGAGGTGCTCTGCAGTCCTCCGAATCGGAGAAATGGTCCTCAGAAAAGCTTCCGGGATCGTCAAATGATCTCCGGACACACTAGAATCCCCTCTTTAGTAAACAAAGAAAACCCCCCGAGCTTCCCGTCCTCTATGTAACGCGACAACACATGTACTTTGCCCACCGTCCGAGCCGACCAGACGTGTGGCTTTTGGTCTGCTACGGGCTCATCTTTTTCAGCTGAACTGTAAGTCTTCCTCTCCGTTTTTAGTGAAGTGTGATGTAGCAGAGTTAGGTTAGATTTACACGTGTTTGTGTGTAAATTTTCTTCTATCTAGTTTATCCTAAGTTCCGTAGGTTCTTTTAGGGCTTGGTAGCACTTGTGTGGAGGCTCTTAGATCACGGCTGTCTTTTTAGTGAGACACATTCAGTACTTCATTGTTCTCTCCTACGCCAGTTTGTCTCAGCGTGTAGCTTAGGCTTTAACTTTTGTTTGACTGTTTTGAAGGTGCTCCCGGTCCTGCCATGTGGCAGTTTTGTCATCATCTCGATCATGAGTTACGGCTCTCCTTGGGGGGTTGCCGTATTTCCCGCTATCCTCGGTTTGGGCGGATTCGTTGGAGCTGAGTTGTGGAGAGTTCCAGCTACTGCATTTCCTTCAGACTCAGCCTGGTCATGGTGGATTCGTCAGACAGGCGGTTCATCAGACAAGGATTTCGTTGGGCTGCCGATTCCAGCGTCCCTTGGGTTAGCGCAATACGTTTCGTTCGCCGGTCCCCTGTTGCTTGGGTCCCTATCCTGTACGAGTGTCTGGTGTGAGCAGTCGCTCGTGGGGGAGGACCGGTGTATCCCCGCCTATTTTGACCGTTCCAGCGGAGGCTGAAAACAGTCTACAGGGTGGCCGATTCGTCGCAGGAACCGGCTCCTGCTATTTCTCCGAGCTCAGAGTCTTATGCTCATTCCAACTTTGACTGAGTGCCTGGTCATGGTGGGTTTGCGCTACTTTTTGTTCAGCGGTCCCCCATTGCTCTTGGCCCGGCGATAAAGTTCCCACGGAGGAGGTCTCATCTCCAACCACACTCAACAGTCAAGAACTGTAAAGTATGATTTATTAACACTAAGGTACATACTTGTAACTGCCCAAGTACGACCTTTTTAGGTCAGTAAATTTCTGAGTAAGGATATCTTACCTTCTGTGCACACCCAATTGTACATGTTTGGGTAGGTAAATAAACCCTACTTGTTACTTTTGTAACTTGCAGGATTTCATTTCTTTCCCTTCGGTGCAAATTTTGAATACCAGTGAATTAAAGATGACGTCTTAATGTTGATCATTTTAATTTTGTTCTTCTCCTCTGGGTCCAGTCTTACCTCCCCCCTCCACTTGTGAGGTAGCGTAATGCACTAACGGAACCCAACCCAATAAAATTATGGATTTGAAGGATTGAAAATCCTCTTTTTTATTGGTTGGGTGAAGCTAGTATATCGTATTCTTCCCTTCCCTTCCTTATTCCCCTCCCTGCGTGGCAAGTCTAGTCCCGTGCTTCCTAACTTGGAATGGGATTGCTTGCTCCTCATAGATGGCGCTAACATGTGTTGTTACGCACTTCTGTGCGCAAGTTACTAGAGGACGGGAAGCTCGGGTTTAGTATGGGGGGTTTTCTTTGTTTACTAAAGAGGGGATCAACTGAACTTTAGGCACCCCAGGGATCAACTGAACTTTAGGCACCCCAAAAGTTTTAAAAACATTTCCAAAAATTTTCAAAAAAATTCATTTTTTTTAAATGCTGTACTTAAAAACATTCAAGTCAGAATCATGAACACTGACCTAGAAGAACTGAGAAATGCAGAGAGACCTGACAGTTGTAGCATTAGTAAATACGACAAATTTTGTGACAAGAGGTACCGGTATGGCCAGCATAAGGACAGGACCAGACAATGTGATGTAGTAGTGGCCAGAATTAGTCTAGGATACAGACACATCTGGCAGTTTAGTAAGGCTGTACCCATATTGGAACACTCAGCATGTAAACTTTGCGATAAACCTTTAAAGCATACACTTGAACACTATATTATTGAATGTGACACTGTCAAAGACTTCAGGCCACCTGACTTATTGTATCATGAACTTTGTAATTACTACATAGAATCGGGGGTGCTTGAGGATATTCTTGCTGTTTATCCCAAATTTGCTAGCCCACACTGATTAGTCTTCATTTAGAATATGACGTCCAATGTATATGAACCACTGTCCTGCATGGCAGCGAACAGTGGCATCACCCACATGACTCTGACCTATATATACTGTCAATGAATATGATGTATTTCTTTGTTTATGAACCTCTGTCCTGCGTGGCAGTGAGAAGTGATACCACCCTCAGTGTCAAGACCTGACTGAATTACTAAGAATAGGCAAACTGTACTACAAGCTTTGTCAATAAATTAATTAAACAAAAAAAAACTCCTCTGCCTCCTCCTCCTCTTCATCCTTCTCCCCTTCCCTTTCCTCCTCTTATCACTCCTCTTTCTCCACCTCCTCCCCCTCTCCCTCTTTCTGATTTCCTGTGTGCTCTTCATCCTCTACCCCTCTCTTTCTCCATTCTATGTGTCCTCTTTATCTCTCTCCCCTTACTTATTTTCCTCTCTCCTTCATCTTACCCCCTCCCTCCCCTTTCCCTGTTCCTTCCCTTCGCTATCCCTCTTCCTTCCTTTCTCTCTCCTTCTTTCCTTCCTTCATCCCAAACTTCGCTTCCTTCTTTTTCTTCCATTTATAATTCCTCCCTTCTTCTCTTTCACTCTCGTTTTTCTCCTTCCTTCCTTCCTTCCTTCCCTTCCTCTCTCTCTCTCTCTCTCTCTCTCTCTCTCTCTCTCTCTCTTCTATTGAGGTAAATTCGCAATGGTAATGATGGGTGCTATATGTGAGAGAGAGAGAGAGAGAGAGAGAGAGAGAGAGAGAGAGAGAGTTATACCTCACCCTCACCCGCCTCTCACTCCCTCACACGCCTCTCACTCCCTCACACGCTACAACACACGCTAACTTTCCTCCTCAGAATTGAATATCAGTGTAGCAACTCCCAGCAGTGGCCGAAAGTGTCCTGTTCGAGCCTCGACATTCCCAGGTCCAGGGTTCGAATCCACCAGTACTATGCCGAGAGAGTGTAATATTTCTCACGGCAATTCGGAGATGTCTTATCGTTGGAGATATCGCTAGAGGGAGGAGCTTAGCGGAATATAAAGTGTTGATCCTTGGGACGAGGAAGAGGAAGAAGAGATGGAGGACGAGGAGAAGGAGGAAGGAAAATAGGTGGAGGACGAGGAGGAAGAGGAAGAAAAGGAGGAGGAAGAGGAAGATGTGTATCGCGCAAAGCTTGAGACGCAGAAAACTGTCTGGTAGTGTGTATAATAATAATAATAATAATAATAATAATAATAATAATAATAATAATAATAATAATTAACGGTTTATTGAAAAAGTTCTGCAGCCCGAAGGCTGAAAATATATATTGGACGTAAATGACTTATTACATACATTGGTGGTTTAACAAAAGCCTTCATTAGAGAAAGGTAAAGGAACATACAGTGAACATACAGATTAATGTAGGTGATGAACAGCAAACTCGTAGTGTAGTAACTCCCTCCCAGATGGTGTTAGGAGGGACCTCACGTGGTGTAGTAAATCCCTCACAGATGGCGTTATGAGGGACCTGACGTGGTGTAATTCCCTCACAGATGGTGTTATAAGGTGTGAGGTGTGGTCCAAGGCCTTTCTATCGTAGACGGATTAACACATCACTGGTTGTTGTTGGGTCTCACGGGCCGTTATCACTGGGTACCTGGGACCTCACTGTGAAATTTAACTTGGGTACGACTCGGCTGTTACTGTTGAGTTGTTCTCACTGACTTAAGCACTGTTCACCACTGTTCACCTCTGTTCAACACTGGTTCCATTCCTTTCCTTAATGAAATTGTAACTTCTGACGAGAACTTGTTTATATTCCGGTGGGGAGGAGGGTTCAGGGGAGGGAGTTGGTACCGGCCAACTTAACAGTTGACCTGGCTGCTCCCAGAGGAGAGCCAGGTACGTCTTACCTTTCGGTGGTCAAGGATATGTGTGTGTGTGATGACTCATTGATCTTCTTGTCGATGTTATTGTGATTATTTACTGAACTATATTGACAAAGGTGTATTAAGTGTGTGTTCTAATTAGGTGTGTTTCGTAAGCATCGTTGAAAAGGGTCGTGCGTTTTTTTTTTTAGAACTGGATGTAGTGTTGGAAAGGGACGGTGACACACACATACACACACACACACACACACACACACACTCTCTCTCTCTCTCTCTCTCTCTCTCTCTCTCTGGTTAAAGTCATTCTATTTTTCTCTTCTTCCTGGTTAAAGTTATCATTTATCTCCTCTACTTCCTGGTTAAAGTCATTATATTTTCCTCTACTTCCTGGTTAAAGTCACTATAATTTCCTCTATTTCCTGGTTAAAGTCACTATAATTTCCTCTATTTCCTGGTTAAAGTCACTATATTTCCCTCTACTTCCTGGTTAATGTCACTAAATTTTCCTCTACTTCCTGGTTAAAGTCATTATATTTTCCTCTACTTCCTGGTTAAAGTCACTATATTTTCCTGTACTTCCTGGTTAAAGTCATTATATATTCCTCCACTTCCTGGTTAAAGTCATTATATTTTCCTGTACTTCCTGGTTAAAGTCCTCATTTATTTCCTCTACTTCCTGGTAAAAGTCATTATATATTCCTCCACTTCCTGGTTAAAGTCACTATATTTTCCTGTACTTCCTGGTTAAAGTCATTATATATTCCTCCACTTCCTGGTTAAAGTCATTATATTTTCCTCTACTTCCTGGTTAAAGTCAGTATATTTTCCTGTACTTCCTGGTTGAAGTCATTATATTTTCCTCTACTTCCTGGTTAAAGTCACTATATTTTCCTGTACTTCCTGGGTAAAGTCATTATATATTCCTCCACTTCCTGGTTAAAGTCACTATATTTTCCTGTACTTCCTGGTTAAAATCACTATATTTTCCTGTACTTCCTGGTTGAAGTCATTATATTTTCCTCTACTTCCTGGTTAAAGTCATTATATTTTCCTCTACTTCCTGGTTAAAGTCATTATATTTTCCTCTACTTCCTGGTTAAAGTCACTATATTTTCCTGTACTTCCTGGTTAAAGTCAATATATTTTCCTCTACTTCCTGGTTAAAGTCACTATATTTTCCTGTACTTCCTGATTAAAGTCACTATATTTTCCTGTACTTCCTGGTTAAAGTCATTATATATTCCTCCACTTCCTGGTTAAAGTCACTATATTTTCCTGTACTTCCTGGTTAAAGTCATTATATATTCCTCCACTTCCTGGTTAAAGTCATTATATTTTACTCTACTTCCTGGTTAAAGTCACTATATTTTCCTGTACTTCCTGGTTAAAGTCATTATATATTCCTCCACTTCCTGGTTAAAGTCATTATATTTTACTCTACTTCCTGGTTAAAGTCACTATATTTTCCTGTACTTCCTGG
>NW_024738511.1:0-15290 GCF_018991925.1 Homarus americanus
AGCAGTGAAAGAAGAAGGAGAACAGGGTGGAGAGAAAGAGGAGAAAGGAATGGAGGAAAGAGAGGGAAGGAAGAGAGGAGGGTAAAGGAACCTAATTTGATAGAGAGAGAGAGGAGAGAGAGAGAGAGAGAAATTAGTGTTTCATCTCCAGTTCCCAACTATTAAAATTAATTGCTTTTTCCTAAGAGGCCATGAGTTTATTCTTCAAAGGTGATGTTTACATATGAGTACACGTTTCTCTCTCTCTCACTTTCTATATCTCTTTCTTTTTCATGACTTTTTCTTTCTTTATTTTCTACAACTCCCCTCATCTTCCCTTCCGTCTCATTTTCCCATGATCCTTCCTCTCTCCTTTCTCCAACCCTCTCCCCATCTCCCCCACCCACTTCCCCTTTCCTCCCCCACTCCTCTCCCCACAAGAACATAAGTTTATCTCCTGTAATCTCACACCATCTGGCCCAGGTGTGATTGGCCACGTTCCAGTAAATCAACAATAATCGTCTCTCATCACCACCACTACCACCACCATCATCACCACCAATGCCACCACCACCATCATCACACCCCACCACCACCACCACACTACCATCATCTCCACCACTACCACCATAACTATCATCACTTGTCAGCTTCGATTGTTATGCGCCGCTATCTCGAGAAAACGAAAACGCCTGTAGCTGCCGCCTTCATTGATTTCATACTAAAGCGTTTTGACCCAGGTCGACCACACAATATAATCAGCAACATCAGCTTATTGACCCGGCTTCGGAGCAGTCTCTGCTACCATGGCTTTGCAGACTTCCCAGTGACCGACGCCAAGCTGCACGCCTGAGGGGGCTGTCTCCACCTTTCAGCGTCACTACCCGTGGTGTCCTCAAGGCACCAAGATGGGGAATTACCTTCAGCCTTTTATGCTCATCAATGATGCTCTAAGAGAAAACTCCCCTGCTCGCTGGAAATATGTCAGACGATCACCATTGGGATCATGTCAATAATCCTGTTCCTAACTATACTGCCTTCCAGGACGACAACAAAGTCTCCAAAAATCAGCCACTACTGCAAATTACGGTTACCATCAACCATGGCCAAGCATCATCTACGTACAGGCACATCAACCTTCTCCGACATTGTCTCACCTCCTTCATTACTTTGTCCGGAACACACTCCAGGTTGTAGATTCTACGAAGCCTCGGTGTCACCATAGAGACAACAGAATTAAATTGGAAACCACACAATAAAGTGGAAGCCAGTCGCCACCTCACCTGCCTGCCGACTCAAGTCCTCAACCTCCTGCAACACGAGCCTCCCTGAAAAGGTACACAACATCTGGTTTTCCAGCCAATTTGCTGCCCCCCACCTGGTCTTCCCCAAATGCCACACACAAACGTAAAAAACACCCAGAAAAAGCAAAAGAGCAGCATGCAAGATTTCCCTCCTAATTCATACATATCAAGTGCTCAACACATCGATTCCCGACTCTCACTGACATCACCACGACCCTCATCTACAATTTAGAGAAAGCTGATACCATCCTCGACACTGGCTCCTACTACCACCTGACATCCCCTGTCCGAAAGAATTGCTGTTCGACACCACAACCGGGTATCCAGCCTGACACAGTGCACGAACTGATCGTTACGGGGAAGAATGTGCCTGTCCCAACCATTGTATCAATAACATGCACAAATCATCATCTCCTCCCAAAACACTGCCTCACACTGTCACTATGTCTGAAAATGAACTCAGAAGTTTGAGCGATCCCATCTGCTTACATATACGTCTTATTTGTGTCACTTATGTTACTTGTATACATTTGTAATTCAAATCATTCCCAAATTTGTAACAGTAAATTTCAAAATCTACACAAGCTCTTCAATAAAACTATTAATTACATATTCACATATGCATACACACGCACACATATTGTCAGCATACATACACACGCAGCGAGCAGCAGGTGACAAAATTAATTTAAGGTGATAGGACACTGACACCTTCTGACGTGACCATGTACTATCTCACACAGTAACACGCCCCCTCCCCATCTCGACACAACGTGCTGTGCACACAACCTACTGATGACATAACAAAAATGACAAAGCGAGCTGTAGACCCTGCGTACACCCAACCTTAATTGGGTGATTACCAATTGCTCAGAGACAGGAAATGAAAGGTGACCGAAGACTCTAAGTGATCAATTGATGAACTGAGATTAAGTGGTGACTGATACGGTGAGACTGAGATGGATGGTGACTCAGATTGATGAGACCGAAAGACTTGTGGTGACTGAGATTGGTGGTGACTGAGATTAAAAGACTCAGAGATGGGAGGTGACTAAGATTGGGCGGTGACTGGAGATTGGGTGGTGACTGAGATTGGATGCAGACTGAGATTGATGACCTGAACGCAGATTGAGACTGATTACAATTGAGACGGATCAACACAGCCCGATCCACCCAAACACCAACCCGACCAAACCCAACATAAACCCCCGGTCAGTAATGCAAAGCATGCACGCCGCTTTACCCAAAAGAGCAAAGCAGACACCCACGTCCCAGCCGAAGAATCCCCCTCCAGGGCTGCCGAGGAAAGGAGAGAGACCAGACATGCAACGGTGACAAGACACAGCAGGCTTATAAGGACCGCTCACAGGTGAGACGGAGACACACAACCTGCTGTCAAAACACCCAGGTCACTCCACTCCTCCCACCTCAACCTCATACCTCCTAACGTTACCTCACCATTCTTCCTAACCTCATCCTTCCACCTCACCCATCTCCTTCCAAATTGCCTTACCTCATCTCACCTCACCCTTCCGAACTTACTTAACACAAGAACATAAGAATATCCACCATCGCTACGACTTCGTTCCTCGTTGGATAGTTTAAGTACCTTTGTTATATCACCTTTGTTTAACCCTGACTTCCATTTATATTCCTACTTCACACCTTTTCTCCTCACTCCGCCCCTCCCTAATCACCTCTTCCTCCCCCTTCTCACCTCGCCCTTCTCTCCTCATTTAGATGCTGCCTGTCTGCCGCTCCACTACAATAAAACATGTATGACACACACACACACACACACACACACACACACACACACACACAAGAATCACATTATCGGCTAATCGGTATTTACGATTATTCAGCACCCGATAATCACAAACACACAAAACACCGTCACAAACAACACACAAACACCATCACAAACACATAAAACACCATCACAAACACACAAACACTGTCACAAACACACACAAACACTATCACAAACACATAAACACTATCACAAACACACACAAAAACACTGTCACAAACACACACAAACAATTATCACAAACACATATAAACACTATCACAAACACACACAACACCATCACAAACATAAACACCATCACAAACACATAAACACTATCACAAACACACACAACACCATCAAACACATAAACACCATCACAACACACACAACACCATCAAAAACACATAAACACCATCACAAACACATAAAACACCATCACAAACACACAAAACACCATCACAAACACACAAACACCATCACAAACACACAAAACACCGTCACAAACACACAAAACACCATCACAAACACACAAAACACCATCACAAACACATAAAACACCATCACAAACACACAAAACACCATCACGAACACATAAAACACCATCACAAACACATAAAACACCATCACAAACACATAAAACACCATCACAAACACACAAAACACCATCACGAACACACAAAACACCATCACAAACACATAAAACACCATCACAAACACACAAAACACCATCACAAAACAAACACCATCACAAAACACACAAAACACCGTCACAAACACACAAACACCATCACAAACACATAAAACACCATCACAAACACATAAAACACCATCACAAACACATAAAACACCATCACAAACACACAAAACACCATCACGAACACACAAAACACCATCACAAACACATAAAACACCATCACAAACACACAAAACACCATCACGAACACATAATGGTTGCCCCTCGTGTAACGAGGATGGCCGGCCCAAGGGCCACCTCGGCGTGAATTTGTTTAAAGTGTAGAAGCTGTCGCCAACACAACAACCACACCCTGAGTTAACGAGCTGCATGACCCAGTGTCAAGGAATAATCCGAGAAGACCGGACAACTCGCCAACTGCACTGGCTAACCATTACCCCTGAACACGATCCGCAAATCGATTAACATCCAGGTTCCCAATTACTGCTGGGTAGACAGAGGCAAATGGCGTAAAGAAACTTGCCCATAGTTTCACCCTGCCCGGGGATCGAACCCGGGTCCGCTCCCTTACGAGGAGAGCATACCGACCATTACACCACAGGTCCTCAGTCCCGCCCACCCACCCACCCACCCACCCACCCATTCACACACACACACACACACACACACACATATGTTAGGGTGGTAATATAAGGAGTGTGGACTGCTTAGGTGGTGGAGACGAAACAGAATCGACTGCCTGCCTGGGTGGTGGAGGCAGTGTGATGAGGTGGACTGCCTGGGTGGTGGAGGTGTGCATGAGGTGGACTGCTCTGGGTGTTGAGGTGGGAAGAGGGTGGACTGCCTGGTGGTGTAGGTGAAGGAGGGGACTGCCTGGGTGTTGGAGGTGAAGGAGGGTGGACTGCCTGGGTGTTGGAGGTGGAAGAGGGTGGACTGCCTGGGTGGTGTAGGTGGAGGAAGATGAACTGCCTGGGTGGTGGAGAAGGGTGGAATGCCTGAATGATGGGATGGTGTAGCGTGGATTATTAGGTGGTGGAAAGGGCGGCGTGGGGATAGATTATCTGGTTGGGTGCTTGGGTGGTCCTGGAGGGGAAAGGGGTGGCGTACCTGTGTGGTGGGGTGTGGAGAGGGGGCAGGTAGGTGGTGACGTCAGCGAGGATGGGTCAGTCGCCTGGCATTTCGGTCTTATCGATCAAGAGATAATGCCAGCAGCATCGGCAATGAATATGTGTGTGTGTGTGTGTGTAGATTGGCGAGGCTGGGAGGTACTGTGTTCATATGCTGCTATTTGTGTGAGTGAAGTCTCTCTCTCTCTCTCTCTCTCTCTCTCTCTCTGTTTATATTCATCTGCTTCTCATTTCTCCTCAACAGTTCCCTCACTGAGACGCACGAGTGTTTGTTTACATTGCTCTTCGTCTCTTTGTTTTGTTTGCTTTGTATCGTCAATTTTTTTTCTAGAGACAACCTGCTGCCACGCCCACCTGACCCTGCCACGCCCACCTGACCCTGCCACGCCCACCTGACCCTGCCACACCTAGCTGCTGCCACGCCTACTTGACACGTCTACGCTCGCCTGACTCTGACACGTCCATTTGACAATCGTAAGCCTACCTGACTCTGCCGCGCCTGCCTGATCCCACGCCCATCTAACATTCTGACACGCCCACCTGCTGCCACGCCCAACTGGCGATACCACACCCACCTGACTGCCCCGCCCACAAGAACACCAGCTAACTGACACGCTCGATTGACTCAGAAACACGAGCTAACTCTAGCACGTCCACCAGACTCTGAAATGTCAGGTGACTCATACATGCTCACCTGACCCAGGAATACTCAGTGACTCATACACGCCCCAGTGACTCAAAAACACCCAGTGACTCATAAACGCCCAAGTAACTCAAGAAACCCCAGTGACTCATACACGCCCAAGTGACTCAAAAACACCCAGTGACTCATACACGCCCCAGTGACTCAAAACACCCAGTGACTCATACACGCCCAAGTGACTAAAACCCCAGTGACTCATACACGCCCCAGTGACTCAAAAACACCAGTGACTCACACGCCCAAGAGACCAAAAACACCCAGTGACTCATACACGCCCCAGTGACTCAAAAACACCCAGTGACTCATACACGCCTAAGTGACTCAAAACCCCAGACCTACACGCCCCAGTGATCAAAAACACCCAGTGACTCAAGCACACTCCATCCAGCCCAGATGCAGTCAAGCATTGGGAGGAGGGAAGTAGAGGAGTGAGGGAAGTAGAGGAGGAGGGAAGGGTAGAGAAGTGAGGGAAGGTAGAGGAGTGAGGAAGGTGCAGAGGAGTGAGGAAGGTGTAGAGGAGTGAGGAAGGTGTAGAGGAGTGAGGGAAGGTGTAGAGAAGTGAGGAAATGTAGAGAAGGAGGGAAGGAGAGGTAGGGAAGGTGGAGAGAGGAGGGAAGAGGAGAGAGGAAGGTAGAGAAGTGGAGGGAAGTGTAGAGGAGTAAGGGGAAGGTGTAGAGGAGTGAGGGAAGGTGTAGAGGAGTGAGGAAAAAGAGGAGGAGGGAAGGCAGAGAAGGAGGAAGGTAAGGAGGGAAGGAGAGAGGAGGAAGGTAGAGGAGTAGGGAAGGGAGAGAAGGAGGAAGGTATAGAAGGAGGAAGGTAGAGAAGTGAGGAAGGTAGAGGAGTGAGGGAAGGTGTAGAGAAGTGAGGGAAGGTGTAGAGAAGTGAGGAAGGTAGAGGAGGAGGAAGGGTAGAAGAGTGAGGGAAGGTGAGAGAGGGAGAGAGGAGAAGGGGGAGGGAAGGTGTAGAGGAGGAGGGAAGGTGTAGAGAAGTGAGGAAGGTAGAGGAGTGAGGAAGGTGTAGAGGAGGAGGGAAGGTGTAGAGGAGGAGGAAGTAGAGGAGAGGGAAGGTAGAGAAGGAGGAAGTGTAGAGAGGGGTAGAGGAGGAAGGAGGAGGAAGAGAAAGGAGGGAAGAGAAGGGGGGAGAGAGGAGAAAGAAGTGAGGAAGTAGAGAAGTGAGGGAAGGTAGAGGAGCAGGAAGGTAGAGAAGTGAGGGAAGGTGTAGAGGAGGAGGGAAGGTGTAGAGGAGTGAGGGAAGGTGTAGAGAAGTGAGGGAAGGTGTAGAGAGGAGGAAGGTGTAGAGGAGTGAGGAAGGTGTAGAGGAGTGAGGGAAGGTGAAGGAGAAAGGTAGAGAAGTGAGGGAAGGGCAGAGGAGTAAGGAAGGGAGAGGATGAGGGAAGTGAGAGAGGAAGTGTAGAGAAGAGTGAGAGGAGTGGAAGGAGAGAGTGAGGGAAAGGTAGAGGAGTGAAGAGTGAGGGAAGGGTAGAGGAGGAGGGAAGGTGTAGAGAAGTGAGGAAGGGTGTAGAGAGTGAGGGAAGTGTAGAGGAGGTGAAGGTGCAGAGGAGTGAGGGAAGGTAGAGAAGTGAGGGAAGGTGTAGAGAAGTGAGGGAAGGTGGAGAAGGAGGAAGGTGTAGAGGAGTGAGGGAAGGTAGAGAAGTGAGGAAGGTGTAGAGAAGGAGGGAAGGTAGAGGAGGAGGGAAGGTGTAGAGGAGTGGAGGAAGTGTAGAGAAGTGAGGGAAGTGTAGAGGAGAAGGAAGGTGTAGAGGAGGAGGAAGTGTAGAGAGTGAGGGAAGGTGTAGAGAAGTGAGGAAGGTAGAGGAGGAGGGAAGGTGTAGAGGAGTGAGGGAAGGTGTAGAGGAGTGAGGGAAGGTGCAGAGGAGTGAGGAAGGTGTAGAGAAGGAGGAAGGTGCAGAGGAGTAAGGGAAGTGTAGAGAGTGAGGGGAAGGTAGAGAGGGAAGGTGTAGAGAAGTGAGGGAAGGTGTAGAGGAGTGAGGGAAGGTGCAGAGAAGTGAGGGAAGGTAGAGAAGTGAGGAAGGTGTAGAGGAGGAGGGAAGTGGAGAAGTGAGGGAAGGTGTAGAGGAGAGGAAGGTGCAGAGGAGTGAGGAAGGTGTAGAGGAGTGAGGGAAGGTAGAGGAGTGAGGAAGGTGTAGAGGAGTGAGGGAAGGTGCAGAGGAGTGAGGGAAGGTGTAGAGAAGTGAGGAAGGTAGAGAAGTGAGGAAGGTGTAGAGGAGAAGGGAAGGTGTAGAGGAGTGAGGAAGTGTAGAGGAGGAGGAAGGTAGAGAAGGAGGGAAGTGTAGAGAAGTGAGGAAGGTGTAGAGAAGTGAGGAAGGTAGAGAAGGAGGAAGGTGTAGAGAAGTGAGGAAGGTGCAGAGGAGAAGGATGGAGAGGGAAGGAAGGTGTAGAGGAGAGGAAGGTGAGAGAGTGAGGAAGGTAGAGGAGGAGGGAAGGTGTAGAGGAGCAAGGAAGGAGGAGTGAGGGAAGGTAGAGAGGAGGAAGTGCAGAGAAGTGAGGAAGGTGTAGGGAGTGAGGAAGGTAGAGGAGGAGGAAGGTGTAGAGAAGTGAGGGAAGGTGTAGAGAAGTGAGGAAGGTGTAGAGGAGTAGGAAGTGTAGAGGAGTGAGGGAAGGTGTAGAGGAGGAGGGAAGGTGAGAGAGTGAGGAAGGTGTAGAGGAGTGAGGGAAGGTGTAGAGAAGGAGGAAGGTGTAGAGGAGGAGGAAGGGTAGAGAAGTGAGGAAGGCGAGAGGAAAGAAGGTAGAGGAGTGAGGGAAGTGTAGAGTGAGGGGAAGTGTAGAGAAGTGAGGGAAGGTGTAGAGGAGTGAGGGAAGGTGTAGAGTGAGGAAGGTGTAGAGAAGTGAGGAAGGTGAAGAGAGGAGGGGAAGGTGTAGAGTGAGGGAAGGTGTAGAGGAGTGAGGGAAGGTGTAGTGAGGAAGGTAGAGAGTGAGGGAAGGTGTAGAGGAGGGAAGGTAGAGGAGTAAGGGAAGGTGTAGAGTGAGGGAAGGTGTAGAGTGAGGGAAGGTGTAGAGGAGTGAGGGAAGTGTAGAGTGAGGAAGGTGTAGAGGAGTGAGGGAAGGTAGAGGAGGGAAGGCAGAGTGAGGGAAGGTGTAGAGGAGTATGGAAGAGTGGAAGGTGTAGAGTGAGGAAGGTGTAGAGTGAGGGAAGGTGTAGAGGAGGGAAGGTGTAGAGGAGTGAGGGAAGGTAGAGGAGGGAAGGTGAGAGGAGTGAGGGAAGGTGAAGAGGAGTGAGGAAGGTGCAGTGAGGGAAGGTGCAGAGGAGTAAGGAAGGTGAGAGTGAGGGAAGGTGTGGAGAGGAGGGGAAGGGGTAGAATGAGGGAAGGTGTAGAGTGAGGGAAGGTGTAGAGGAGGAGGAAGGTGGAGAGGAGGGAAGGGTGTAGAGGAGGAGGGAAGGTGTAGAGTGAGGGAAGGTGTAGAGGAGGAGGGAAGGTGTAGAGTGGAGGGAAGGGAGGAGTGAGGGAAGGTAGAGGAGGAGTGAGGGAAGGTAGAGGAGGAAGGTGTAGAGGAGTGAGGAAGGTGTAGAGGAGGGAAGGTGCAGAGGAGTGAGGAAGGTGTAGAGTGAGGGAAGGTGTAGAGTGAGGGAAGGTGTAGAGGAGGGAAGGTGCAGAGGAGGGAAGGTAGAGGAGTGAGGAAGGTGTAGAGGAGGGAAGGGTGTAGAGGAGGAAGGTGTAGAGGAGTAAGGGAAGGTGTAGAGGAGTGAGGGAAGGTGTAGAGGAGGAGGGAAGGTGTAGAGTGAGGGAAGGTGCAGAGTGAGGGGAAGGTGTAGAGGAGGGAAGGTGTAGAGAGGTGAAGGTGTAGAGTGAGGGGAAGTGTAGAGGAGGGAAGGTGTAGAGTGAGGGGAAGGTGTAGAGGAGGAGGGAAGGTGTAGAGTGAGGGAAGGTGTAGAGGAGTGAGGAAGGTGTAGAGTGAGGGAAGTGCAGAGGAGGAGGAAGGTGTAGAGGAGGGAAGGTGAGTGAGGAAGGTGCAGAGAGGGAAGGTGTAGAGGAGGAGGAAGGTGTAGAGTGAGGAATAAAAGACATGGCAGTGCAGATGGAGGAAGGGAAGCTGCGCAGAGGAGTGAGGAAGGTGTAGAGGAAGGCAGAGAGGGAATAGCAGATGAGAAGCAGAGGAGGAAGGGCAGAGGAGTGAGGAAGGTGTAGAGGAGGGAAGTGTGTAGAGGAGGAGGAAGGTGCAGAGTGAGGAAGGTGTAGAGGAGGGGAAGGTAGAGTGAGGGAAGTGTAGAGGAGTGAGGGAAGGTGTAGAGTGAGGAAGGTGTAGAGGAGGGAAGGTGTAGAGTGAGGGAAGGTGTAGAGGAGGAGGGAAGGTGTAGAGGAGGGGAAGGGTGTAGAGGAGGAGGAAGGTGTAGAGGAGGGAAGTGTAGAGTGAGGAAGTGTAGAGTGAGGAAGGTGTAGAGTGAGGGGAAGGTGTAGAGGAGGGAAGGTGTAGAGTGAGGGAAGGTGTAGAGGAGTGAGGAAGGTGCAGAGGAGGGAAGGTGCAGAGTGAGGGGTGTAGAGGAGGGAAGGTGTAGATGATGAGGAAGTGCAGAGGAGGGAAGGCAGAGTGAGGAAGGTGAGGAGGGAAGGTGCAGAGGAGTGAGGGAAGGTGCAGAGGAGGAAGGTGTAGAGTGAGTAAGGGAAGTGTAGAGGAGTGAGGGAAGGGCAGAGAGGAGGAAGGTGTAGAGTGAGGGAAGGTGTAGAGGAGAGGAAGGGTAGAGGAAGGGTGTAGAGGAGGAGGGAAGTGCGAGGAGGAGGGGTAGAGGAGGAAGGAAGGTGAGAAGAGGAGGAGGGAAGGTGTAGAGTGAGGAAGGTGTAGAGGAGTAAGGAAGGCGAGAGGAGTGAGGGGGTGTAGAGGAGTGAGGAAGGTGTAGAGGAGGGAAGGTAGAGGAGTGTAGAGGAGAAGGAAGGCAGAGGAGGAGGGAGTGTAGAGGAGGAAGGTGAAGAGGAGGAGGAAGTGTAGAGTGAGAAGGTGTAGAGGAGAAGGAAGGCGTAGAGAGGAGGGGGTGAGAGAGTGAAGGAAGGTGAAGAGGAGTGAGGGAAGGTAGAGGAGGGAAGGTGTAGAGGAGCAAGGGAAGGTAGAGAGTGAGGAAGGTAGAGGAGTGAGGAAGGTAGAGGAGGAGGAAGAGAGAAGAGGAAGGTAGAGGAGTGAGGGAAGTGCAGAGAAGTGAGGAATAAAGATAGTGAGAAGGTGAGAAGTGAGGAAGGTGTAGAGGAGGGAAGGTGTAGAGGAGGAGGGAAGGTGTAGAGGAGTGAGGAAGGTAGAGGAGGAGGGAAGGTGTAGAGTAAGGGAAGGTGCAGAGGAGGGAAGGTGTAGAGTGAGGGAATGCGTAGAGGAGTGAGGGAAGGCGAGAGTGAGGAAGGTGTAGAGTGAGGGAAGGCATATGATTGCAGAGAAGTAAGGAAGGCGAAGAGGAGGAGGGAAGGTGTAGAGGAGTGAGGAATGTAGAGGAGGAGGGAAGGTGTAGAGAAGTGAGGGAAGGTGTAGAGAGTGAGGGAAGGTGCAGAGTGAGAAGGAGGAGTGAGGAAGGTGAAGATGAGTGGGAAGGTGCAGAGAAGGAGGAAGGTAGAGGAGAAGGGAAGGTGAAGAGTGAGGGAAGGTCCAGAGAAGTGAGGGAAGGTAGAGAAGGAGGGAAGGTAGAGGAGAGGGAAGGTGTAGAGTGAGGGAAGGTGTAGAGAAGAGGAAGGTGTAGAGGAGGAGGAAGGTAGAGGAGTGAAGGGAGAGAAGGAGGGAAGGAAGAGGAGACAGGAAGGAGTGTAGAGGAGGGGAAGGTGTAGAGGAGGAGGAAGGTGTAGAGGAGTGAGGGAAGGAATGTAGAGGAGGGAAGGTGAGGAGTAAGGAAGGTGCAGAGTGAGGAAGGTGTAGAGAGGAAGAAGGTGGAGGATGAAGGTGTGGAGTGAGGGAAGGTGAAGAGATGAGGGAAGATGAAGATATGAGGAAGTAGAGTGAGGGAAGGTGTAGAGGAGTAAGGGAAGGTGTAGAGGAGGGAAGGTGTAGAGGAGTGAGGAAGGTGTAGAGTGAGGGAAGGGAGGGGAAGGCATAGAGGAGTGAGGAAAGGTGTAGAGTGAGGGAAGTAGAGCAGAGAAGGTAGAGGAGGGAATAAGAGAAGGAGGGAAGAGGAGGAAGCAGAGGAGGGAAGGTGTAGAGGAGGAGGAAGGTGAAGAGGAGGAGGAAGGTGTAGAGTGAGGGAAGATGTGAGGAGTAAGGAAGGTGTAGAGTGAGGAAGGTGTAGAGGAGGAGGGAAGGTGTAGAGGAGGAAGGTGTAGAGTGAGGGAAGGTGTAGAGGAGTGAGGAAGGTGCAGAGTGAGGGAAGGTGCAGAGGAGTGAGGAAGGTGCAGAGTGAGGGAAGGTGAGAAGAGTAAGGGAAGGTGTAGAGGAGGAAAGTAGAGTGAGGAAAGGTGAAGAGGAGTGAGGGAAGGTGAAGAGGAGGAGGAAGGTGTAGAGGAGGAAGGTAGAGGAGTGAGGAAGGTGAGAGGAGGGAAGGAGAGGAGAGGAAGGTGTAGAGAATAAGGAAGGTGTAGAGAAGTGAGAGGGAGGAGTGAAGGAAGGTGCAGAGGAGTGAGGGAAGGTGTAGAGAGTGAGGGAGTGAGGAGGGTCCACACATTTTAGGGAGTCGAGGGCTTGGGAGGAAGGGTGACGTCACGGTGGGGCGTGAGTGCAAGGGCGGATACTCAGTGTGGTGGTGTCCTTCCACTCCCCACCTCCACTCCCCACCTCTACTCCCCACCTCTACCCCCACCACCTCCACTCCCCAACACCTCATTCCCACATTACCCCACACACCCCCACACCCCACCACCTCCACTTCACCACCTTCACTCCCCACCATTACTCCCTAACATCATTCCACCCCACTCCTAATGAATGCTTCCGAGAGAGGTGTGTGTGTGTGTGTGTGTGTGTGTGTGTGTGTAGTGTGTGTGTGTGTATTCATAATTTCGCTCATGTATGAATATACACCCGTATTCATATGCAAAAAGTTGATACACAAGCTTATGAATACCAACGTCAGGGCACACACACACACACACACACTCACACACACACACACACACACACACACATACAACTACATACATACACCATACATACATACATACATACATACATACATACATACATACATACATACATGTTATTACATACATATTATTGCCATACACCGTGTATTCTGACAGAACCATGCCATAGGAGAGGTGGTGGCAGTGGCACCAGTGTCTGGCTCTGTGAGTGAGGCTGTGGGTGGCTCCCTGGGGACATGACACTTAGTGAGTCGATGTCACGTTATTGAGGCCAATACGTGGCCTTCTGAATTTCTTTTAGTGTCCCTACAGTTTATCTTCTATCGTCGTCATATTTCTCACCTACTGTATGTTTATTATTTTATTTATTTATAAATTATTCTGTTGTTATCTGTCGTATTATGTTTATATTAATATTATACATCTATTTCATTATTATCCATCAATCATCATCTTATTTCTAACCTATTTTCTATACAGTATGTTACGACTAATATTTCTCACCTGGTTTCAACCTATTCCATCTACCTTTATTCGTAAACACATTTCCTCTTATTTCACATTTTTCCTATTCGTTCATCGCGTCTGTTAACTTTAAATAAGCCGATAAGTATATATTTACCAATATTAAGACAAATATCTATGTAATTATTGATGGAAATTACAATAACATACGTAAGGTTGATCACAGAACAGGTGTAAAGCTGTCATTGTGTTTGTTGACATGCACACACACACACACACACACACACACACACACACACACACACACACACACACACACACACACACACACACACACACACACACACACACACACACACACACACACACACACACACACACACACACACACACACACACACACACACACACACACACACACACACACACACACACACACACACACACACACACACACACACACACACACACACACACACACACACACACACACACACACACACACACACACACACACACACACACACACACACACACACACACACACACACACACACACACACACACACACACACACACACACACACACACACACACACACACACACACACACACACACACACACACACACACACACACACACACAACACACACCACCTGCGAGTAACAAAGTTGATCCAAATTTGATGTGTGTTACGACTGAAACGTCACACCTAAACACACATTATACTCTGAGTGTTCAGGTGGCCAGATAGCGTACCTGAGTAACCAGACCTTGGTGACCGGATACTGTACCTGGGTGACAGGATACTGTACCTGGGTGGCCAGATAGTGCACCTGGGTGGCCAGATAGTGTACCGGGTGGCCAGATAGTGTACCTGGATGGCCAGATAGTGTACCTGTGGCCAGATAGTGTACCTGATGGCCTGATACAGCCGGTGTCTGCGGACGGTAATATGCAGGACTCGTGTAGCTGCATGCAAATTCACTTAAAACGCGAAGAATTTTTTGGAGAGACAAAAATGTCCAGAGAGGAGCGTCCTCTTTCTGTGAGTTTGTCCTGTCTGTCCATATCATCACTCATTCTTGTGTTCCTATATTGATGTGAATGTACTATGTATGTATATATATATATATATATATATATATATATATATATATATATATATATATATATATATATAATGTGTAGCCGTATATTTGATTTTTATCATATTATTCACGTCTGTGTTTCATTTTGTCGTTTATAGTGATAAAGGTTTATGTATTGTACCTGAAAGTGAATCTCCGTGAAACGAATCATCATATGTGTTGTGGTGAGAGGTAACAAGGCTTCACTACCTCGTGAACAATCAACCATCACCCCACACAATGCACCAGCTGTCAGACGTAGGAATAAAAAACAGTAACATGTTACTTGGATAGTTTAAGAGGCACAACCCTGGTGCTAAGATAGAATCAACACCAAATTCATTTTGTATTTGATGAGTGAAGTATAACAGGCCCTAGACCTGACGGCCTGCTGGGGCAGTATGTGGATACAGCGCTCTAAATATTGAACCTTGGGTACACAGTGTGGCTTCCAAATCAGTTCTCCCAAATGTATAATTAAGTACCCATTAGCAGCTGAATGGATTGGGGTTCGGGGCTAACCACCGACTCTTAAGACACACACACTCGACCGCCAAACCACTATGAAGAATTGGTGTAAGGAATGTGGAGGTTAGCACTATGGTATCCAGAGATTAACACACACATGGCGGATACTTCCATGACATAAAACAATCACATAATAAGCGGCTGTGTAAAGATAAGGGTGGAGTGTGGGTGACTATGAGAGGGTGATGCAGGTGACTCACCTCCGCTACAGGACCTGCTCGTACTTGGAGAACACCATCCTCTTTTTCACCTTCCCAGCGCTCGCTTCCACTTGCCGTTCATTGCGAGCTGGTACCGGAGACGTTGGCAAGACGAGGTTCACACCATGATTGTGGTCGCTCACTGGCGCTGGCACTCAGACGCCGGAGGTACTCGCTGACCTTTGTGCAACTTGCAGCCAAGAGCCGAAGAAGTTGTCGGTGAGTGAGAGAAGCGAACTCTCAAACACTGCATGAAAGGTCACTTTAGGTCACTTTTCTACTAGTAAGGAGGAAGAGCAACCGTTCGTCAGTAAACGATATAAGATAAGTCACAGCAATACGTAACCGGAACGTAGCTGTTGAA
>NW_024738512.1:0-9632 GCF_018991925.1 Homarus americanus
GTGGATGGATGGATGGATGGATGGATGGATGGATGGAAGAATGGATGGATGGATGGATGGATGGATGGATGGATGAATGAATGAATGAATGGATGGATGGATGGATGGATGGATGCATGGATGGAGGCATGGATGGATGCATGGATGGAGGCATGGATGGATGCATGGATGGATGGATGCATGGATGGATGGATGGATGGATGGAGGCATGGATGGAGGCATGGATGGAGGCATGGATGGATGAATGGATGGATGAATGGATGGATGGAAGGATGGATGGAAGGATGGATGGAAGGAAGGATGGATGGATGGATGGATGGATGGATTCATACATGCATCCATCCATCCATCCATCTATGGATGAATGGATGGATGGAAGGATGGATGGAAGGATGGATGGATGGATGGATGGAAGGATGGATGGATGGATGGATGGATGGATGCATACATGCATCCATCCATCCATCCATCTATGGATGAATGGATGGATGGAAGGATGGATGGAAGGATGGATGGAAGGATGGATGGATGGATGGATGGATGGATGCATGCATGGATGGATGGATGGATGGATGGATGAATGGATGGATGGATGGAAGGATGGATGGATGGATGGATGGATGGATGGATGGATGGATGGTCGCCACTACACAATATATGGTTAACTGGCAACTCTTATTCTCCTCCCGGCCAGTAGATTAGTGTATGGATGGATGGATGGATGGATGGATGGATGAATGGATGGATGGATGGATGGATGGATGGATGAATGGGTGGATGGATGGATGGATGGAGGGTTGGTGTGGTGGTTGGTTCGGTGGATGGATGGGTGGATGGATGGATGGATGGATGGATGGATGGATGGATGGATGGATGGAGGGTTGGTATGGTGGTTGGTGTGGTGGTTGGTTCGGTGGATGGATGGATGGATGGATGAATGGATGGATGGTGGATGGTATGGTGGTTGGTTGGTTGGTTGGTTCGGTGAATGGATGGATGGATGGTCGACCAGTGAATGTAGACAATATGTGTTTAGTATGGATGGAAAGACAGACAGACAAACAGACATAAAAATTCATTAAAATATTCCAATAAAAAATAAAATCCCCAAAAATAACCAAATGTAAGAATTAAACGAAAACAAAAATATAAATATAATCTTAAGAAAAAAAAATATCTATCCTTTAAGTGAAAAACAAACATGATCAGATACTTTCACAAACTCGTATAATTACTTTTACCCAATGATATTTTTTGTTCTTAATAAATTGAGTATTAATTTATAAACATATCATTTTCATTGAAATTTTATAATTAAAAAAAATAGCATTCGTGTGTCTTGTTGTCCCTTCAGTCTCTGGCATGAGGACATCTGCAAGGAGCTACCACCTGCTGGGGTCCTACACACGATGTCCCGAGTGACTCGTGAAGGAGGGAATGATGTGGTGAAGGGTCGTAAGTCATCTCCAGTTGCCTTCATGTCAGATGCTGTTTTTAAAGTGCAAAGTTCTCAATTTCTCACCTTTTTTTTTTACTTATCTTCAGATGATAACAGTGTGGCAAGCGACGTATAAATTATATTAGCTGTTATCTCAAGGACCCAGACGCCCTATAACATACCCACCTGTCTAATGATAACAGGTGTCTGTCTACCGATTATACAGTCTATCGAACAACAGTACTCCCTGCCTAAACGACGATAGGTGTCTGTTTAACAGGTACAAATGCCTTTCTAACGAGAATGGTGGCCGATAACGACAGGGGTCACCAAGCTAACGAAGGTAGACGCTGTCGTGCTGGCAACCTCTCCAATCTACAAGCTCAAGTCCCAGAGGAGGTTGGAGGACGAGCCAGCCAGCCAGCCAATAGTGACAAGTCCAGTGGATGACACACATAAACACACAACTCCCCCCCCCCCCTGCTGGTGCCACCCCACCTCCCCCTCTTCCACCACTCTTGACCTGTGACTATGTGCCTCAACACTTGGCACCTGACACTCTAACCTTCGCTAAACGGATAACTTGAAGGATAATAATGGAGTTTTTAAAAGAAAGTTAATCAGCGTCTTTTTTTTTCTCTCTCTAGTAAAACTATTGTTTTTTTGCTTGTGTGTCTATTTGACTTCCGTGTCTGACTCACCTGTGTTATATAAACCTTTTAACTGAGATACCAAAGGAATTACCTATAAGAAAAAAATATTACTAACCACAACAGAGACAAGAACAACAATAAAGAAGAAACAAAAAAGACAATAAAATTAAAACCAAAACACTGGATCACCCATACTTAGTCGCCGCCATAACCAGAGTGACTAATCTTCCATAAAGTTTGTATACATATTTTAGATCACGTGTTGAACTGTGATCTTCTGACGGAAATATGACTCGCTAACTTGAGATGTGACCGAGTGTCCTTATGCTGACATTAAAGTGGTCAGAGGAGCATCTCTCATGGTCGGGGGCCCTGTTTAGCATGGTCGAGGCCCTTGTGGTGTTTATCATGGTCGGGGGCCCTGTTCGTCATGGTCGGGGCCCTGTTTATCATGGTGGGGGCCTGTTAATCATGTTGGGGGCCTGTTCATCATGGTCGGGGCCCTTTTCATCATGGTCGGGGCCCTGTTTATCATGGTTGGGGGCCTGTTCATCATGGTCGAGGCCCCTGTGATGTTTATCATGGTGGGGGCCTGTTTATCATGGTCGACAGCCAGCGTTTCTTCTCATGGTAGGTGAAACTAACGCCTCCTTTGATGGTCGATAGCCCATGGCCTTCCTTCACGTCGACTTCCAAGGCCAGTCTGTCCTTTATGGCCGAGCCCTCGACATGTAAATATGGGCAGAAACTAACATATCCTACCTGGGTGTAACATATCCTTAATCGACACACCCAACACACCTTAATACATATCCTTCTTGGTCGACACACCCAACACACCTTAATACATATCCTTCTTGGTCGACACACCCAACACACCTTAATACATATCCTTCTTGGTCGATACACCCAACACACCTTAATACATATCCTTCTTGGTCGACACACCCAACACACCTTAATACATATCTTTCTTGGTCGACACACCCAACACACCTTAATACATATCCTTCTTGGTCGACACACCCAACACACCTTAATACATATCCTTCTTGGTCGACACACCCAACACACCTTAATACATATCCTTCTTGGTCGACACACCCAACGCACCTTTTTTAACTATCTTCCTATTCTTGAACTAATCTTTACAATCAAACATTTAACAATTTCACTAAGAAGCTTCAACAAACTTTCAAGTACTTTTTTTTTCTATTATAATTTTGTTGTTCTCGTACTATAACCTCCAAAGCTTCTTTATTTACACCTTCTCCCTCCTCAGACGCAGCATGACTGAGTACTGAGTCGTCGTCAAATTCGTACACACTTTAGACAGTTTGAACCTTCGTGAAATCATAATCTAATAGCTTTCTGGGATTTGTTTCTGAAAAATTTTGCTTTATCTCGCCTTAAGAATTCAATTTATAGAAGTTTCGAATGAGTATTTATCTGTCCAGGGCTGATTACTGCGTCTCTCTCTCTCTCTCTCTCTCTCTCTCTCTCTCTCTCTCTCTCTCTCTCTCTCTCTCTCTCTCTCTCTCTCTCTCTCTCTCTCAGAAAGTCATGTCACCTCAATATTGAACTGACAACATCACTGTTTTTCACTGCTGAGTCATCTAGTTTGTAAACAGATGTGAATAAATGGTGATAGAGATGATGATGGTGATGGTGATGATGGTGATGATGATGATGATGATAATGATGAAAAAAAAAGAAGAAAAACAAAATGAAAATCCAAAAGAAAAACAAAAAAAAACAAAAACTGAAAATGAAAACATACATCTAATCCTATATATATATAAATATATACTTTAGAATATAAAAATTTCCTCAATGTAAATTTATTCTTTAAAAAAATAATCCCCATTTTCTTAGAAACCTTCGAATAATTATTTTTCCTTCAGTTATAATCTCTTAATAAACGATGTAAATAAAGTTAAATATTTATTTCTTCATAATTAACACTAAATAACGCACCAATACCGTATCCTATCACACTGTAAGTTTTATTTTAGAACAAATTTTTAATCTGTTTACGTTTTGTGGAATATATCTCCCTCCCCCCCCCCCGCCTGTTTTGGTCTTGTATACAGCGGGTTATTAACGTGTATCATACAAGCTTTGATCTTAGTGATAACAGGTGACCAGAGAAGCAATAAATGTTGTTAAAAATGATCAATAATAAAAGTAGGAAATTCGAGTCTATTGTTTTTATTGTGTGTGTCCTTATACATACATACATACATACATACATACATACATATACTTTATCCCTCTCATGTACTCAGTGCCAAGATGACCTGACCTCAAGAATCCATTATTCACCTCATTATAATTAGGTCAAGGTTAATTAAGACCAACATCCACACAGGTAAGTTAATGAGAGTTAATGAGATCGACTCCTATCTGTTGATTATGGTAAATAAATAATGTCCTAACTGGTTAATGCCCTAATTTGCATCTCTACCTGAAGATGTGAGAAAGTATATAACTGATTCTCTTAATAACGACACAAAGGTGGATTTTAAGAGGTCAATGAACACAAGCTACACCTTAATTAGACAGGTGAGAATATATAGCTACCTGTGTTACCTTTATGAATGGTTAATGGGGTTAATAACGAATAGAAAAAAAAAACACATAAAAGGAATCGTTGTCATTATTCCTAGTTAATGGTAAAATAAACGTACAATTCTTGGAGATAATATTGACAAAGAGAATGAAACTATCTCTCAAGTGGTTATAAAAGAAAGATAAGATTCTAGTCAGTATCTAGCTCTCTTTAAATGAATAATGTCTCTCATAAGCAAGACATGAATCAGACGTAACTACTCTGTGATGACATTAACAAGCGATAATTAACTCCGGGTAGCTAAGTCTTTTTCTTAAATATTTATATCAATCAAGTACTGTTTTAGTACTTGAACGACGGAAGACTTCATTTTAAGGTATAATTAAGCTCTTATTATGTCTAACTTATTTTTATAAACTTACAAATTATTATATACAGTACATAATTCTTTTATTTTTACTATTTAATTTAACTCCTCATTTAACTCTTTCCTAATCAACAATAATTAACTCATATATTCTTATTAATTATCAAGCAATCATCATTTTAAAATTATATTGTTAATTAAAATTGAAACATAAACACAATTAAGGACATACAAACATACGCTACTCTTAGTGTAAACATAAGTTCCCATGTTGAAGAATTACACCGACATCGGAGACCATGTTAAAAAGCCTAAAATATTTTAAATACGATCATTAATTCCTATAATTAGTTAGAGTAATAATTAGCTTTATATATGGAGAATAAAATTATATTGTAGAGTGTTCCTTGGTCATTACTTTACCAATAGGTGTTGGGTATATGTGAGTGGAGGGCGGGCAGGCAGAGTAAGTGAAACGTGGCAGCCTGGGACCGTAGAGTTTTATAGCCTGGGTCCCGGGATGGTTGGTGATGGGTGATGCATCTCTCTCTCTCCTTGTACGTGTGTTTGTGTGTGTGTGTGTATGTGACGTCCAAGGACAGTCTTAGTACCTAATTATGTATCCAGTTAAAGACTTGAGGAATAAGACCACGGGATTACTACCACTACTACCACCACCACCACCTTCCCTCTCCCAAAGACTACCACCACCTCAACCAAATACTACCACCAGTGGCGGCTCGTGAAAAATAAAATGGAGGGACTGCAAGCCTCACACAACAGTAGGATACACAAATTTGACCTACCTCAGGTATGAGTTGTAGTTGATGTCCACGAATTCCCAGGGCATGGTAGTAGTGTTGGTGGTAGAAGGGATGGCCGAGGTGCAATGTTCACTTTTCCCAGCAACGATAAATTAATCATGTTATTCATATGTTTGGCTGACTGCTCATGTTTCACTATTTTCTGTGGCAAATGCCTCAAGTCAGTCACACCACTTTTCGTCCATGCCGAGTCCCCACCAAACAATAAGCATGGAAAGCAGAATAAAGTATTTGCCTCGTCACAACCACAGAGCCATTCACATTTCTGATAAACACTGATGTTAAACTGGCGTGTATATTCTTTGTTCCTGCTTGTACTGTTCTGTTGAATGGATAAAACTGGTGTGGGTCTTCCTCTTGCTTTGATTTCAGTCTTTTCATTTAATGTCAGCTGGGAAAAGTTGATGTTTTGCAAATACTTCACTCGATTTTCCATCGTCAAAGGGTAATTAAAGAAAGCATGATTTAACCACACCGTCCACACGCAATGTAAACACGTTGTACGAGACTGAGCTGCTTCAAGTGCAGCTCATTGTCTCCAGAAGTGGTGCGGCGGCGGCGCCAATTAATAACAGACATGAATCGTACAGCATTGACGCTTAACTGTAAACGTCTATAGATACCTTAGCGTGTTGAAAAATATTTGTGCATATAAAATGATATATTTGTTGGTAGTGTATTATTCAGCTGTCTCTCTAAAGGAATCATACGCCTGGCAGTGAGTGTCTGGGGGGACTGCAGCTCTGTAGCCCTATGCACGAGCCGCCACTGACTACCACTACCACCTCCTTCTCTCAACCATCCCTCGGCTAATCCCTAAGTAATTTCCTACATTACCCAGTTACCACGAGTAAATTTGGTAATGTTTTAGTTTAAAGTATTAAGTAAGATCTTCTATCATTTGTTTTTTTTACGGTTTAAGATGAATACGAGGAAGATTGTGATGGACAGTGTAGTTGGTGATTTGGGGTTAACTGGAGATGTTGATGTTGAGATTTATGGGGTTTTGTGGGATTTAGGTGCTGGATTTGGTTCGAATTGTGAAGGGATTTTCGTTCTTCGTTTTGAGTTATATTTTGTCTTCATTATGTGAGGACTTTCCCAATGGATTTTTTTATTTATTTTTTTTACTTGCTTCATTAACAATATTTCCTTCGATAGATTTTCCAAATTTCTTCACGAGCTAAGAATTTCTCACTGGATTTTAAATTTCACCATATCATACGTGTCTAGATTCACATTCCCAAATAATTTCTTAAGTCTCACCAATTTCATTCAGTTTTAACAATAGAAAAAAAATACCTCATTACTCTAATATCATTCATATGTAAGAAAATCTTCCACTTGTATATAATTTCTTCTTGTTTATATCAGGTTTACGTAAAAGATTTGTCCTCAGTACATATATTTCGCTCTATCTTGTTTAAGCTTACACAAACATACTGTATCTTAACTCAATAAAGCTTTCCTACTTTGTTGTTTGTCCTGGAGGAGGGAAAGAATATCCAGCCAGCTTAAAATTATTGTCGACCCACAACACAGGGATCTAGTTAAGCTGACATAAAGGGAGTAGAGAGAGAGAGAGAGAGAGAGAATTTGTATGGGCAAAAATAATATTCACGCCTCTCTCTCTCTCTCTCTCTCTCTCTCTCTCTCTCTCTCTCTCACCTGGCTATACCTTGTGTCTGGTAGTAATTTACAACTCTGTCTTACTACCAACAATTAGTACTCAAAATCGTCACAAACAGTACTCAAGACCACAAAAAGTACTCAAGTCGCCCCAAACAGTACTCAAATTACCACAAACAGTACTCACATCACCACAAGCACAAACACCTACAGTCCCTTGTGCTTCCTCCTGCATTAACATAAAAAAGTTCAGATTTCTTTAATGATGACAATAAATTACCAAAGTTTATTTCCTTGGTTCTTCTGCCTCAATGTACAGCCTTTGTTTGTTGAAGTTTAACTGAGTTGTGGGGAGGGGTGTGGGGAGGGGTGTGGGGAGGGGTGTGGGGAGTGTGGTGTGGTAGAGTTTACTGTGGGGAGTTTACTGTGGTGAATATTGCTTTAACCAACCATTACAAACCACAGCTGTAAATCATTTCAAACCACAACTGTAAACCATTTCAATCCACAGCTGTAAATTATTGCAAACCACAGCTATAAACCATTACAAACCACAGCTGTAAACCCCCAAAATACTGGTTTACACCTAAACAAAACCACACACACACATTTACACTTTTTTACAACTCAAACACTTTACAACAACAGCGGCTTGACCTGAATCCTGTAGAAGATAAATTACTCTTTTAAAACAACGGATACAAAAAGCATTCTGGATACTAACATTCAACCGGACACGATTACTCTATTGTGACAAATGTTTATATTGTCACAGAGAGCTATCGTACTCAAGTGGATGTATTTAGACAGACAAACACGTAATTCAGATACTAATAAGAGCACTACATTCATACAATCATACTTATACAGTCAAATACAAGTTGTAGTAGTGAGTATTGGATCCAAACAAACATGTATACAGTCAAACACCAAACAGTATCCAGGTCAATAATTCCCCCAAAAAACACATTTATATTAGGGTAGGGGAAGTTATATAAACACCTTCACGTTTATATAACCTGGAGTTAATGATTAGTATAGTGGCTAAGAAATCCAAGATGGCCGACAGAGATGCTTTCGCTTTAAAATTCTTCCCGTTGTCATATATATTGTTAATAAATAATTTGAATACCATTTTAATTTTGTTTTATTAAATTTTATAAGAATTCTATGTTTGTTTAATATATTTTATTGATATATGAACCTAAAATGGCCTCCGTTTAGATGTTATTGACAATATTTTATCATAGTGAAAAATAACCGAATGTATTAGTTAAAATTTATGAAATTAAGAATTACAATATAAATTTGTGTGATATTTGTCCACTTGTGATAATGAAAAATAATATCTAAAAATAAAATATATTGAATACAGAAATAAAATTAAAAATATAAAATGAAAAATAAAAAACTTACTAAATATTTATATAATAATGATTTACTGAAATACTGTGATAGATATTGGTTATGTTATTAGAGTGTGAGTTGCCTTAAGGTACTTGAGATTAATTGATGTTTTAAAATCAATTGAAGGAAAAGGCCCTCTGCATGATTAATACACACATACACACTATAACATACATACTGTGCACGCACAGACAGACAGACAGACACACACACAGACACACACAGACACACACACTCACACACACACACACACACACACACGCACACACACACACACACCTCTCCCATATGTTACCTTATCCTCCCCCCCACTATGTCACACAATACTCTCTACCTATCCACCCTCACCCTACCCTCCCCCCACCCTCCAACCCTCACCCACCCCCCCACTATGTCACACAATACACTCTACCTATCCACCCTCACCCTACCCTCACCCCCCCACTATGTCACACAATACTCTCTACCTATCCACCCTCACCCTACCCTCCCCCAACCCACTATGTCACACAATACTCTTTACCTATCCACCCCACACCTACTCCCCACCACACCTCCCCCACTATGTCACACAATACTCTTTTCTATCCACCCACACCCTACCTCCCCCACCTCACCTTCCCCACCATGTCACCCCAATACTCTCCTACCTATCCACCCACACCCTACCTCCCCCACTATGTCTGTCTCTCTACCCACACACCTACCCCCTCCCCCACCTCCTGCCTCACCCCTACCCCTC
>NW_024738513.1:0-22464 GCF_018991925.1 Homarus americanus
ACCATCCTGCATCCCCACCCTCTCATTATCTTTATCCTCTCCACATCCTCTTTACACACCCACTCACCCACCCTCCTGCCACTCTTACACTCCCCCACCTCACCCACACATACACACCTTTCTTTACCCCACCTCGTAACAGAAAGTCTGTCAGGTATTCAGTACATCTTAGCTGAGTTCGTTACATTTCCTTCTCCTAATAGACTGGTGTGAGTTTAATATCTTAAGTGTTATTAGCCATCAGTCTGTTTAATCGTATTAGGCCCCAATAACTTGTAACCTAACCATGAGGATGTGGGGCCCATTAGAACTGGGGCCCATTAGTATAGAAACCAGTGGTACTAAGTCCATTAGGGTGGGCTGTTCATTGGACATATGCTGTGGTTGAGCCTGAGGGCTCTTCAGGACTGATTGCCCATTTTTTTCATCCCATCTACTTCGTGGCAAGTTTAGTAATTAACGCCGTGTATCTCTCTCTCTCTCTCTCTCTCTCTCTCTCTCTCTCTCTCTCTCTCTCTCTCTCTCTCTCTCTCTCTCTCGTCTTGTGCCAGCTTTGAGTCGATGTTACTTCAACCTGTTAGATGGTCCTCCAGTTAGTGTTGGGTTAGTGGGTCAGTTAATGCATGTCGATACCTTAGTTAAAGAAGAAAAGTTGTAGCAACCTTTGAAATCCATATTTTTTTTTATCGTAACATAGCTCCATAGGTTAAAGAAGGTAACCTAAAACTTTTAAGGATCCGTAGGGTTAGGTTGGGATTAAGGCAATTGGTGGGTTTATAACGAACAGGGGGTTGTGTAGGTATCAAAAGTCTTAATTTTTGTTTTTGTCTTAAGTCAATTTCCAAGTCGTATTTTTGTCACGAACTTTCAAAGTCAGCTTCAGTGATTCTACCAAAAAAAAGACGATAAACTTTACGAACTTTTAAGACCTCACAACAAGTGTCTTGGGTAGGATTTCTAGATGTTTGTTTTATGATTCAAGACTTTGAAAAAAAACTACTATCAAGTTGTAGAAATCAACTTTAACTTAAGGTAATTTCTTTTGGGTAGTAGTGATGACTTCATAGATTAACCAAAATTGAGAATTTTTAGAACTTACGATTTAATGAGATACGAACTTTGAAATTTTGAGAAGTTATCTCATATTGTAGGTTGAGAGAAAAAAATATTTGTCAGGAAGTAAGAATATTTTGAGAATTTGAGATAAAGTTTACCTGCAATACATACTAATGATTTTGCAGTGGGAAGTGGGAGAAAACTGGTAGAATGTGGAGCCTCTGGGGTATTAGTTTACTCTCATCAGGGAGCACGACAGGTAGGAGGAGGAGGAAGCAAGGAGAATAGATGGTAGGAGAGGAGGAATGGGAAGAGCCAAACAAGAAGGAAGGGTTGGAGGATGGGGTAGGGGAAGGAAGGAAGAAGAGGGGCTGGAAACAAGGAAGGAAAGAGGGTTGGAGGATGAGGGTGAGGAAGGAAGGAGACAAGGAAGGAAGGGTTGGAGGATGGGGTGGGAGGAGGAGGAGGAGGAAAGAGGAAGAAGAGTGGAGGATAGCTCGCCTTAAGCATGGATAGCTCACCTTAAACATCGGATAAGCTCGCCTTAAACATGGATAGCTCACTTATAAACGGATAGCTCGCCTTAAACATGGATAGCTCGTCTTAAACATGGATAGCTCGCCTTAAACATGGATAGCTCGTCTTAAACATGGATATCGCCTTAAACCTTGGATGACTCGCCTTAAACATGGATAAGCTCATAGCCAAACATGGATGGCTCGTCTTAGAAAACATGTGGATAGCTCGCCTTAAACATGGATAACTCGCCTTAAACGCGGATAACTCGCCTTAAGCATGGATAGCTCGCCTTAAACATGGATAGCTCGCCTTAAACATGGATAGCTCGTCTTAAACTCGGATGGTTCGCCATAAGCATGGATAGCTCGTCTTAAACGCGGATAACTCGCCTTAAACATGGATAGCTCTCGCCCTTATAACATGGATAGCTCGTCTTAAACTTGGATAGTTCGCCATAGCATGGATGGCGTCTTAAACATGGATAGCCCACCTTAAACATGGATAGCCGCCTTAAACGCCGGATAGCCCGCCAAACATGGATAGCCCACCTTAAACATGGATGAGCTCGCCTTAAACATGGATGGCTCCACCTTAAACGTGGGATGGCCTCGCTTTAAAACATGAGCTCGTCTTAAACATGGATAACTCGCCTTAAACATTTATCGCTCGCCTTAAACATTTATGGCTCGCCTTAAACGTAGCATATTTCGCCATAAACGCTTGGATGGCTCGCCTTCCATGGATAGCTCGCCTTAAACATGGATAGCTCGCCTTAAACATGGATAACTCGCCTTAAGCATGGATGGCTAGCCTTATGAAAAACATTTATCGCTCATAACTTAAACGTTGTCGCTCGCCTTAAACATTTATCCTTCATAGCATTTATAGCTCACCTTAAGCATTTATAAACTCACATTAAACATTTATAGCTCATGTAAACATTTATAGCTCCTTAAACATTTATAGCTCGCCTTAAACATTTATAGCTCGCATTTAAAACATTTATAAGCTCATAACCAAAACATGTATATTTCGCCATAAAGCATGGATAGCTCGCCTTAAACGCCTGGATAACTCGTCTTTAAGCACTGGATGACTCACCGTAAACATGGATAGCTCGCCTTAGGCTTTGGGATAACTCTTGTAAACATGGATAACTCCTTGTAAACATGGATAGCTCATATCAAACATGGATAGCTCACTTGTAAGCATGGATAGCTCCTTGTAAACATGGATGGCTCATGTAAAGCGCCGGAGGCAGTCTATCCATGTTTAAGGCTGAGCCTTTCATATCTAAACGTATAAGGTCGCCTTTCTCAATGGATTCTTTTGTTTTTGATAATTTTCATCGTTTTTCGACATCAGGAACTTCTGATTATAATACCCCACACTTGAGTGCATTACAAACATGACTGTATTTTGATTATTAAGCTTCTCTTTATTTATCACTGGAAAGCCAACCTCAGCTTCAACACTAAACAGTTCTTGATGTGAAATGAACTTGTTGGTTCGTTCACGTTATATTACTAAAAGGTCATTAAAGCGTGTAATACCATTGCTAATTACACTATAACACAACGGGTGTTTTTGTTTACCTGGGTTGTCTTGTAAACAATAACAGCTAATTAAGATTAACATAGTAATTAAGACAACATGGCTGATTAAGACTGGGTGTTGATTCATTATTACATGGGTGGACGGTGGCAGGGTTGGCTAATGTAGACCGTGTTTGATCAGTTTAAAAGGTCAGTGGTGTTTACTAGTGATGAAGTGCTGTGATGAGTGGGTAAGTGGGTGGGTGGAAGGGTGATGGGGTGGTGGGTGAGGGTGATGGTGGGGCAAATGGGTGGGAGGTGATGGGGAGTGGGGTGGTGGGAGGGTGATGGGGTGGGGTGGGAATGGGTAGGTGGGTGATGGAATAGGGTGAATAGGTGGGTGGTTGGAAGCAGGGAGGAAAGAAAGGAGATGTGATTGGGGAGAGGGCAGGCAAGGAGGAAAGAGGAAAAGGAGGAAGGAGGAGGCAGAGACACATTTAGTACTCTATTATTATTCGCTAATTTCTTGGAAAATTGTCGAAGCAAAACAGTTAAATATCACACAGGCGTTAACCTGCCTGCCGCCACCTATACCCACCACCACCACTAGCCTGCCCCATCACCAGCCTCCACCATCCACTGCCACTACCACCTCCAGCCTGCCACCATCACCAGCCTCACCACTCACCCAGCCTGCCACTCCTCCACCTCCTGTCCCAGCCTGCCTTCCACCTCTGCCTACCATCACCAGCCTGCCTTACCTTGCCTGCCACCCCATCCCTTCAGCACGCCCTCCCATCTCCCATTACATTAATACCCTTAACAGTGCCACTATTACACCTCATTCACCACCACTACTGCCCTACCCCTACCACCTACCTCTACCACAACACTCTACCCCACCACCACCCCTACCACCACCCACCCCTCTACCACCACCCTCTACCACCACCACTACCCACCACCTCCTCACCACCACCCACTACCACCACCACTACCACCACCACCTTCACCTCACACGCCCCACCCACCCACCCACACATCACCACCACCACCATCCCCCATACACCCCCCCCCCACCACCACCACCACCAACCCACCACCCCTACCACCACCACATCCACCACCACCACCACCATTACCCCCACCACCACCAGCCCCACCACCACCACCACCACCCACATCCCCACCCCCACCACCACTCACACTACAACAACCACCCCTCCTCTTCCCCCTCGGCCCCTCACAACAACACTGTCCCACTCCCCCACGTAACCCTCACCCTCCCCCTCTTCCACCTAACCCATCTATATGTCTCCACTCCTCACTACCCTCACCTCCCTCTCTCCTCCTTTTTCCTTCCTTCTCTCATTGTTTCCTTCTTTCTCCATCCACCCTTCCTTCCTTCCTCCTTTCTCTCCTTCCCTCTCTCTTCCTCCTCTTCATCTCACCTTTCTTCCTTCCCTTTCCTCCATCACCCCTCCCTTCCTCTTCCTCTCTCACTGCCTCCTTCCTCTTCCTCCTCCTCCCCTCCTTCGTCTCCCAGCCAAGTGCCTCAGGGTCTCTCCCAGGAGACATCAAAGCTTCTCCTCCTCCCCCTCTCTTCTCCCTCCCCAACACCCCTCCTCCCTCCTTCCCTCCCCACAACACCTCCTCCCTCCTTCCCTTCCACAACATCTTCCTTCCCTCCTCCTGTCGGAATCTTACCCAACGTGGTGTTTGCACTAAATGAAGTTTATCACGACTCCAACCCAACCAGATTCCTCTCTCTCTCTCAACAGCTGGGTTTATTACAGGAGCTGCCGTCAGATCACCTCCCTCCCCAAGAGCACTCCCTCCTCAGGCCCCCCCCTCGCCCTTAGTATTCCTGGTGAGGTTTGCTCTCCTAACTCCGTCTCACTCCCTGTTTCTCACTTTCTTTCTCATCCTCTTCCTTTCTCTCTCATTTCTTTCTTCATAATTGTTCTCTCAATCTCATTTCCCTTTTTTCGTCCCTCATCCTTTTTTTTTATATTTTCTCTCTCCGTCATAATCTCCATTATCTCTTTCTCCCTTTCTTTATCATATTATCTCTCTCTCCTCTCTCCCTCTCTCTCCGTGCTCAGGCAACCAGAAATCATTACGACCTGCCTCTAGGACCTCTTCTACACCCCCTGACCCCTCCTACTACACCTCCTGACCCCTCCTTCACCCCTGGACCCCTTCTACACCCCCCTAGACCCTTTCTACACCCCTGGACCCCTCTACACCCTGAACCCCTCCTACACCCTTGATACCCCTTCTACACCCTCCCACACCCCTGGACCCCTCCCTTCACCCCATGGACCCTCACACACCCCTCTGACCCCCTCTACACCCCCTGACCCCTTCTACACCCCCTGGACCCCTCCTTCACCTCCTGACCCCTCACACACCCTCTGACCCCCTCCTACACCCCCTGGACCCCTCCCTACACCCCTAGACCCCCTCCTACACTCCCTAGACCCCTCCTACACCCCCTGACCCCTTCCTATACTCCCTGGACCCTTCCTACACCTCATGGACCCCTCCTCCTTCACCTCTGACCCCCCTCCCACACCCCTAGGCCCCTCCTTCACCCTAGGACCCCTCCTACACCCCCCCTGGACCTCCTCCTACACCCTGGACCCCTCCCTACACCCCCCTGGACCCCTCCTTGCCCCCTAGACCCCCTCCCTACACCCCTGGACCCTCCCCTACACCCCCTAGACCCCTCCCACACCCCCCTGGACCCTCCTACACCCCTGGACCCCCTCCTATACCCTCTGGACCCCTCCACACCCCCTGACCCCTCTCCTTCACCCTCTGGACCCCTCCTTCACCCTCTGACCCCTCCTACACCCCCTGACCCCCCACACACCCTCTTGACCCCGTCCTACACCCTGGCCCTCCTCCACACCCCCTGGACCCCTCCTTCACTCCCCTGGGCCCTCCCACACCCCCTGGACCCTCCCTACACCCCCTGGACCCCTCCCACACCCTGGACCCCCTCCTACACCCCCCTGACCCCCTCCTATACCCTGGACCCTCTCACCCCCTGACCCCTCCTCACCCTCTGGACCCTTCCTTCACCCTCTGACCCCCTCCTACACCCTCTAGACCTCTACACCCCTGGACCTCCTTCACCCTAGACCCCTCCTTCACCCCCTGACCCTACACACCCTCTGGACCCCCGTCCCACACCCCTGGACCCCTCCCACACCCCCCTAGACCCCTCCTTCACTCCCTGGACCCTCCTACACCCCCCCTAGACCCTCCTACACCCCCTAGACCCCTCCTTCACCCTCTGACCCTCCCTCACCCTCTGACCCCCCTCCCACCCCTAGACCCTCCTTACCCTCTGACCCCCTCCACACCCCCCTGACCCTCCTACACCCTCTGGACCTCCCTACACCCTCTGGACCCTCCCACACCCCTGACCTCTCCCCACACCCCCTGGACCCCCTCCCACACCCTCTGGACTCCCACACCCCTGACCTCCCACACCCCTATGCTCCCCACACCTCTGACCCTCCCACACCCCCTGACCCCCTCCCACACCCCCCTGGACTCTTCCCACACCCCTGACCCTCCCTACACCCCCTGGACCCCCTCCCACACCTCTGACCCCCCCACCCCCTGGATCTCCCACACCCCTGGACCCTCCTACACTCCCCCTGATCCTACACCTCCTGACTCCCTCCCATACCCCCTGACCTCCCACACCCTCTAGACCCCTCCTACACCCCTGACCCTCCCCCACACCCCCCTTGACCTCCCCACTCCCCTGACCTCTCCCACACCCCCTGACCCTCCACACCTCTGGACCTCCTACACCTTCCCCTGACCTCTCCCCACACCCCTGGACCCTCTCTCCACACCCTCTCTGACCCCTCCTACACCCCTGGACCCTCTCCCACACCCCCTTGGACCCCCCCTACACCCCTCTGACCCCTGACCCCCTCCTCTCACTCTGCAACAACACACAGGAAACTTTTCTCTAGAGAGAAAGAAATGTTTTGCCAGTCTCGTCCAGACCCCAGGACCCCTGCTCCTGGGGTCTGTTGAAGAACCTAGTCGTCAATGGGAGGTGGAACCTAGTCGTCAAGGGGTGTGGAACTTAGTCGTTAAGGGAGGGGTGGAACCTAGTCGTCAAGGGGCAGGAACCTAGTCGTCAGGGAGAGGTGGAAACCGTAGTTGAGTGAGGTGGAGGGAACCACTATAAGCATATAGTGACGGGAGAGGTGGTGACAGTGAATGGGAAGGGAAGGGTAGAGAAGGGACGAGAAAGGAAGAGAAGGGAAGGGAAAGGAAGGAGAGGAAGGGAAAGGAAGGTAGGAAAGGGAAAGGAAGGGTAGGAAAGGAAGGTAGGAAAGGGAAGGAAGGGTAGGGAAAGGGAAAGGAAGGGTAGGAAAGGGAAGGGAAGGGTAGGAAAGGGAAAGGAAGGGTAGGAAAGGGAAAGGAAGGGGAAAGGAAGGAGGAAGGGAAGGGTAGTATGGTAATAATTAGACCTGGCAGTAGTGACTAACAGGTGTAGTGGTGGTGGTGGATAGCAGTAGTAACAGAAGCAGGTAACAGTAGTAGTAGTAACAGCAGGTAATAGTATCAGTAGTAACAGAAGCAGGTAACAGTAGTAGTAGTAACAGCAGATAACAGAAGCAGGTAACAGTAGCAGTAGTAACAGAAGCAGGTAGTAGTAGTAACAGAAAATTGGCAAACAGTAGTACAAGCAGGTAACAGTAGTAGTAGTAACAGCAGGTAATAGTATCAGTAATAACAAAGCAAGTAGCACAGTAATGTAGTAACAACAAATAACAGAAGCGTAATAGAAGCAATAGTAACAAAGCAGAGTGCAGTAGTAACAAGTACCAAAGCAAGTAATAGTAGCAGTACTAACAGCAGGTAACAGTAGCAGTCAGTGCTCTCACAGACTCTCCCCTGCTAGCCCGCTATATCCTCTCTCCTCCTCCTCCTCTTCTTCCTCCTCTTACCTCTCCTCCCTCCTCCTCCTCCTCCCTCTTCTTCCTCTCTCTCTTACCTCTCCTCCTCCTCCTCCTCCTCCTCCTCCTCCTCTTACCTCTCCTCTCCTCCTCTTCTTCCTCCTCCTCCTCCTCCTCCTCCTCCTCCCTCCTCCTCCTCCTCCTCCTCCCCTCCTCCCTCCTCCTCCTCCTCCTCCTCCTCCTCCTCCCTCCTCCTCCTCCTCCCTCCTCTTACCTCTCCTCCTCCTCCCTTTTCCTCCTCCTCCTCCTCCTCCTCCTCCTCCTCCTCCCCTCCTCTTACCTCTCCTCCTCCTCCCTTTCCTCCTCCTCCTCCTCCTCCTCCTCCTGTCTTCTGCTTCACCTACTGCTGCTGTGACTTCCCTGCTGTTGACTGCTGGATATAAGCTGTGTTGGTAGTGCTATCAATGGCTGTGGTGGTTGCCGTACACACACACACACACACACACACACACACACACACACAGACACACACACACACAGACACACACACACACACACACACACACACAGACACACACACACACACACACACACACACACACACACACACACACACACACACACACACACACACACACACACACACACACTATGTTGCTTTTTTGTTATTATTGTCGTCATTGTTGTCATAGATAATTTGACCTTTTTAGGACGAGAGAGAAAGGGGGGGACCCTATTCACTTAAATGGGTCTTTTAAGCCTTTGACTCCTGAAGGTTTCCCGAAACTGAATAAAAACCTAACTCTCTCTCTCTCTCTCTTCTCTCTCTCTCTCTCTCTCTCATCCTAATAGCACCCGCTCTTCCTCCCTCACATCTCCTCCTCCAACATAACCTGATCTTTGGTGTCGAGGTCTTAGGGTGCGTCTGTAGTCGTTTCGTCCCCCTCTCACGGTCCTTCTGGGGGGTGGCGTGTATGTGTCGGGAGGAACAGGTTCGCCTCCCACGTGAGTGGACTCGGGTTCGATCCCCGGGCAGGGTGAAACTATGGCCAAGTTTCTTTACGCCATTTGCCTCTGTCTACCCAGCAGTAATTGGGAACCTGGATGTTAATCGTGTTCTGAGGTAATAGTTAGCCAGTGCAGTTGGCGAGTTGTCCGGTCTTCCCGGACTATTCCTTGACACTGGGTCATGCAGCTCGTTAACTCAGGGTGTGGTTGTTGTATTGGCGACAGCTTCTACACCTTAAACACTGGGTCATGCAGCTCGTTAACTTAGGGTGTGGTTGTTGTGTTGGCGACAGCTTCTACACCTTAAACACTGGGTCATGCAGCTCGTTAACTCAGGGTGTTGTTGTGTTGGCGACAGCTTCTACACTTAAACACTGGGTCATGCAGCTCGTTAACTCAGGGTGTTGTTGTGTTGGCGACAGCTTCTACACCTTAAACACTGGGTCATGCAGCTCGTTAACTCAGGGTGTGGTTGTTGTGTTGGCGACAGCTTCTACCTTAAACACTGGGTCATACAGCTCGTTAACTTAGGGTGTAGGTTGTTGTGTTGGCGACAGCTTCTACACCTTAAACACTGGGTCATGCTGCTCGTTAACTCAGGGTGTGGTGGTTGTGTTGGCGACAGCTTCTACACCTAACACTGGGTCATGCTGCTCGTTAACTCAGGGTGTGGTTGTTGTGTTGGCGACAGCTTCTATACCTTAAACACTGGGTCATGCAGCTCGTTAACTCAGGGTGTGGTTGTTGTGTTGGCGACAGCTTCTACACCTTAAACAAATTCATGCCTAGGTGGCCCTTGGGCCGGCCATCCTCGTTATACGAGGGCAACCTTATTATTTTTATTGGAGGTGGGGTGAGAGGTATAGTGTGGTGTTGGTATTGATGCTGATGCTTATTCCATGTTTATATTGGTATTACTGCATTGACCGGGTGGGTGAAAGAGGAAATTATTATCCCTCTCTCTCTCTCTCTCTCTCTCTCTCTCTCTCTCTCTCTCTCTCTCTCTCTCTCTCTCTCTCTCTCTCTCTCTCTCTCTCTGTGTCTCTGTCTCTGTCTCTGTCTCTGTCTCTCTCTCTCTCTCTTTTGCGTATACTCCAGGAAAATGTTTGCCCATTGCAGGTGGGGAAAATGAGTTACCAACACTCACCTACTTTCACCTCCATGACATTGGACACTTTCCCCCATCTCTAATATTAGACACTTTCCAACATTAAAATATCTGCAGTAGCCCACTAGCTTATTTGACTTTAAAATAACCTCTTATGCTAAACCTAACATAACCTAACTAACCAGACCTCTACAGTATAGTAGAAGGGGCGTATGAATGAGGTAGTGGTGTAGTGGTGGTGTGGTAGTGATGGTGGAGGTGTGGTAAAAGGTAGTGGTGTGGTAATGGTAGTGGTGTAGTAATGGTTGGTATGGTAGTAGTGGTAGAGGTGTGGTGGTGATGGTAGAGGTGTGGTAGAGGTGAGTGTGGTAATGGTGAGGTGTGGTAGAGGTGAGGTGTGGTAATGGTAGAGGTGTGGTAGTGGTAGAGGTGAGGTGTGTGTGGTAGAGGTGTGGTAGTGGTAGAGGTGTGGTGGGGTGGAAGTGTGGTGGTGGTGGGGTGTGTGTGTGGGGTGTGGTAGTGGTGGGGGGTGTGGTGAGTGGTGGTGGGGGTGTGGTGGTGAGAGTGTGGTAGTGGTGGTGGTGTGGTAGTGGTAGAGTGTGTGTGGTGTGGGGTGTGGTAGTGGTGGTAGAGGTGTGTGGTGGTGGTGGGGTGTGGTAGTGTGGTGTGGTGGGGTGTGGTGGTGGTGGGGTGTGGTGAGGTGGTGTGGTGAGGTTGGTGGTAGTGGTAGAGAGATGTGTGTGGTGAGATGTGGTGATGGTAGGGGGTGTGGTAGTGGTGGTAGAGGTGGTGGTGATGGTAGAGGTGTGGTAGTGGTAGGGATGTGGTAGTGGTAAGAGGTAGTGGTAGTGGTAGAGGTGAGGGTGTGGTAGTGGTGGTAGAGGGTGGTGATGTGGTGGTATAGGTGTGGTAGTGGTAGTGGTGAGGAGGTGTGGTGGTGGTGAGTTGTGGTAGTGGTGGAGGCGTGTGTGGTGGTGGTGGTAGGAGTTAATGGTGGTAGAGGTGTGTGCAGAGGTGGTAGTGGTGGTGGTGGTTATTGGTGAGGTGGCATGGTAGGATGGTGGTAGAGGTGTGGTGAGTGGTGGTAAGATGGTAGTGTGGTAGTGGGGTGTGATTAGTGGTGGTAGTGGGTTAATGATGTAGTTGTTGAGGGGTGTGGTGGTGGTGGTAGAGATTATTGGTGGTGGTGGGGTGAAGTGGTAGTGGTGAGGGATGTGGTGGTGGTGTTGATGGGTGTGGTGGGGTGGTGGGGGTTAATGATGATGGTGTGGTAGTGGTGGTGGGGTGTGGTGGTGGTGAGTGGGGTTAGTGGTTGTTGGTGGGGGAGATGTGTGGTGGGGTGGGGGTGGTGGGTAAGGGAGTGTGGTGAGTGGTGGTGAGGGTGTGGTGGTGGTGGGAGAAGTAGTGTTGTGGTGGGGGTGTGGTGCTGGTGTGGTAGGGGTTGTGGTAGAGGTGGTTAAGGTCTGAGCCAACACAGTAAACCTCTCACTAAGGTTTGTTGACATCTCGGCTCTTGGTGTGTTATGTTGTGTGTGCAATTATCAAATCGACTCCAGGTGTTGTTGTTGTTGTTGTTGTTGTTGTTGTTGTTGTTGTTAATTGTTCATATTTTATTACATTATTTTTACTGTTGTGTTATTAGTACTGTATTAGTGTTTATTATTATTATTATTATTGTCATTATTATTAGTAGTACTGGCATGGTTATTATTATTTTCATCGTCATCACTGTTGTTGTTTTAGTATGTTCATCATCATCATCATCTTCATCATCATCATCATCATCTTCATCATCATTATACTTAGTAGTCTAGTAAACAGTGTTGTTGCTCAGTTGACGCTTGCAACCGTCTGCAACAGGAAATGCTTGGCCAGTGTCTCGCCTTACTGACCGTCACTCGGACATAACGGTGTGTGTGTGTGTGTGTGTGTGTGTGTGTGTGTGTGTGTGTGCAGAACATTGACCCGTGGTGTTAATGGTGCTTAATTAGGTAATGGTTCCTATTGGTTGGTTGGTGGTGGTGGTAGTGGTCCTTCATCAACAATGGTCTCAAGTGGTGGTTCGCAATCAGCTGATGGTTTTCAAGTGGTCCCTAATGGCTCAAATTTTGGTCCAATATTGTTATGGTGAATAGGGTGATAATTGTAATAGTATTAATATTGTATATATATTTGTGTGTGTGTGTGTGTGTGTGTGTGTGTTGTGTGTGTGTGTGTGTGTGTGTGTGTGTGTGTGTGTGTGTGTGTGTGTGTGTGTGTGTGTGTGTGTGTGTGTATTCCTTTTGCATATCCACTGTTTTGAAGCTAAAATTGGGTGGGAGGTGCGTATGGCAGAATGGTCATGCATTATCTCCGTCCTTCACTAATAATAATAATATGATGATGATGATGATGATTATTACACTAACCAGCCCACACATCTCTCCATAATTGCTTTAAACTCAACTTCAAACTTCAACACGGACCTGAGTGTCACCTGAGTCTCACCCTCAGTCTAATGCAGTATGTTAATGTGAAGAGGGAGAGAGGAGGACAGGAGGAAGGAGGAAGAGGAGGAGGAGGGGAAGAGACAAGGAGGAGGAACAGGGAGGAGGGAAGAGGGGACATAGGGAGGAGGAGGGAAGAGGGGAACAGGGAGGAGGAGGAGAAGAAGGAGGTGAAAGGACAGTAAGAGAGGAATAAAGTGAGGGGAGTGAGAAGAGGAAAAGACCAGAGGAGAAAAAAAGGAGAGGAAGGAGGAGGGGAGCTTGGGGTGATTTATAAACGTTTGTGATATGACTTCAACATTTTTTGCTCACACACACACACACACAGGGGCAGGGGGGACAACAGCTGATCTCCGTCTGCGTTGTTGTTGTGGCAGATCAGCTGATTGGTGACGTCACCCTTAATATTCTCAACACCTCCCTGGGATTTGATAAGATGATTAACACTCTGTAGTATCTTATCGTATAAGGGAGGAGATAAGGTTCTTCTTATACCAGGTGTGTGTGTGTGTGTGTGTGTGTGTGTGTGTGTGTGTGTGTGTGTGTGTGTGTGTGTGTGTGTGTGTGTGTGTGTGTGGTTAGCTGAAATGTGACACCGTTATCTCAAGTGGGTTCAGGGTTTAAGGGTGCCAATGACTCACCTAGGAGTACATAGGTGAATCGTGGGCCAGGTAAATCAGGGGCCAGGTGAATCGTGGGCAGGTGAATCGTGGGCCAGGTGAATCGTAAGCCAGGTGAATTGTGGGCCAAGTAAATCGTGGACCAAGTAATCGTGGGTCACGTGAATAGTGGAGCCAGGTGACAGTATCTCAACTTACAGTGACTGGTAAAAAGACTTGGGAAAGCTGGCCCACCGTTCCCGCCTTTCACACTACACAACACCAATGGGGAGTTGACACCTGGACACACCTGTACACACCTGTAGTGACACCTCGACACACCTGTAATGACACCTGGACACACCTGTAGTCACACCTTAATGACACCTGGACATACCTGTAGTCACCCTGGACACACCTGTAGTGGTTTGGTGACCCAGACTGTTTATTGATGTGGAGGTTATTGTTATTATTATTATTATTATTATTATAATAATTATTATTATTATTATTATTATTGTTATTATTGTTGTTGTTGTTGTCGTTATTACTATACAGCTATGGGCTCCTGACTCTACAATTTAGGAAGTGAAGGCGATCGAGTGCAGTGTCCCAGGTTTAAGTGTTCATATGAAGAAATAGTAATAATAAGGTTAATGAAAGAGAGCGATAGAATGTTTGTTGATACCTTAATGAATATGCTAATTAGGTCTTTGTTTTACAGGTACGATTGTTTGTTTGACTGCCGGGTGAGGTACAGCTCTTGAGTTTTAAGGTAAGGCTCTTGAGTTTTAAAGGTACAGCTCTTGAGTTTAAAGGTACAGCTCCTTGAGTTTTAAAAAAAATAAAGGCTCTTGAGTTTTAAAGTACAACTCTTGAGTTTAAAATTACAGCTCTTGAGTTTAAAAGTGCAGCTCTTGAGTTTTAAAAAGGTAAGGCTCTTGAGTTTTAAAAAGTACAGCTCTTGATTTAAAGAAGTAAGGCTCTTGAGTTTTAAAAAGTACAGCTCTTGAGTTTTCAAAAAGGTACAGCTCTTGAGTTTTAAATGCAGCTCTTGAGTTTTAACTGAAGGCTCTTGAGTTTAAAGTGCAACTCTTGAGTTTTTAAAAGGTACAGCTCTTGAGTTTTAAAAGGTAAGGCTCTTGAGTTTAAAAGGTACAGCTCTTGAGTTTTAAAGGTACAGCTCTTGAGTTTTAAAGGTACGGCTCTTGAGTTTTAAAAAGCAGCTCTTGAGATTTTAAGGTGCAGCTCTTGAGTTTTAAAGGTACGGCTCTTGAGTTTAAAGGTACAACTCTTGAGTTTTAAGGAAGTAAAAGCTCTTGAGTTTTAAAGACGTGCATCCTTGAGTTTTTAAAGTACGGCTCTTGAGTTTAAAAAGAGTACAGCTCTTAATTTTAGAGGTAAGGCTCTTGAGTTTTAGAAGCAGCTCTTAGAGTTTTTAAGTGCAGCTCTTGAGGTTTTAAAATGCAGCTCTTAGGTTTAAAGGCACAGCTCTTGAGTTTTATAGTGCAGCTCTTGAGTTTAAAGAGTATGGCACTAGAAGTTTTAAAGGTATGGCTCTAGGTTTTTAAAAATGCAGCTCTTGAGTTTTAAAAAATTCGGCTCTTGAGTTTTAAGGTACAGCTCTTGAGTTTTAAAACATAGCTCTTGAGTTTTAAGGTACAGCTCTTGAGTTTTAAAGGTACGGCTCTTGAGTTTTAAGGTACGGCTCTTGAGTTTAAAAAGATACTGCTCTTGAGTTTTAAGTGCAGCTCTTGAGTTTTAAAAAGTACGGCTCTTGAGTTTTAAAGGTATGGCTCTTGAGTTTTAAAGTACAGCTCTTGAGTTTTAAGGAGTAAAGCTCTTGAGTTTTAAAGGTAAGGCTCTTGAGTTGGCGTCGTCAACTTTAGGAGAGTTAACCAGCTTATAAGTTTGAACGAAGGTGTGTAGTAATGTGTGTGTGTGTGTGTGTCTCTTTCCCTTCCCTTCTACCACCTTCATCAACAGGTCTGCATTGACGTCTGCTGGGGTACGTCTGTTGTCTGCTGAGAAGTACTTCTGGTGTCTGTTGGGGTACGTCTGTTGTCTGCTGGGGTACGTCTGCTGTCTGCTGGGTACTTCTGATGTCTGTTGGGGTACGTCTGTTGTCTGCTGGGGTACGTCTGTTGTCTGCTGGGGTACGTTTGATGTATGCTGGTACGTCTGATGTCCGCTGGGATACGTCTGATGTCCGCTGGGGTACGTCTGATGTCTGCTGGGGTACATCTGAATGTCTGCTGATTACGTCTCATGTCCGCTGGGGGTACGTCCGATGTCTGCTGGGGTACGTTTGATGCTCTACTGGGGTACGTCTGATGTCTCGCTGGGGCACGTCTGATGTCTGCTAGTACGTCTGATGTCTGCTGGGGTACGTCTGATGTCCGCTAAAGGTACGCATGATGTCTGCTGGGGTACACGTCTGTTGTCTGCTGGGGTACGTATGATGCTCTGCTGGTATGGCAGGAATTAAATTATACGTTTTAGCCCAGTGAGAGAGCCCGGTGGGCCGTGAGCCAAACCCTCAGAGATGGTAAAAATTATGGCGTTTACCTGTAACTGCACATGCCGTAACTACCTGTACCTGTACCTGTACCCAACTACCTGTACCTGTACCTGTACCCGCAACTACCTGTACCTGTCCCTGTACCCGCACTGACCCTGCCTGCCCCTGCACCTGCACCTGCACCAGATACAAAAAGACAACACATAGACAACGCATCTGGAATAACGTACCTGTGATGTGTTGCAAAATGTTCTAATCTGAATTCCTTAGCGCATGATGTGTGTGCGCGTGTGAGCAGAGAGAGAGAGAGGTTGGTGTTAAACTTTCATTATTATAGCATATCGTTACAAACATGTGAGCACCCCATGGTGTTATTATAATATCGTTTAAAACGACGGTAACAGTGGCCTGTGTGTGTAAAGAGATCTTATATTGGCCATGCCAACCATAATAAATGACGTCAGATTACATCATCCAATCAAGAATACAGTGTGGGAATTTAGTGACATTGGATGAATGGTAGATGACGCCAGAGCACATCAAATGAGAATACAGCGTGTGAAAGAGATTTAATTGACATTAGGATGAGATAATTAACAAATGACGTCAGAGTCTTTATCCGTGAAAATACAATGATAATGGAATTGTGACGTCAGATTGAATGACAGATGAGCGTCAGAGGTCTATCGTCAATCATGTACAGTGGCTAACGGTCTTCAATCAGATAATAAGCACGGGAAAATAAATGCTAAGAGAAGATTAACGTGGCGGTAAAGTTTGTTAAAACTCCTAGAGGACGACCTGGAGATGTTACTTGAAGATGTTGTAAAGGAGCGTAACGGGAGGTATGGAGCATGAGCTTGTACTTGAGGTGTGGTGGTGGTGGTGGGTGAGTGTTGTTTAGTAAATACTGGTTCTTGCGCAGTTGTGAGGAGAGGAGGGCAGTGAGGAGGCAGTGAGGGAGGAGAAGAGGAGGAGGCAGTGAGAGAGAGAGAGAGAGAGAGAGAGAGGGCTTGAGGGACAGAGGAGAAGACTTCAGACCACGTGAAGGAAGGAACCTGAACAAGATAATATGAGAAGCAGACCCGAATAAATAGTAGTATCATGTCTAATGGTGTTTTGTACGGAGGTTGGAGTTAGGTTGTGGTTGGGTTAGGTTGGGTTGTGGTTGGGTTGGGTTGTGGTTGGGAGTTAGATTCAGGTTGTGGTTAGATTTGGAGTTTGGTGGTTGGGTTGGGTTGGGATAGAAGGAGTGCAATAGGATGCTGGCGGGGGGGTGTGTTGACTCTGTCACCTCCTGCCTTCTCCCCCTCCTCCACCTCTCCTTCCTACCCCCACCTCCCCTCCCCATCCCCTCTGTCTTCCCCTCCTCTTCCCCTCCCTCCCCAGCTTTGTGCTAATCCATGAACTGGATTCTGTAGTCAGGTCACCTGTATGAGAGAGAGAGTGACAACATACCCAAAATCGGCTTGTGCAGTGTGTTGTGGAGTGTGAGCTGTGTTGTGGTGTAGCAGAGGCTGTGTTGTGGGGTGCTGTAAGGCTATGTGTTGTGGAATTCATAGCAGGCTGTGTGTTGTGGGGTGCCAGTTGTGTTGTGGTGTGGCAAGGCTGTGTTGTGTGGGTGTAGCAGGCTGCCTTGTGGAGGTGTATGGGCTGTGTTGTGGGTGTATCAGGGTTGTGGTATTGAGATTGTGCTGGCTGTGTTGTGGGTGTAGCAGACTGTGTGTTGTGGGTGTGGCAGGGCTGTGTTGTGGGGTGTGTGTGAGCTGCTGTTGTGGGTGTAGCAGGCTGTGTTGTGGATGTGGGCTGCGTGTTGTGGTGTGGCAGGCTGTGTGGTGACAGGTAACAGAGCTGCATGTTGTGGAATTATTTACAAAACTATGTCTGTGATGTATGAGCTGTGTTGTGGGTGTGGCTGTGTTGTGGGTGCTGTGTTGTGCAGTGCAGCTGTGTTGTGTGAGTGTATGCCCAGGCTGTGTTGTGGGTATGTGAACTGTGTTGTGTGGTGTAGCAGGCTGTGTTGTGGGTGTGTGAGGCTGTGTTGTGGGTGTATACAGGCTGTGTTGTGGGTGTAACAGGCTGTGTTGTGGGTGTGGCAGAGCTGTGTTGTGGGTGTGCTGTGGCTGTGTTGTGGGTGTGAACTGTGTGTGGGAGTGTGGCTGTGTTGTGTGTGTGGGTGTAGCAGGCTGTGTTGTGGGTGTATGAGCTGTGTTGTGGGTGTGGCAGGCTGTGTTGTGTGTGGGTGTGAGCTGTGTTGTGGGTGTAGCAGGCTGTGGTGGAGTGCGCCAACAGAGCTGTGTTGTGGGGTGCTGTGAAGCTGTGTTATGCAGATAACAGGCTGTGTTGTGGGGTGTATGAGCTGTGGTACATGGGTGTAACAGAGCTGTGTTGTGGGTGTAGCAAGGCTGTGTTGTGGAAGGAATGTAGCAGGCTGTGTTGTGTGGGTGTAGCAGGCTGTGTGTTGTGGGTGTAACAGGCTGTGTTTGTGTGGGTGTAGCAGGCTGTGTTGTGGGTGTAACGAGCTGTGTTGTGGGTGTAGCAGGCTGTGTTGCAGCTGTGTGGGTGTAACAGGCTGTGTTGTGGGTGTAGCAGACTGTGTTGTGGGTGTGAGCTGTGTGGGTGTGGCAGGCTGTGTTGTGGATGTGAGCTGTTTGTGGGTGTAGCAGGCTGTGTTGTGGGTGTGAGCTGTGTTGTGGAACATGGGTTGTGTGTTGTGGAGGTGTAACAGGTTGTGTTGTGGGTGTAGCAGGTTGTGTTGTGGGTGTAGCAGGCTGTGTGTTGTGGGTGTATGAGCTGTGTTGTGGAGTTGCTGGGTTGTGTTGTGGAGGTGTAGCAGGTTGTGTTGTGGGTGAGGTTGTGTTGTGGAGTGTGAGCTGTGTTGTGTGTGTGGGTGTATGGCTGTGTTGTGGGTGTAGCAGGCTGTGTTGTGGGTGTAGCAGGCTGTGTTGTGGGTGTGCATTTGTGGGTGTAGCAGGCTGTGTTGTGATTATATGAGCTGTGTTGTGGAGGTGTAGCAGAGCTGTGTTGTGGAATGTATGTGAGAGGCTGTGTTGTGGGTGTAGCAGAGGCTGTTGCGTGAGTGTAGCAGGCTGTGTTGTGTGGGTGTAGCAGGCTGTGTTGTGTAGATGTATGAGCTATGTTGTGGGTGTAACAGGCTGTGTTGTGGTTGCAACAGGCTGTGTTGTGGGTGTAAGCTGTGTTATGATTATTGACTGTGTTGTTGGTGTAGCAGGCTGTGTTGTGTGGGTGTAACAAACTGTGTTGTAGATTGAGGCTGTGTTGTGATTATGAGTTATGTTGTAGGTGTAGCAGGTTGTGTGGGTGCAGAAGCTGTGTTGTGGGTGTAACAGGCTGTGTTGTGGGTTATGACATGTTATGGGTGTTGCAGGTTATGTTGTGGGTGTAGGTTGTGTGTTGGTGTAACAGGCTATGTTGTGGAATTAACAGGCTGTGTTATGGGTGTAGCAGGTTGTGTTGTGAGTTAGCAAGTTGTGTTGTGGTGCAACAGGTTGTGTGGGTGTAGCATTGGAAGAGTTGTGTTACATGGGTGTATGAGTTGTGTTGTGGGTGTAGCAGGTTGTGTTGTGGGTGTAGCAGGTTGTGGGTGTAGCAGGCTGTGTTGTGGGTGTAACAGGCTGTGTTTCGTAGGTGTAGCAGGTTGTGTTGTGTGGTGCTTGGGTTGTGTTGTGTGGGTGTAGCAGGTTGTGTTGTGGGTGTATAGGTTGTGTTGCTCTCATTACTTGTACCTGGGGAGTATTTCATAAATTTACCTACCTGGATGTTTTAATGGTAAAGAATTAAATAAACATTATTAAAAAATTAAATAATTAGCATCGTTGTGTGTATCGACTCAGAGGTCACTAGTGTCTGTCTAGAAATGTGATGTCATAACACCTGTCCTCACCACCTGTCACCTCATCTCACTTCCTGCCTGTCTCATACCCCTCACCCCACCTCCCCACACCTATCACCTCACTTTCGCATCCATCCATCTCATTTCATCTGTCACCTCACCTCCCACACACCTGTCACCTCACCACACGTGTCACCTCACCTCACCGTGTCACCTCACCTCCCACACCTGGCACCTCCTTCGCATGTCACCTCACCTCACACCTGTCTGCCTCACCTCCCACCTCACCACACCTCCTGTACCTCCCACCACACCTGTCATCTCCCCTCCACACCTCCTGCCCACACCTGTCATCTCACCTCACACCTGTCCCTAACCTAACTATCCCCCCTCCCCACCCCCCAAGGTCACTTAACTACTCACCTCTACAGCCTGTCCAACAGCGGATCCTCTTGACAACTTGACCTGACGACACTGGTTGACAGCTCATTAATCACCAGTACACTAATGACTGAGTGCCAGGTAGTATAAAGTCAAACCCAACACCTACTATTTCCCCAGTGTTATGGGTGTTAGGGGAATGACAAATCTGTGAATACCCTAGATAGCTTGTAGGAGGTGTTAGGGTTGACAAAATAATATTCTGTGTTTAGACTAGTAATTAAGTGTCTATTGGGTGTAGAAACATAACAAGAGAGATAACCTCAGAAATCAATGTCTTGGAATTGGGCTATTATCTTGAGCTATTAAACTGGTATTTATTAAACTGAGCTACGAAAACTTGCCTAACATAACACTCACCTAACCTAATTGGCAACATGACCTAACCTAAACACCTAACCTAACCTGGCCTAACCTCTGAGCCAATAAATTTTAAGAGTAAAATAAACGAGGCACTTAGGCCTGGACTCAACTATTAACTTGGAACTCTCTGAAACTTGGAGCTTTAAACTAGAATTAAAACTAGGGGCCATTAAACTAGGAGCTATTAAACTGAGAGACCACCATTAAACTTGGAGCTTCAATAAACTGAGACCATTAAACTGGAGCTATTAACTTGGAGCGCTATTAAACTAGGGTCATTAAACTTGGAGCTATTAAACTTGTGCTATATACTAGGGGCCATTAAAAACTTGTCACTTATTAAACTTTTGCTATTAAACTTGGAGCTATTAAACTAGGAGCTATAAAACTAGGAACTAAACTTGGAGCTATTAAACTAGGAGAATTAAACTTGGGCTATAAAACTAGGAGCTATGAAACTTGGAGCTATTAAATTTGGAGCTATTAAACTTGGGCTATTTAACTTGGAGCTATTAATTGGGCTATTGATGGTGCTGTTAACCGAGAATTGAAAGTAATACCAGTGAGTTGCCTGAACTTCACCAGGTGTGTGTGTAATTGGGCGAGTGAGGGGGTGGGGTGTAAGGTTTACGGTGAGGAGGTGCAATAAAGGGGGTGTGAAGAGGTGCAGTGAGGGGGAGGGGTGTGAGGAATGCAGTAAAGGAGGACTAGGTGAAGGTTGCAGTGAGGGAGGAAGTGAGGGAGAGGGGCAAAGAAAGGAAAAAAAAAAAACAAGGAGGAGTGAGGGGGAGAGAAGTAGTAAGTAGTAAAGTGAGATGATACAGAACTCAGGCAAGACTTCAAGGTGTTAATAAAGACTGCCACCAGGTGAGGACCACAGGTACCCTAAAGAAGCCCTTCACTGCGTCCTAGTTGTAAACATTGCAAAGACAACAGTGAGTAAAACAGAGTGTGTGTGCGGTTATGAGCATGTGGTTGGCCTGACGAAAGAACCAAACCCACATATCTGCAGACATTACTCCCTTGATTGTCCACACCATAATGACGTCAACGAGTGTTTCCTCCCGTTAATGGGTTATTTGAACGCAGGGAACAATCAGGGCTCATGAACCCGTATACACGTGGTTCTACCACCAAAGGTGCAGCTGGGAGCGTCGACGAGGTGTAACCATCTGTACAATATTTACTCCGTCACTGCAAACACACACACACACACACACACACACACACACACACACACACACATATACTACTACTACTACTTTGCTGTCACACTCAGAATCAGTATGACGATCATCAACTATCCGATACAATGATAGCAAGTTATTAAGAAGATGCTCACACCTACGCATTGGTGGCTCATGAAGGTGAACTAAAAAGGCCGATACAGGACGGGGTCGTTCACAGATGTTGCATGTGGAGGCCTACATCTAGTGCGGAGGGCAGCGACAGCGTTCTTCCGGCGTTCAGCGCTCGTCTGCACCTCCGTATGCAGTTGGATTAACTCGAAAGTATTGACACCTTCTCGTGTGGTGCTCCTCCCAAGCGTTACGGTGTGGAGTATCATGGCCAATCGAGCGTAGTTGTTCATGGGTAATAGTCGCCTCGACGCTCCTACCTGATGTAACGATAGCTAATATGTATACACAAATGTTCCTAAGTTATTTATCCACACTCTGCTGGCGCCTTCTGAAGTTCGTCACTAATATGGCGTCTAATAGCATACCTATCCTACCAAGGTTTTACAGATCCTATTTGACATCCTATATCTAACTATAAGCAATCTGATCCTTTATCCGTATAACAAGAATCAGATCTCCCCCCTCCCTGGGCATAACAAAGAGAACCATATCCTTTCCTTTACCAACAAACCTTGCTCCCTACCCCCTACCCCCCACCCCCCACCCCCCCCACCCCCCCTCCCCGTGTATAACAAAGATACTGGGAATCAATCCCTCTACAGGGGACGGGATCCTCTTAGCCATGTGGCGGGATCAGGTCCTAACCCAGGGGCGTGAGGAGGCACGTGCTGTGCAGC
>NW_024738514.1:0-16579 GCF_018991925.1 Homarus americanus
CCTCCTCCGGACAACCGAACCATACCTGACCTTATAACATTATCCTAACCCTCCCTCTCTCCCCTTACATTTACATGCAAACACATACACACTCACACAACAACCCCCCTTAAGCAATTTTAATTCACCTTAAATTAACATACAACCGCCACCCCCATCAATCCCCAAACACAAACTCCCCCCCTCCCTCAACCAATCTCCAAACACAACATCCCCCCCCCGCCAGACAAAGCCACCTTACCAAAATCGACCTAACTCAAGACTGAAACCTAACAACCTATATCTCACTCTCATCTCCGTTCACAATTTGACATAGCTCAAATCTGCCTCCTGCCATTACTAAACAACTCTCCTACGATACACTCATCCTTCCTCACTACGAATACTTTGACATTTCAAACTCAAAGATTCAAAACTCTTCCTCCAACTCTCTCCATTTCTCTCTGACACAGCTAAAAGACCCACAACTCTCAGAACCTAATCAAACATACCCAACGCCGTGACATCCAATTCTTAATAAAATTGACCTAACTCTAGACTGAAACCACTCAACCTATATCTCATTCTCGTCTCCGTTCATAATTTGACAAAAAAGCTCAAATCTGTCTGCTGCTATTACTAAAAACTCTCCTACGATACGCTCATCCTTCATTACTATGAATACTTTGACATTTCAAGCTCAAAGATTCAAAAACCCTTCCTCCAACTCGCTCCGTTCCTCTTTGACATAGCTCAAAGACTTTACCTTCATCTCTCTCCAAACAACCCTACGACTAGCAAATTTCTATATTTTCACCTTCTCTGTTTGATTTGATCGTGTGCTGCCTGTGCGTCCGTCCACCTGCGTTTCTCGGCTTGCGCCGCCGCCGTGGCGGGACGGTTCTTCCTACGCTCTGCCAACACTGCCCGAGCTAAGACGACAATCAGAACACCCGCGTTGGCCCTTTGCTTGCTCGGACCTGCTCCCGCCCTCCCTCTGCCTCGTCCTGATTGTTGTTGTTGCACCCTCAGGGCATTTTGCCTACCCCCTCACGCAAGCGGTGTTTAGCCACTGCACCTGTTCTCTCCTTCTAAAATTCACTTCCATCCTCCCTTTATTCTTCCTCTGAACCTCCTTCCCCCCTGTCACTAGCATTTTTCTTTCTTCTTCTCGCGATTACAGGTCGGGAGCAGTCGCAATCAGGAGCAGTAGAAGTCAGAGCGAAGTGGAAGCCGGAGAAGGAACAGTCACAGCTGATTGGCTAGACATTGGACCTATCCCACCTTCCCACGTACCCTGGAAAACCCAAGCTCCTAACCGCCATTTTCCTACTGACAATTCTGTTGATTCAATCAACACATTGAGCCTCTCCTACAGTATCGGACCTCCCTTAGGAACCCCGAATGCTGCTGAGGGGCTTGGTGTGAAGAGAGAGTCGGCAGTGAGTTTTCAGACCTTTTTCTTCTACTCTAATCCTTCTCTTCCGTGCCGTGAAAGGACCTATTCCCCTGTCAGCTGACGTTCAGGGGAGTATTCGTCTGGAAACGCCCTCTGTCCCCACACCTCGCTAGTGCGTGTTTGTGTGAAGGGTGGAGGGACAGCACAGCCTGCCGATTCGCCTGGGGACCCCTGTGATAGTGCAGGGCCTCCCCTACGTGAGGGGCGCAGGAAATTAGGGACTGTTAGGGGAGATCTCCATAAATCTCCAATTCAAACAGTTAACATGCCTTCAATTAAAATCAAAGTGGACCGTACCATCCAACCGTGCATGGACCTCGCCTCACTTATTTTCCAGCTGACATGTATATTTCAGATCCGTTCCTTCACCAATGACGATATTATCAAAATATTTGTACAAACTGATGAAGATGCCGACCTATTCCACTCCCCAGCAATGAACAACAGACTGAGGGACAATGGCCTAACGGTCCTCAGTTCACCCGAATACCGCGCAAAATGCACCCTCATATGTAGAAAAGTCATTCCTCAGATACTTGACAACCCTAACCTCTTGACAGAACTCAACTCACAAAACACCCCCCAAATGACATATGCAGCCCGGATGGGAACTCTCCCCATGTTAAAAATCACTACGGCTACTCAAACTGACGCCATCAAATTAAAATCATACGGAATTAAAATCGGCAGCAATATCATCCCCTCAAGAGACATTGAATTCCAACACTACATACAGGTACACCAATGTTTCAATTGCTATCAATTCGGGCACAACACCAACCGTTGCAGTAATACAATAACTTGCTCAAAGTGTGCCAATCAAGGCCACTCATACCGAAACTGCACTGCCACGGTAACAAAATGCTGCAACTGTAAAGGCCCTCACGCTGCTATCAGCAACAAGTGCAAAATTAGACTCGACAATAGCACAACACCACTCCCTCCCCGCCGACCTTCACCTCCTACAGCACCACCTCCACCTCCCCACCACTCACTCCCTACTGCCTCGGCCCTCCCCACCCGCACTTGCTGGACCAACAACGTGACCGCCCCCCCACCCTCCTCCGACATGGATGCAAAAATCACCACCATCATACTTTTGGCACATACCCTAAGCAACGGAAACAGGTCTCTTTTTCTGAAACTGGCAATTGATGGTTTGAGGGAGAACGGCCTCCCTACCATACACATTCCTGATTCCTTCAGAACCGGTCCCGACCTCATCTTCCCCACTGCCCCCATCCCCGACCGGACCAGCATGCCACCCCCTCCCCCCAGAGAAGCCACTGCAATCTCCCTCCGCCCCTCCACTTCTGCCATGCCCACACCTGACTTATCTCACCAACCTACTGTTACCTCACCCCCCGGAGTAATCAGTCGAAAACCTCCCGACCCCTCCACCTTGACCTTGCCTACACCTGACTTTTCCCACACGACTACGATGAACTCCCGAACCTCCAAACTCCGAACCAAACCCAATCTTCCCCTAACACCTCAGACTCCCAAGAATAAAATGGCTGCCCATCCCCCACTGAAATGGTGGTCAAGACCACTAGGCCTAAGAGGAAAAACACCTCCCCCCTTTCTTCCTACACACCTGACTGCAAAAGAATTATAAAATACACACATCCAACTAAATCTATAATTAAAGTAAATCTATTCGGCACTACCCCAAAGAAAACAGGAAACAACCCCGACACGAACCTAGCACACTCCACTCCTCTTCCCGACTCCCCGACACACACAGTCACGTAACCGCCCATCCCTCACCTACATACACCTCACTCAGACCTCGCTCACAGTCACTCGACAAGTTAGACCTCATCCCTGCACCCCAGAATTTCAATCTCATATAAGTAACAAATTATACAACATGATCACCATGATGCAATACAACTGTAGAGCATATCACTCAAACAGACACGCCATCTCTCTCCTCATACAAGAACACAACCCAGACATCCTCCTCCTTAACTCAACATGCACAAACACCAAAATCAAGCACTTCGGCTACACAAGCAGACAATCACCCCACGAACTATTCGAGGGCGTTGCAATCCTCATCAGATCCTCCATGAAACACGAATTCATCACCAACTTTGCTTTCAAACACTTCATGGCCGCCAAGATCTACACTCAACACGGACAGATTATCATCTGCACAACATACTCAAGACCTAACTCGCGTATCCCCTTCACAGACCTAAACCCCATCTTTAACAACTCACACCTACCTGTAATACTAATGGCCGACCTCAATGCACACCACACCGCATTCCAACACAACCGCATCGACCCCCTTGGCCAACAACTACACGCTTTGGTCACTCACAAAACCTTCACCACATTGGCCCTTTCTTCCCCACATTCTACGCTGCTCACGGCAAAGGCACTCCAGACATCGTCATCACCAACACCCCTGCCCTCCAATTCCAACACTACATCACTCCCGGCCCCCTATCAGGCTCAGACCACATTCCCATCACTCTTCACCTCTCCAACAATCCCATCCTCCTCCCAGCAACCTCACCTCAATACCAGTATCAACACGCAGATTGGGATGCCTTCAAGAAAACACTCTCTGAACAACATTACACTCTCAACCTCGAACACCAACCCACTAGGATGATTGAGGAAACCTGGACACACCTTTTCAACACTATCACCGCCATAGCAGATACCCACATTCCTAAACACCGGTTCAAGAAAAAATACTCCTTCACACCCTCCATAAGAACTCAACGCCTACTTCACTGCTACAGGACACGATTCGAACTAAACAAACTTAACCTAGTACCAGTTTCCACAGACATCTCCACACTAAGAACACACATCATCCATAGCCTCCGTCAAGATCATGAGGTTCACTGGGCAAAACTCGTAGAGGCTGCCCAAGAACACAGAACACATAACCCCCGAGAATTTTGGCAAAGGATCGCCAAGCTGAAAGGAACTGCGAAACCCCCCTTTGATCACCTGCTAGTAAATGGTAGGAAAATCAATGAGCCAGCCGACGTAGCACAAACACTAAAACAACACTGGGAACACATTTTCCACCCACACCCCCCCACACAACAAAGGTACATCTTAAACCACATAAACAACATCACCACACACATGCAAACACTTCACGACAGAACAACTCCTGACAACACAATAGATACCTCCACTCTCACACAGGACCACACCTTCACTGCTCCTTTCACCCCAACAGAAGTCGCACAAGCACTGGACAAAACCAAAAAGAAAACACCAGGTGACAGCAATATTGGTCAAGCAATCCTGAAGCACCTGCCCCGAGATACAATCACAGCCATTACATACCTCTACAACACCCAACTGGCTACAGGATACTTCCCAAAGCTCTTTAAGACAGCCACAGCCGTCATGATACCTAAACCAAACAAAAACCCAACAGATCCTCAAAACTACAGACCGATCAGCATACTAGAAGTCTTAGGCAAAACTTTTGAAAGACTATATAACACCCGCCTCAGATACCACCTTGAAGATGAACAACGACTGTCCTACAAGCAGTTCGGCTTCAGAGCACACCACTCAACTCAAGACGCACTCAATATAATCACAAACTACCTCCACATGAACAAAGATGCATACAAGATAGCACTCATTACAAAAGACGTACAAACAGCCTTCGACACAGTTTGGCACGATGGATTAAAGTACAAGATATGCACCAATTTTAACCTCCCTCAAAAATCACAACAATTACTATGTAACTTCCTAACAGACAGAAAAATGAGGATAAAAGTCACACCTGCCTACTCTGACCACTTCACACTGCATGCAGGAGTCCCACAAGGATCAGTCCTGTCCCCAACACTATACATTCTTTACACAAACGACTTACCCGACCCCTTACACATCGACTCTCTGACAATACAGTACGCTGACGATGTAACCCAACTAGTCAGACACAGAACTCTTGATCACCTAACAGACAAAGCTAACAGGGAACTCGAACAAGTTACACAATGGGAACTCCGATGGCGAATACAAACCAACCCGAACAAAGCACAAATCACCTACTTCGGCACCAAAAGACGACAACCACGTCACATTTACCTAAACCCCTACATCGCCTACCCTTCACCTATAACTATCAAACGAACAAACACAATCCTAGGAGTCACATTCAACGACACCCTCACCATGACACCACACACCAATATGAAGGCTTTGATCGCAAACAAAACACTCGGGAAAATATACAGATTCAGAACCGCATCAATCAAAACCAAAACACACCTATTCAAAGCCCTCATACGCCCACTATTGACTTATGCACCCAACACACTCCAGCTAGCACCACCATCAAGCGCCAAGAAACTTCAAGTCATACAAAACAAAGCACTAAGATTCATCCATAACACACACTGGTCATCCTTCACCCGAAATAGTCATCTACATGAACTCAGCTCCGTCCCCCCACTTAACATCTACTGGAGACAACTAGGTGACAAACAAATAGAATCACTCCTCACTAATTACCCTCAATGGGAGGATTATTTCGACAACATCATACTCCCACGCAGATTCAGAGACAGAAATCCCTCCATACTAAACAGACCAAACACTCCCCTCCCACCTCCCTTGTATTAATAACTTCCCTATAACCACACCCAAAAAAAAAAAAAAAAAAAAAAAAAAAAAAAAAAAAAAAAAAAAAAAAACTAACCCACTCCACCTGCACTAACACTCCCCCCCCAAACAAAAGAAAAGAAAAGACCCTAACAATCCCCCCAAAATAAAAACCTAACATACCCAGCCGTTACTAGCAATCCCCCCCCAAAAAAATAACCATTCTACCGTTAACTAACCACACCCTATCACTCCTCCCAAAATAAAAACCTAACATACCCAGCCGTCACTAGCAATCCCACACAAAATAATAAATAACCATTCTACCGTTAACTAACCACACCCTATCACTCCTCCCAAAATAAAAACCTAACATACCCAGCCGTTACTAGCAATCCCACACAAAATAATAAATAACCATTCTACCATTAACTAACCACACCCTATCACTCCTCCCAAAACAAATACCTAACTTACCCATCCCATACTAACTCGGATGACATGTACGTTTCCCTTAGCCAATAAGGTCGGGGAGAGTTCCACAGTGCCTGTACGCAAGCCCTCTCCCTCAAGAATGTTACCTACACTGTTTTATGGGCACCTCCCTTAGCCAATAAGGTCGGAGAGGTGTGCCTAATAAAAACGGTACCAAATTGCAGACGACATTGAACGCCTCCCTTAGCCAATAAGGTCGGGGAGGGGTGCAATGTACCTGTACACAAACCCTCTCCCTCAAGAATGGGGCCAGAACTCACAATACCTGCAAGAGCCTACCGCAATTGCAGAAGTCCTTTACTAGCCAAAGGGAAGAAAGAATGCAATGATTAACCCAACTCTGCCAACTACTAACAAAACCTACAATCCTCCCAAAAGAAAAACTTAACCCACCCAGCCTTACTCACAATCCCTCCTATATAAAAAAAAAATGCTAACTCTCCATCCAATCACTAATCAACACCTTCAATCCTCCCAAAAGAACTACTTAACCCACCCAATCTTACTCACAATCCCTCCAAAAAAAAAAAAGCAAACTCACTATCCAATCACTAATCAACACCTTCAATCCTCCCAAAAGAAAAACTTAATATACCCGACCTTTCTAACAAGCCCCTTCGACCCTCCTAAAAAAAAAATAAATAAAAAAAAACAAATAAATAAATATAAAAAAAAACTTATGACTCAATACAACTATTCATTAGCAACACAACCATATCACACCTAAGGAATCCTTCCATACTATAAAATTAACCCAACAACCCCTGGGGCAAGCTCTCTCCTCCCCCCTCCTCCCGACAACCGAACCATACCTGACCTTATATCAATTATCCTAACCCTCCCCCTCTCCCCTTACTACATTTCCACGCAAACGCATACACACTCACACAACAACCCCCCCGAAGCAAAAAAGTAATTCACCTCAACTCAACATACAACCTCCACCTCCCCAACCAATCTCCAAACACAACACCCCCACCCCGCCAGACAAAGCCTCTCATAACACCACAACTCTCCAAAACCAAATCAAACATACCCAACCTCTATACCAGCCACTGTCAACATTATCGACCTAACTCAAGACTGAAACCAAACAACCTATATCTCACTCATCTCCGTTCACAATTTGACAAAGCTCAAATCTGTCCCCTGCTATTACTAAATAACTCTCCTACGATACACTCATCCTTCCTTACTACGAATACTTTGACATTTCAAGCTCAAAGATTCAAAACTCTTCCTCCAACTTCCATTTCTCTGACATAGCTGAAAGACCCACAACTCTCAGAAACAAATCAAAACATACCCAACGTCTGTGACATCCAATTCTCAATAAAATCGACCTAACTCAAGACTGAAACCATTCAGCCTATATCTCATTCTCGTCTCCGTTCATAATTTGACAAAAAAGCTCAAATCTGTCTGCTGCTATTACTAAAGACTCTCCTACGATACGCTCATCCTTCCTTACTATGAATACTTTGACATTTCAAGCTCAAAGATTCAAAAACCCTTCCTCCAACTCGCTCCGTTCCTCTTTGACATAGCTCAAAGACTTTACCTTCATCTTTATCCAAACAACCCTACGACTAGCAAAATTTCTATATTTTCACCTTCTCTGTTTACTTTGATCGTGTGTGCCTGTGCGTCCGTCCACCTGCGTTTCTCGGCTTGCGCCGCCGCCGTGGCGGGGCGGTTCTTCCTACGCTCTGCCAACACTGCCCGAGCTAAGACGACAATCAGAACACCCGCGTTGGCCCTTTGCTTGCTCGGACCTGCTCCCGCCCTCCCTCTGCCTCGTCCTGATTGTTGTTGTTGTTGCACCCTCAGGGCATTTTGCCTACCCCCTCACGCAAGCGGTGTTTAGCCACTGCACCTGTTCTCTCCTTCTAAAATTCACTTCCATCCTCCCTTTATTCTTCCTCTGAACCTCCTTCCCCCCTGTCACTAGCATTTTTCTTCTTCTTCTGGCTGCACGCATCATCAGAGTGAGTCGCCAGTCGCAGTCGGGAGCAGTCGCAATCAGGAGCAGTAGCAGTCAGACAGAGTGAAGTGGAAGCCGGAGAAGGAACAGTCACAGCTGATTGGCTAGTCATTGGACCTCTCCCACCTTCCCACGTACCCTGGAAAACCCAAGCTCCTAACCGCCATTTTCCTACTGACAATTCTGTTGATTCGATCGACACATTGAGCCTCTCCTACAGTATCGGACCTCCCTTAGGAACCCCGAATGCTGCTGAGGGGCTTGGTGTGAAGAGAGAGTCATCAGTAAGTTTTCAGACCTTTTTCTACCACTCTAACCTTTATCTTCCGTGCCGTGAAAGGACCTATTCCCCTGTCAGCTGACGTACAGGGGAGTATTCGTCTGGAAACGCCCTCTGTCCCCACACCTCGCTAGTGCGTGTTTGTGTGAAGGGTGGAGGGACAGCACAGCCTGCCGATTCGCCTGGGGACCCCTGTGATAGTGCAGGGCCTCCCCTACGTGAGGGGCGCAGGAAATTAGGGACTGTTAGGGGCGATCTCCATAAATCTCCAATTCAAACAGTTAACATGCCTTCAATTAAAATCAAAGTGGACCGTACCATCCAACCGTGCATGGACCTCGCCTCACTTATTTTCCAGCTGACATGTATATTTCAGATCCGTTCCTTCACCAATGACGACATTATCAAAATATTTGTACAAACTGATGAAGATGCCGACCTATTCCACTCCCCAGCAATGAACAACAGACTGAGGGACAATGGCCTAACGGTCCTCAGTTCACCCGAATACCGCGCAAAATGCACCCTCATATGTAGAAAAGTCATTCCTCAGATCCTTGACAACCCTAACCTATTGACAGAACTCAACTCACAAAACACCCCCCAAATGACATATGCAGCCCGGATGGGAACTCTCCCCATGTTAAAAATCACTACAGCTACACAAACTGACGCCATCAAATTAAAATCCAACGGAATAAAATTCGGCAATAACATCATCCCCTCACGAAACATTGAATTCCAACACTACATTCCAGTTCACCAATGCTACAACTGCTACCAATTTGGACACAACACCAACCGTTGCAGTAACACACTAACTTGTTCAAAATGTGCCAATCAAGGCCACTCATACAGAAACTGCACTGCCACTGTTACTAGATGCTGCAATTGTAAAGGCCCACACTCTGCCGTCAGCAACAAGTGCCAAATCAGACTCAATAACAGCACAACACCTCTCCCTCCCCGCCTACGCCTACCCTCACCTCCAACTGTACCTCCTCCTCCTCCCCACCACTCACTCCCTACTCCCACGACTCTCTCCACCCGCACTTGCTGGACCAACAACCTGACCGCCCCCCTCCCTTCCCCCGACACTGACGCAAAAATCACCACCATCATACTTCTGGCACATTCCCTAAGCAACGGTAATAGATCACTTTTCCTAAATCTGGTAATTGAGGGTTTGAAGGCTAACGGCCTCCCTACCATAAACATTCCTGACTCCTTCAGAACCGGTCCCGACCTCAGCTTCCCCACTGCCCCCATCTCCGACCGTACCAACATGCCCCCCCCACCCCCCAGAGAATCCACTGTCTCCCTCCTCCCCTCCACTTCTGCCATGCCCACACCTGACTTCTCTCACCATTCTACCATTACCTCACCCCCCAAAGTAATCAGTCCAAAACATGCCGGCCCCTCCACCTCGACCCTACCTACACCCGACTTCTCCCACTTGACTACATTGAACTCCCGGACCACGAACACCCATTCCAAACCCAATCCTCCCCTAACACCCCAGACTCCCAAGAATAAAATGGCAGCCCTTCCCCCCACAGAACTAGTGGTTAAGACCCCTAGACCAAAGAGGAAGAACACCTCCCCCCTTTCTCCCTATACACCTGACAGCAAAAGAATTATACAATACACTCATCCAACCAAATCAATAATCAAAGTAAATCTATACGGCACTACCCCAAAGGAAACAGAAATCAACCCCGACACGAACCTAGCACACTCCCCTCAACCTCCCGACTCCCCCACACACAGTCACGTAACTGCCCTTCCCTCACTTGCATACACAACACTCATACCACCACGCTCACAGTCACTCGACAATTTAGACCTCATCTCTGCACCCCAGAATTTCAATCTCTTATAAGTAACAAATTATACAACATGATCACCATTATGCAATACAACTGTAGAGCATATCACCCAAACAGACACGCCATCTCTCTCCTCATACAAGAACACAACCCAGACATCCTCCTCCTCAACTCAACATGCACAAACACCAAAATCAAGCACTTCGGCTACACAAGCAGACAATCACCCCACGAACTATTCGAGGGCGTTGCAATCCTCATCAGATCATCCATGAAACACGAATTCATCACCAACTTTGCTTTCAAACACTTCATGGCCGCCAAGATCTACACTCAACACGGACAGATTATCATCTGCACAACATACTCAAGACCTAACTCGCGTATCCCCTTCACAGACCTAAACTCCATCTTTAACAACTCACACCTACCTGTAATACTAGCGGCCGACCTCAATGCACACCACACCGCATTCCAACACAACCGCATCGACCCCCATGGCCAACAACTACACACTCTGGTCACTCACAAAAACCTTCACCACATTGGACCTTTCTTTCCCACATTCTACGCTGCTCACGGCAAAGGCACACCAGACATCGTCATCACCAACACCCCTGCCCTCCAATTCCAACACTACATCACTCCCGGCCCCCTATCAGGCTCAGACCACATTCCCATCACTCTTCACCTCTCCAACAATCCCATCCTCCTCCCAACAACCTCACCTCAATACCAGTATCAACACGCAGATTCGGATGCCTTCAAAACCACACTCTCTGAACAACAATACACACTCAACCTCGAACACCAACCCACTAGGATGATTGAGGAAACCTGGACACACCTTTTCAACACTATCACCGCCATAGCAGATACCCACATTCCTAAACACCGGTTCAAGAAAAAATACTCCTTCACACCCTCCATAAGAACTCAACGCCTACTTCACTGCTACAGGACACGATTCGAACTAAACAAACTTAACCTAGCACCAGTTTCCACAGACATCTCCACACTAAGAACACACATCATCCATAGCCTCCGTCAAGATCATGAGGTTCACTGGGCAAACTCGTAGAGGCTGCCCAAGAACACAGAACACATAACCCCCGAGAATTTTGGCAAAGGATCGCCAGGCTGAAAGGAACTGCGAAACTCCCCTTTGATCACCTGCTAGTAAATGGTAGGAAAATCAATGAGCCAGCCGACGTAGCACAAACACTAAAACAACACTGGGAACACATTTTCCACCCACACCCCCCCACACAACAAAGGTACATCTTAAACCACATAAACAACATCACCACACACATGCAAACACTTCACGACAGAACAACTCCTGACAACACAATAGATACCTCCACTCTCACACAGGACCACACCCTCACTGCTCCTTTCACCCCAACAGAAGTCGCACAAGCACTGGAAAAAACCAAAAAGAAAACACCAGGTGACAGCAATATTGGTCAAGCAATCCTGAAGCACCTGCCCCGAGAAACAATCACAGCCATTACATACCTCTACAACACCCAACTGGCTACAGGATACTTCCCAAAGCTCTTTAAGACAGCCACAGCCGTCATGATACCTAAACCAAACAAAAACCCAACAGATCCTCAAAACTACAGACCGATCAGCATACTAGAAGTCTTAGGCAAAACTTTTGAAAGACTATACAACACCCGCCTCAGATGCCACCTTGAAGATGAACAACTACTGTCCTACAAGCAGTTCGGCTTCAGAGCACACCACTCAACTCAAGACGCACTCAATATAATCACAAACTACCTCCACATGAACAAAGATGCATACAAGATAGCACTCATTACAAAAGACGTACAAAAAGCCTTCGACACAGTTTGGCACGATGGATTAAAGTACAAGATATGCACCAATTTAACCTATTCCCTTACACATCGACTCTCTGACAATACAGTACGCCGACGATGTAACCCAACTAGTCAGACACAGAACTCTTGATCACCTAACAGACAAAGCACACAGGGAACTCGAACAAGTTACACAATGGGAACTCCGATGGCGAATACAAACCAACCCGACCAAAGCACAAATCACCTACTTCGGCACCAAAAGACGACAACCACGTCACATTTACCTAAACCCCTACATCGCCTACCCTTCACCTATAACTATCAAACGAACAAACACAATCCTAGGAGTCACATTCAACGACACCCTCACCATGACACTACACACCAATATGAAGGCTTTGATCGCAAACAAAACACTCGGGAATATATACAGATTCAGAACCGCATCAATCAAAACCAAAACACACCTATTCAAAGCCCTCATACGCCCACTATTGACTTATGCACCTAACACACTCCAGCTAGCACCACCATCAAGCGCCAAGAAACTTCAAGTCATTCAAAACAAAGCACTAAGATTCATCCATAACACACACTGGTCATCCTTCACCCGAAATAGTCATTTACATGAACTCAGCTCCGTCCCCCCACTTAACATCTACTGGAGACAACTAGGTGATAAACAAATAGAATCACTCCTCACTAATTACCCTCAATGGGAGGATTATTTCGACAACATCATACTCCCACGCAGATTCAGAGACAGAAATCCCTCCATACTAAACAGACCAAACACTCCCCTCCCACCTCCCTTGTATTAATAACTTCCCTATAACCACACCCAAAAAAATTTCCCCCCCAAATTAAACCTAACCTCTCCTTAACCCTCACCCAACGATTCCCTCCTCCCCCACTCCAAACCCCACGCCACCCACTCAAACTCAAGACCACCTGACAAAACTAACCCACTAACCTGCACTAACACTCAAACAAAAAGAAAAGAAAAAACCCTAACAATCCCCCCAAAATAAAAACCTAATGTACCCAGCCATTACTAGCAATCCCACACAAAATAAAAAATAACCATTCTACCACTAACTAACCACACCCTATCACTCCTCCCAAAACAAAAACCTAACATACCCAGCCGTTACTAGCAATCCCACACAAAATAAAAATAACCATTCTACCATTAACTAACCACACCCTATCACTCCTCCCAAAACAAATACCTAACATACCCAGCCATTACTAGCAATCCCACACAAAATAAAAAATAACCATTCTACCATTAACTAACCACACCCTATCACTCCTCCCAAAATAAAAACCTAACATACCCAGCCGTTACTAGCAATCCCACACAAAATAAAAATAACCATTCTACCATTAACTAACCACACCCTATCACTCCTCCCAAAACAAATACCTAACTTACCCATCCCATACTAACTCGGATGACATGTACGTTTCCCTTAGCCAATAAGGTCGGGGAGAGTTCCACAGTGCCTGTACGCAAGCCCTCTCCCTCAAGAATGTTACCTACACTGTTTTATGGGCACCTCCCTTAGCCAATAAGGTCGGAGAGGTGTGCCTAATAAAAACGGTACCAAATTGCAGACGACATTGAACGCCTCCCTTAGCCAATAAGGTCGGGGAGGGGTGCAATGTACCTGTACACAAACCCTCTCCCTCAAGAATGGGGCCAGAACTCACAATACCTGCAAGAGCCTACCGCAATTGCAGAAGTCCTTTACTAGCCAAAGGAAAGAATGAATGCAATAATTAACCCAACTCTGCCAACCACTAACAAAACCTACAATCCTCCCAAAAGAAAAACTTAACCCACCCAACCTTACTCACAATTCCTCCTATAAAGGAAAAAAAAAAAAAAAGCTAACTCCATCCAATCACTAATCCAACGCCTTCAATCTCCCAAAGAAAAACAACCCGCAATCTTACTCACAATCCCTCAAAAAAAAAAAAAAAAAAAAAAAAAAAAAACCTATGACTCAATACAACTATTCATTAGCAACACAAATCATATCACACCTAAGGAATCCTTCCATACTATAAATTAACCCAACAACCTCCAAAGCCCCCTGTCCTCTCCTCGCCTCCCCTCTCCTCTCCTCTCCTCCCCCCTCCTCCCGACAACCGAACCATACCTGACCTTATATCAATTATCCTAACCCTCCCCCTCTCCCCTTACTACATTTCCACGCAAACGCATACACACTCACACAACAACCCCCCCGAAGCAAAAAAGTAATTCACCTCAACTCAACATACAACCTCCACCCCCGCCAATCCCCAAACACAAACTCCCCCACCCCCGCCAGACAAAGCCTCTCATAACACCACAACTCTCCAAAACCAAATCAAACATACCCAACCTCTATACCAGCCACTGTCAATATTATCGACCTAACTCAAGACTGAAACCAAACAACCTATATCTCACTCTCATCTCCGTTCACAATTTGACAAAGCTCAAATCTGTCCCCTGCTATTACTAAATAACTCTCCTACGATACACTCAACCTTCCTTACTACGAATACTTTGACATTTCAAGCTCAAAGATTCAAAACTCTTCCTCCAACTCTCTCCATTTCTCTCTGACATAGCTGAAAGACCCACAACTCTCAGAAACAAATCAAAACATACCCAACGTCTGTGACATCCAATTCTCAATAAAATCGACCTAACTCAAGACTGAAACCATTCAGCCTATATCTCATTCTCGTCTCCGTTCATAATTTGACAAAAAAGCTCAAATCTGTCTGCTGCTATTACTAAAAACTCTCCTACGATACGCTCATCCTTCCTTACTATGAATACTTTGACATTTCAAGCTCAAAGATTCAAAAACCCTTCCTCCAACTCGCTCCGTTCCTCTTTGACATAGCTCAAAGACTTTACCTTCATCTTTATCCAAACAACCCTACGACTAGCAAAATTTCTATATTTTCACCTTCTCTGTTTACTTTGATCGTGTGTGCCTGTGCGTCCGTCCACCTGCGTTTCTCGGCTTGCGCCGCCGCCGTGGCGGGGCGGTTCTTCCTACGCTTTGCCAACACTGCCCGAGCTAAGACGACAATCAGAACACCCGCGTTGGCCCTTTGCTTGCTCGGACCTGCTCCCGCCCTCCCTCTGCCTCGTCCTGATTGTGGTTGTTGCACCCTCAGGGCATTTTGCCTACCCCCTCACGCAAGCGGTGTTTAGCCACTGCACCTGTTCTCTCCTTCTAAAATTCACTTCCATCCTCCCTATATTCTTCCTCTGAACCTCCTTCCCCCCTGTCACTAGCATTTTTCTTCTTCTGGCTGCACGCTGATTGGCTGGTCGGAGTTGCGGCCGGAGCTCAGTTGGAAGTTGTAGGGGAGAGTAGCCACTACACTCCACCCACCTCTCCCACCAACCACTCTTCCCCCCCCCACCCGCCCCCTACCACACAGTGTGCCGGGCTGCATCAGTGGTAGTAGAATTTCCTAAGCTGTTAACCACTTGCAATATTCGTTGAGAAAAACTCTCTTTTTTATGGTGGGGGAACATTTTGCTATTTTGTTGTTCATTGACTGAGTATGGCCATAGTAATCTGGGGAAGACAGAGCAGACGGGGAATAAGATTGTTTTAAATAACATAAAAAACAGATTAAATTCTACCATATATGAATTAGTTTCCAGTATTTTTTATCATGAAAGATTGTAAATAACAATTGGATTATTGATAAAGAAAAATATTGAAGTGTTTTAATTATGACCATTGATTGTCAGACCAAAGCTTACAGCCCAGAATTATGTCACATATAACAACAAGTACACCACAGACCTCGTGGTACCACCACATTCCGGGTTGACACACCTCAGGTCGACCTAAGGGACTTGACCTCGCCCGCTAATGACGTGAGCGGGTGACCTACAACCGCACCTAGCCAAGACACCTGGCCAGGACCACACCTGCACACAACTATTCAGATCAAACCAGTTTAGTGTTAATTGTTAGAGGTCAAAAGCCGGCTGGGCCGACCCCATATAAAGGCCCTACAGTCCCGTCCACGGGCATTATCTTTATCATTATCAGTCTGGTTAGACTGATTCTCATTCTGGTTGCT
>NW_024738515.1:0-5982 GCF_018991925.1 Homarus americanus
AATACAACAAATACAACAACAATACAACAACAATACACCTTAATACTAAACTTACAATAACACTAAGTAATACAACAAATACAACAACAATACAACAACAATACACCTTAATACTAAACTTACAATAACACTAAGTAATACAACAAATACAACAACAATACAACAACAATACACCTTTATACTAAACTTACAATAACACTAAGTAATACAACAAATACAACAACAATACAACAACAATACACCTTAATACTAAACTTACAATAACACTAAGTAATACAACAAATACAACAACAATACAACAACAATACACCTTAATACTAAACTTACAATAACACTAAGTAATACAACAAATACAACAACAATACAACAACAATACAACAACAATACACCTTAATACTAAACTTACAATAACACGAAGTAATACAACAAATACAACAACAATACAACAACAATACACCTTAATACTAAACTTACAATAACACTAAGTAATACAACAAATACAACAACAATACAACAACAATACACCTTAATACTAAACTTACAATAACACAAAGTAATACAACAAATACAACAACAATACAACAACAATACTCCTTAATACTAAACTTACAATGCTAAAAAAAATGCAAATAAAATTAAAATTTCAGAAATACAAAATAAGAATAATATGGATAACAAACTTAAATTACAGAGATGTGTGAGTGTGTGTGTGAGTGTGAGTGAGTGCGTGTGTGTGTGTGTGCGTGTGTGTGTGTGAGTGAGTGTGTGTGTGTGTGTGTGTGTGTGTGTGTGTGTGTGTGTGTGTGTGTGTGTGTGTGTGTGTGTGAGTGAGGTGAAGTTTGATTTATTGACATGGTGAGACAGAGAGAGAGAGAGAGAGAGTCAGACCAATAAACAGACGTACACTATTAAGCAGCGATAACAATGTATACACAGACATAATTACGTATTAATGACCTTATTTACCTCCTATAATCACTCATTAGCAGCCAAATCCCCTCTTCCCTCCCTCCACTCCCCTCCCCCCTCCCCTCTCCCCTCCTCCTCTCCTCCCTTTATTTGACGGGTATCATCCCTAACCTTACCCTCCCTATCCCTTTCTCCTTACGTTCCTCCCTCACCTCTTCTCCCTTCCCTACCCTACTCCTCTTCTATCCCTATCCTATCCTCTCCCTTCCCCTTCCCTTTCCCCACCCATCTCCTTCTCCCCACTCCCCTGACCTCCCACACTATTTTCTCCTCCTCTCCCTCCCCTCCCCAACACACAGACCACCTTACCATCAGGCAGTTCCTCTCTCTCTCTCTCTCTACAGGCAGGTGCTATGTTAAAATATTCTTCTTGATTGGGATTTTATGCTCACCTGGTCTCGTCTGGATCAACTTTCGGGACAGGTGACTTTATGGCGGGGTCGGGGCGGGGCTCGGGGGCGGGGCTACGGACGGAGGAAGGCTAAAAGATATCCGGTGTTGGGGGGAGGGGGAGGGGAGGGGTGAGACGACTGGACTAACATTGGGAGGACTGAGAAGACAACAGTGAACACCTCATTAATAGTCGGGATAAATTGAAATTAAATCCTGAAGTGTAAATGATAGCCTTTGTCTCCTTGCCTCACAGGGTGGACAAAAAAAAAATACTCGGGAAGCAGCCATCCCCCTGGACTCCCCGCCCACCTGGTACGATGTCCTCCGTAAACTTCCTGACCTCTCGTACGTCTACGGGAAAGGGTCGCGGAAGGGGGACGTGATTGCTGCCCGTATCATCATTGGGTATGACTTTGCTTGGGAGATTGGTATCCCCGCATCCCCTGAGCAACGCTCTTGTGCGTTATGCAGAAGACCCGACAGCCACACCCTTATTCACTACCTCCTAAGATGTCCCCACACACAACGCTTCCGTGACGCCTGCTGGACCACCACTCCACGACCCTCTGACGGAGACACGATGATCCTCCCAATACTGGCCAGATATTTTGTAAATAATATTGATTATGTGTTAAAGGAATATCCTTCCTTCCTTAGGCTTTAGTAAGCCCCTTTATAATATTTATACTGTATATACTTTTCACACTTGCCAGATGATTCTGGTGTCATTGTACAGGGGTACCTAGTGACAGCACTAGGATCCCGCTTCCTCTATCAAGGAATAAACAATTGAAATTGAAAATTGAACAAAAAAATATACACGTGACTGATTTGAAATTAATAAAAAATCTCTACATATGTATTATGAAAAAAACTATTGAAAAAACACACATATATATATTCTCCTTGGGAAATGACATTCAGACAAAATATTTATCAAAGCAAGATCAAAGCTTCATTCCACACACACACACCCAGACACAAAGAGACAGACACAGATACATACACACAGACTCACACACACATATCAAACAATAAAAAACACGTGTTTCTCTATAAAAACACAGCAAATTTAACAGTCTCCAAAACAAACACATATTACAGGGTTCACACACACACACACACACACACGTTGTACCCTGGACCAAAATACCATCAAGCACCCCCTCCCCTCCTCCCCCTCCCCTCCTATCCCCCCTCCCGACGCCATACCCACAAATACCTGACGATAACTTATAATAAAGGCAAGGTGTGTGAGCCAATAGATACCCCCACCCCACCCCACCCCACCCTACTTCCAACGCCATTAGTTACCTGTCAGGGAAGACCTACCTGGATATTGGCTCTACAACTTCATAATTAGAGGGTAAAGGTAAGAGTTCACCTGGTGGCTATACCTTATGTGTGTGTGTGTGTGTGTGTGTGCGTCTGTTGTTCTAGCCCCGCCTACCATCATCACTACCACCACAGTTCACTTCCGTAATTGTGTACTGTATTTGATGCTTCTTGTGGTGTGAGGTCAAGAGGGAGAGGAAGAAGGAAGGTTGTGTGAGGAACAGGAAGAGGAGAGGAAGAGGAGAGGAAGAGAGGAAGAGGGAGGGGAAGAAGGAAGGTTGTGTGAGGAACAGGAAGAGAGGAAGAGGAGAGGAAGAGGGAGGGGAGGTGGGAAGGGAGCTAAGAGGTGAGGGTTTAGAGGTGAGGGAGAGGGGTGAGAGGTGAGAGAGAGGGGTGAGAGGTGAGAGAGAGGGGTTACCTATTTACTAATTAACACAAAGTTTGATTACATTACCTCACCTCCGGGAACCCCTCACCTGCCGGGCCCCTCACCTCCCGGGCCCCGAGGCTTAAATTGGGGGCCCCAGTTTGTGGCCCCTCTCGCGTCTCAGGTCCTTCGGGGGCCTTTTTATCCTCTTGGGCCCCTGTGTATCGTCGCTTGGGCCCCGTCTGTCGTCCCTACAGCGTTTCCCATCAACCTTTCTATCCACGACCCGTTTATCACCTCCTCTCTCTCCCCACGACCCGTTTATCACCCCCTCTCTCTCCCCACGACCCGTTTATCACCCCCTCTCTCTCCCTACGACCCGTTTATCACCCCTCTCTCTCCTACGGCCCCTCCCCTCTCTCTCCCCGCGGCCGTTGCTCACCCCTTCTCTCTCCTACGGCCCTCCCCTCTCTCCGTTTATCACCCCCTCTTTCCCTCCCTACATTGATTTTATCACCCCTCTCTCCCTACGGCCCGTTTGTCACCTCTCTCCTACAACCCCTCCCCTCTCTCTCCCCACAACCTGTTTATCACCCCCTCTCTCTCCCCTCGACCCTCCCCTCTCTCTCCCACGACCCGTTTATCACCCATCTCTCTCTGACCCCTCCCCTCTGTCCCACGACCCGTTTTATCACCCCTCTCTCTCCCCGACCCGTTTATCACCCCCTCTCTCCTGCGACCCTCCCCCCTCTCTCTCCTGACCCTCCCCGTCTCTCTCCCCACGACCCGGTTTGTCACCCCTCTCTCTCCTGGCCCTCCCCCTCTCTCCTACCTCCCTCCTATACCCATAAGTCCCTGAATAAAGGTTTTATATAAAAATACACGTAATTTTGTGATTTGGTAAGGATAGGTTAGGGATTTAGAGTAGATTTGGTTGAAAGAGAGAGAGAGAGAGATTGAATACCAGATAAGCATGTAGACACTGAGATCAAACACCTCACACACACACACACACACACACACACGGTGCTCGGGGGCTGTAAAGTGAACTAGGAGAAAACAAACAGACGCTCCGCATGATTCGATTCCAATTCGCCTAATTACGAAGATAAATACACCTGGTCTGTGCATCAAAGGACTCAAGCGGTAGGAACAGGTACACGGTTTCAAAGACGAGCGGACTCAGTTCTCGTCTGTCTGTCCTTGTGTCTGTCTGTCTGTCTGTCTGTCTGTACTCATTTGTGGTTGTTGTGGTTGTGGTGGTGGTGGTTGTCGTGGTTAGTCTATATCAAACTCTGTGTGTGTGTGTGTGTGTGTGTGTGTGTGTGTGTATGTGTGTGTGTGTAGGGTGCATGACCTCTGACCTACGCCACACACGCCTTGGATTGATTGGTACATTCAAGACGTGTACTGCTGTAGGCGACGCTGTAGAGGTCACACTGTTAGAGCCCTTCCTATGTTGACCTCTCCTAGATGACCAGAGGAAGAGGAGGGGAGGGGGGAGTGAAAGGAAAAGGGAGGGGGGAGGTGAATGGAGGAAGGAGGGGAGGGAAGGGAAAGGAGAATCAATCAATGAATATTTGAATAAAATATCGGAAGATGATGGCCAGGTATATTGTCAGGTGTATAAACCTAACCTAACCTATACTACAGGAGTCAATTACCACCATCACTACCTGGTCACCTACCTGGTCACCTGCCTGGTCACCTACCTGGTCACCTACCTGGTCACCTACCTGGTCATCTCAGGTAGTACAGGTAACTGTATTGTACAGTTTGGGCTTCTCGTCACCTGGGTTACCGTGTATGAATGTCTGTCCGTGATCTACTGTACGTGTTCGTAGTCACCTGGGATGCATGTCCGTGTGATGGTTTGTCTGTCCGTTGCGTGCTAACCAGTCACCCTTCCCTTCCCCCCCCTCCCCCACCTCCCCTACCTCGTGACTCACTTGTCAGTAATTCCTCTAAAAACTCGACGTGGACGCATCTTATGCTGTTAGTCAGGGTCTTAGTGGCCACACACACACACCAGAGAGTAATGTATACATATATCATCCATCAATCATGTCAATAATTAATCAATGAACCCACTCATCCATGAATCATTGTAAATCATCCATCAATTCTTGTAAATCATGGCAAATCATCCATCAATCATATTAAATAATCCATCATAAGAACATAAGAACATAAGAATGGAGGAAACTGTAGCGGGCCTATTGACCCATACTGGGCAGTCCCGTTTATACCCAACCCCTATTGTTCATTTTAGCATCCAACCAATGTTTGAAGCTATTCAGCGTATTCGAGTTAATGATGATACTTGGTAACTTGTTCCATTCATCCACTACTCTGTTTCCAAACCAGTGTTTACCTATTTCACGCCGAAATCTAAATTTGTCTAATTTAAAACCATTGTTACGATTTCGCTCCTGGTTGGATAGTTTGAGTACATTTGTAATGTCCCCTTTGTTTAACCCTGACTTCCATTTATACACCTCTATCATGTCGCCCCTCACTCTACGTCTCTCGTGGGAGTGCAAATTAAGATGCTTTAACCTGTCTCTATACTCAAAGTTCCTGATGCCCAGGATTAGTCTTGTCATTCTCCTCTGAATTCTTTCCAAGGATTCTATATCCATTCTGTAGTACGGTGACCAGAACTGAACTGCGTAATCCAGGTGAGGTCTCACAAGCGCTAGATATAAGTTTAAGATGACCTCGCTAGTCTTGTAACTAACACTCCTTTGTATGAACCCAAGTACTTTATTAGCCTTGTTACGAGCAAAAACACATTGTTTACTTGGCTTAAGATTCCTACTTATCATTACTCCTAAATCTCTCTCGTAGTTGGATTCCACAATGGCATCGTTGTTCATCTGGTAACTGGTTTCCCTGTTTTATCTCCTATACTGAGT
>NW_024738516.1:0-3251 GCF_018991925.1 Homarus americanus
CCTGGTACACCTCTGACACTCCCAGGTACACCGCTGACACTGTCAGGTACACCTCCGACTCCTTGGTACACCTCTGACACTCCCAGATACACCTCAGACACTCCCTGGTACACCTCTGACACTCCCAGGTACATCTCTGACACTCCCAGGTACACCTCTGACACTTCCAGGTACATATCTGACACTCCGAGGTGCACCTCTGACTGCCAGGTACACCTCTGAAAATCCCAGGTACTCCTGTTACATTCCCAGGTACACCTCCGTCACTCCCAGGTACACCTCTGACACTCCCAGGTACACCTCCGATATTCCCAGATACACCTCCGATATTCCCAGGTACACCTCCGATACTCCCAGGTACACCTTCGAGACTCCTGTACTTCTACTGACACTCCTGGTATTCCTCTCTGACATTCCCCAGGCACACCCCTGACACTCCCAGGCACACCTCTGATACTCCCAGGCACACTTCTCACACTCCCAGGTACACCTCCTGACACTCAAGTACACCCTGACACTCCCCAGGTAAACTTCATACCTCAGGCACACCTCTGACACCCCAGGCACAACCCCTGACACTCCCAAGCACTCCACAGACATCCTCCCTGGTACACCCTGACACTCCCAGGCACACCTCCGACACTCCCCAGGCACACTTCTACACCCCAGGTACACCTCTCTGACACTCCCAGGCACACCTCTGACACTCCCAGGAACACCTCCGACCCTCTCAGGTACACCTCTGACACTCCCAGGTACACCCGAGACACTCCCAGGTACACATCTCACACTCACAGGTACACCTCCGACACTCCCAAGTATACCTCTGACACTCCCAGGAACACCTCCGACCCTCTCAGGTACACCTCTGACACTCCCAGGTACACGCGAGACACTCCCAGGTACACCTCTGACACTCCCTGGTTCACCTCTGAGACTCCCAGGTTCACCTCTGACACTCCCTGGTACACCTCCGATATTCCCAGGTACACCTCTGATATTCCCAGGTACATCTCCGATACTCCCAGGTACACCTTTGAGACTCCCACGTACACCTCTGACACTCCCTGGTTCACCTCTGAGACTCCCAGGTTCACCTCTGACACTCTCAGGTACAGCTCCGACACTCCCAGGTACACCTCAAACACTCCCAGGTACACCTCTGACACTCCCAGGTACACTTCAGACACTCAGGTACACCTCTCACACTCCCAGGTACACATCCCACACTCCTGGTCCTCCCAGACACTCCCTGGTACTTCTCTGACACTCCCAGGTACACCTCAGACACTCCCAGGTAAACCTCAGACACTCCCAGGTACACTTCAGACACCCCGGCACACCCTGACACCCCAGGTCACACCGGTGACACTGCCAGGTACTCCTCTGACACCCATGTACACCTCGATACTCCCAGGTACTCCTTGACACTCCCAGGTACTCCACAGACACCCCTGGTACACCTCTGACACTCCCAGGTACCCGCTGACACTGCCAGGTACACCTCTGACACTTCCAGGTACACCCTCTGACACCCCAGGTACACCGCTGAAACTCCCAGGTACACTTCTCACACTCCCAGGTACACCTCCGACACTCCCAGGCACCTCTGACACTCCCAGGTACACCTCCTGACACTCCTGGTACACCTCCGACACCCCAGGTACACCTCTGACACTCCCAGGTACACCTCCGACACTACCAGGTACACCTCTGACACTCCCAGCACCCCATGACCCTCTCAGGTACACCTCTGACACTCCCAGGCACACCGAGACACTCCCAGGTACACATCTCACACTCCCAGGTACACCTCCGACACTCCGGCACACCTCTGACACTCCCAGGAACACCTCCGGACCCCTCTCAGGTACACACCTCTGACACTCCCAGGTACACCCGAGACACTCCCAGGTACACCTCTGACACCCCTGTTCACTTCTGAGACTCCCAGGTACACCTCTGACACTCCCTGGTACACCCGATATTCCCAGGTACACCTCTGATATTCCCATGTACATCTCCGATACCTCCCAGGTACACCTTGAGACTCCCAGGTACACTGACACTCCTTCGTATACCTCTGACATTCCCAGGTACACCTCTGACACTCCCAGGTACACCTCCGACACCCCAGGTACACCCTCAGACACCCCAGGCACACCTCTGACACTCCAGGTACACTTCAGACACCCCAGGCACACCTCTCACACCCCAGGTACACATCTCACACTCCCTGGTCCTCCCAGACACTCCCTGGTACTCTCTGACACTCCCAGGTACACCTCAGACACCCCAGGTACACCTCAGACACTCCCAGGTACACTTCGGACACTCCCAGGCACACCTCTGACACTCCCAGGTACACCTCTGACACTCCAGGTACACCTCTGATATTCCCAGGTACACCTCCGATATTCCGGTACCTCCGATACTCCCAGGTACACCTCGAGACTCCAGGTACACTTCACTGACACTCTGGTATTCCTCTGACATTCCCAGGTACACCTCTGACACTCCCAGGTACACCTCTGATACTCCCAGTACACTTCTCACACTCCCAGGTACACCTCCGGACACTGCCAAGTACACCTCTGACACCCCAGGTAAACTTCTACACTCTCAGGTACACCTCTGACACTCCCAGGTACACCTCTGACACTCCCAAGTACTCCACAGACATTCCCTGGTACACCTCTGACATTCCCAGGTACACCTCTGACACTCCCAGGTACACCTCCGACACCCCAGGTACACTCAGACACCCCAGGCACACCTCTGACACTCCCAGGTACACTCCAGACACCTCTAGGCACACCTCTCACACTCCCAGGTACACATCTCACACTCCCTGATCCTCCTGTACACTCCCCTGGCACGTCTCTGACACTCCCAGGTACACCTCAGGACACCCCAGTACACCTCAGACACTCCCAGGTACACTTCAGACACTCCCGGCACACCTCTGACACTCCCAGGTACACCGCTGACACTGCCAGGTACCCTCTGACACTCCATGTACACCTCCGATACTCCCAGGTACACCTTGACGCTCCCAGGTACCCACAGACACTCCTGGTACACCTCTGACACTCCCAGTACCTGCTGACACTGCCAGGTACACCTCCGACACTCACCAGGTACACCTCTGACACTCCCAGGAACACCTCCGACCTTCTCAGGTACACCCTGACACTCCCAGGTACACCTGAGACACTCCCAGGTACCACATCTGACACTCCCAGGCACAC
>NW_024738517.1:0-42500 GCF_018991925.1 Homarus americanus
TCAGTATTACTTCGTTCCGGTTACGTATTGCTGGACAAGGTCATGATGTGCATAACCATTGTCTTGGTATGGTTGATGGTAACATGATTGTTGGTAGCAATTTTGGAGGTTGTTCAATATATCCTGGAGGGCGGTGTAGTCAGGAGCTGAGTTGTTGACACTGATCCATTGGTGGAGTTGTCGACATATTTCCCGAGAAGTTTCTCTTAGTGAATCATTGATAAGCATAAGGAAGCAAAGCGGTCCCATCTTGGTGCCTTGGGGGACGCCACAGGTGAGTGACTGAAAAGTGGAGATAGCCCTCGGAAGCGTACGGCTTGGCGTCGGTCACTAAAAAATCTGTAAGCCATGGTCGACTAGGTCAAAGCTTTGGTGAAGTCAATAGAGAGCGAACACAGACGTCTTTCCTTTTCCAGATGGCGGAATGTAGTCGAGAAAGCTGCCAAATTGCTGAGGATCTATAGCGCCTGCAATATCAGCACAAGCCAGTCAAACACGAAACTTTCGCAGATTAAGCTGTGTGTGTGTGGTGGAGGGTGGTATATGTGGTGTTGGTGGTGATTGGTGGTGTGGTTAGTGGTAGTGGTGGTGGTGGTAAGAGTGGTGGCAGTGGAGGTTGTTGTTTTGTTATTATCGCGCGTCAACAACTAACGTCCTTGAGCGCTTAACATGGTGAATAATTATACTATTCCTTTAACAGTTACAAATTATGATAATTCAACTCAAGGTCAGTGGTTTTGGTGTTTGTGGTAGTTGTGAGGGGTGGTGGTGATGGTAATAGTAGTCGCCGTGGTGGTGGTGGCAGTGGTGTGGTGGTGGTGTTGGTGGTAATGGTGACGTGTGGTGGTGGTGGTGGTGGTGGCGTGGTGGTGGTGATGCCGGTGGTGGTGGTGGCGGCGGCGGTGATGACAGTGGTGGTGACGGTGGTGGTGACGGTGATGTTGGTGGTGGTGGTGGTGGTTGTAGCGGAGACGGTGTTGGTGTTGGTGGTAGTGGTGATGATGCCGGTAGTGGTGGTGGTGGTGATGACGGTGGTGGTGGTAGCGATGATGGTGGTGGTGGTGGTGGTAGCGGTGACGGTGTTGGTGGTGGTGGTAATGGTAGTGTGGTGGTGGTGGTATTAGTGGTGGTGGGGGTAGTGAAGGTGATGATGACGGTGGTGGTCCACCAAGTTGAATAATTTACAAGACTTCACTCCAACTGCGTCGCTTCACCTCTAACCTCTCTCTCTCTCCCTCCCCCCTCTCTCTCTCTCTCTCTCTCTCTCTCTCTCTCTCTCTCTCTCCATGGAGCGACCAATGACTCATGGCTACACATAAAAGGTCACAGACAGAACCAACACAAGAATAGTGTTACGAGAATAGAGACAAAACATTAACAATTATACTGTACTGTAGAAACAAGTCAAATACTACGAGCATTATCTTCGCATGTGAACCTAACGTTGACCCTGCGTTGACCTATACTGTGACCCTGCGTTGACGGACAGACAGACAAGGCAGACGGACAGACAGACGGACAGACAGACAGAGACAGACAGACAGACAGACAGACAGACAGACAGACAGACAGACAGATAGATGGATAGACACACATAATATGCAGAGAGAGACACGCCCCCTAGCAGCCAGGACATTGTTAACAAACCGTCTAACGACCCATGACATCAGGTGGACCTAACTGCCCCGTAAAGGTAACGCCTCTCAACCACATATAGAGTGACGCCCCTCACTGCTATACAATGGCTGTTAGTGGCTGCTGTTGATGTTAATTGCTGTTGTTGGTGCTGTTAATGGTGGTTGTGGTGCTGCTAATGGTGGTTGTTGGTGCTGTTAATGGTGGTTGTTGGTGCTGTTAATGGTGGTTGTTGGTGCTGTTAATGGTGGTTGCTGGTGCTGTTAATGGTGGGCTTGTTGGTGCTGATTAATGGTGGTTGTTGGTGCTGTTAATGGTGGTTGCTGGTGCTGTTAATGGTGGTTGCTCTCTCTCTCTCTCTGCCTCTCTTCCTGTCTCTCTCTCTCTTCCTCTTCTCCTCTCCGTGACTTCAGGACAATAAAAAGGAAATAATGAAAAGGTGAGAATAAAGAGTAAAGTAAAGGAAAGGAAAGAAGGAAATAAACACACGTGGAGACTAGAGAAAGAGATGATAAATAAGGAATGGCGAATTGAGGTGAGTGGCTGAACCCATGAAGAAAAAATGAAAGGTGAATGAGAGAAAGAGAAAGAGAGACAGAGAGATGAGGAACTAAATATAGATGATAGATAGATAGATAGATAGATAGATAGATAGATAGATAGATAGATAGATAGATAGATAGATAGATTAGAGAGAGAGAGAGAGAGAGAGAGATGGATGGACAAAAAAGATTCATCACTGTTCATTTTATTACTACTACTACTACTGCTATTTACTGTCACTCGATCGAGTATAACTATCATTTCAGCTATGATGCAATGATATGGGATGTCACCTTCGTTGGTGAGCTCCGGAGGTGATTCGAGAGGCCCATACAGGACCGGCAGGGCTGTTCACAGATGTTACACGTGTGGAGGGCTACATCTAGTGTGTGAGGGCGGCATCAGCGCCTTCGTCGTTGGTGTTTGTCTGCCTCGTTATGCAATCGCCAACTCGAAATAATTGACACCATCTCGGTGGTGCCTCCACGCGTTTCGGGTGGAGTGATCGTTTCAGGTGAGGGGTCAATTTGGAATTTTTCAGTTGCCCGCCAGCGTTACGTTAACTACTCGTTAGATGACTGGAAAGTCTACTGTCCTTCATGCGGGTAACATGGACAGCCCAACGTAGTTGTTCGTGGATGGTGGCAGTTTCGATGCTCCTACATTTAGTATCAGCGAGGATACTGGTATTTGTTCTCTTGTCTTCCCAGCGAACTCGGAGGATGGAATGTAGATACGTTGGTGAAAGTTTTCAAGTGCCTTGAGGTGCCTCCTGTATGTGACCCGTCTCGCTGCCATATAACAGGGAGAAAAGCCCACTGCTCGATATACGTGCAACTTTGTAGATAATTTCAGCTCTTTTCAGCTGAAGACAGGGAACTTAGGCTGCCAAAGGCTTGAGATGCACATCTGATCCGATGTTGAATCTCTTCATCGATGTCCGCTGTGGTGGAAAGGTGGGAGCCGAGATACTGAAAGTGGGTAACATTTGAGAGGGTAGTACCGTTAAGCTGGATCGATGGTGAAGGTGGCTGTACCAGAGACAGGTTAAAGAGAACTGAGGACTTACGTACATTCACCTCAAGGCCGAGGTGCATTCGCATCTGCGTAGGTGTTCAGAATCTCCTGTAGATCATGTTGTGTGAGCAATGAGGGTGAGGTCGTCTCCATACTGAAATTCAGTAAGGGAAGCTGCAGACCTTTGTTCCTGCCTGGAGTCATCTTATGTTGAAAAGACCCTTCATCCAATACTGAATGTCCACCCTGCCCGTCAAATAGGCGCTGGCACGAGTAAGGAAGGCAGCCAAGAAAATGGAAAAGAGAGTTGGTGCAAGCACATCCTTGTTTAACCCCTCCATCGTAGTGTTGCCTCACAATGGCGATAAATTTTGGTGGACAGCCAAAACATCTGAGGATTCGCCAGAGGGTTCCCGGTTGACTGAGTCGATGGCCTTGGGTAGGCTCCATGCAGGTCAGGTACAGGTCACGCCGCAGTTCTCTGCTTTTCCTATATCTGGAAGGCAGCAAAGATCATGTCAGTGGTGCCGAGATGGTCTATAGGAAGATTCGGGAGATAATCTTGCCAGCTACGGACAGCAGCGAGATCCCGCGATAGTTGCCACACTCTGACCGATCTCTCCGGGAGAGAGTGGAGTCGGCAAGCAGAGGTCCCCTGCTTTATACACTCGGCTGGGATTCCATCAAGCCCTGAGGCTTTGTTATTTTCGTCTGTTTGATAGCAGTTGCTACCTCATCCAGGTATGGAGATATTGATGTGGGTCAACTCTGGATGCTAGGACCTGCTGAGTAGTTATGACATCGATATCGGTGTTTCATTTGAGCAGCGAACGGTAGTGCTCTTCCAGAACTGAATGATGCTTTCTTCTTCTTTAAGTAGGGAGTTACTGTTGGATGAGCAGAGGAGGACTGTGCCATGAGTGATTGGCCCATAAAATGTTTTAGTGGAATTGAAAATTCGCGCATCTTGTGTTGACTGCAAGTTGTTTCTTTCACATGCAGAGGGTCTCTGCACTGGGATCTGCGTTGTTTGCTGTTGTTTTACTTCTCAGCTCATGTTCGAGCTGCCTTTGAAAGCATGTGCTATCGCTGGATCCTCCAGATGCTTAGTGTTACCTCCTCCTGGAGGCTTGCTGCCTTCGCCTTTTTGGGGCGACGTGAAGAGGAGTTTGACCCTGACGAGTCGATGGTCAGTGTCACAGTGGTCTGAGCAACGCATGGCTCGTGTTTTTTTTTTATTGGGCACCCCCACATCCTTGTGTAAGGTGAAGCGCATGAGCGTTTACGGCGCTCAACAGGAAGCATGCTAAGTTCATGCCTTTATGTCTCATGAGTTAAGGGCGTAGAAGCCTGAAGAGTAAATGGTTTATGTCATCAAGTTATTGGAAGCTCCAACTCCTGAATACGAATTCGCAACTTTCGACTTACAACAGGTACCTTTCCATTTACTACTAGGTGAACATGGACTAATGGGGGCTAGGGAAGTATGTCCAAACAACTTCCACCTGCCGGAATCGAACCTGTGACATCTTGTTGCAAGGCAAGACGATACCGCTTTACCGGCCCCCACGGCTCGTGATGATGAGGACATCTCGGCGATCTCTTCTGACAATGATGTAGTCAACGAGATGCCAGTGTTTGGATCGTGGGTGTTGCCACGAATCCTTGAGCTTGTCGGCCTGCATAAACAAGGTATTGGTGAGAGGAGGTTGTGTGCAGCACACTTGCTGAGGAGGAGAGGCGTTGATTACTTGCTCAGTCCATTTCTTCCCCTCATGATTCCTGTAAAATGTCAGCATCTCTGCCATCTCTGGCTATAAGTCACCTTTTCCACCTATACCGCTGGAACTTACCGGAGCTCTGTAAGCGTCTTCCCTGATGCGGGCTCGCAGCTGATTTTTCATTTGGGATTTACTCCCTTAGCCTTGTACAGTCTCACCCAAAGTTCGTTAATCTCCCAGCTAGCTATTGCTGCACTGTCTGCTTCAGTACCAACCAGAACTGATACCGATACGAATGAATCTAAAGGTTCGAAGTAACAGACTCAAGCTCATACATCTGAAGCAGGCAGTGCAGCAATAGCTAGCTGGGAGAGTTAACGAACTTTGTCAGACTATACCTACCAAGGGTAATCCAAGCGCAGCAGGCAGTGGTTGAGGCGCCAGGACGTGTCCACATGTCAGTGGGTCAATGAGCTGTCCGCTCAGCCCACTGCTGCTCCGAGATTTCCTACTGGTCCAGCCTGGCCCACGAGGCACCCAGTTACCGTGTTCCCACGAGGAGGACACAGCAGGAGGTTTGGTGGTGGAAGAGGCTATGTACTGGCAGGAGGATTGCAAGTTGCTTCCTGTTCACCACGAGGCTAGCCAGCGGTGGTAGCTGCAAGCGAGAGGAAGGCAGTGTCTGCCACACAAGACGCATTACACCACCCTGTGCACACACACACACACACACACACACACCCACACACACACACACACACACGCGCCCACCACACACACACACACGCGCGCGCACACACACACACACACAAAAAAAAACTAATCCCCCTTTCGAAGTTCTTCAAAATTCACTGAAAGAAAATTAATAGATTTGTCTTTCATTCTCGTTGAAATACAAACACACAGATAACTAAAGTAAAACAAACAAACAAACAAAACAAACATCCATCCATCCATACATACATACACACATTCCTACATACATACATACATACATACATACATACATACATACATACATACATACATACATACATACATACATACATACATACATACATAAAAAAGCAAACTAAAAGAAATAAATGACTTAATGTAAACAAATAATTAAGTATACAAACACAAAACAAAGAAGCTTAACAATTATAAACAGATAAACAAACAAACAAACGAACAAAGAAACAAAAAAGGATAGATTTATAAACTAAGGAATACCAGAATTTTTCCAGAATTTGATTAAAAAGCAGAATTTATTTAGTATACCATTGTGAGTGAATGAGTGAGAGAGTAAGAGAGTGAGGAGGAGTTAGTGTGTGTGGGAGGAGAGTAAGAGAGTGAGGAGTGAGTTAGTGTGTGTGTGGGAGTGAGAGAGTAAGAGAGGAGTGAGTTAGTGAGTGTGTGTGAGTGAGAGAGGTGAGGAGTGAGTGAGTGGTGTGTGTGTGGAGTGAGAGAGTAAGAGAGTGAGGAGTTAGTGAGTGTGTGTGTGTGAGAGTGAGAGAGTAAGAGGAGTGAGAGTTAGTCAGTGTGTGTTGGTGAGAGAGTAAGAGAGTGAGTGAGTTAGTCAGTGTGTGTGAGTGAGAGAGTAAGAGAGTGAGTGAGTGAGTTAGTGTGTGTGAGTGAGAGAGTAAGAGAATGAGTGAGGTTAGTCAGTGTGAGTGGGAGAGTAAGAGAGTGAGGAGTTAACAGGTGTGTGAGTGAGAGAGTAAGAGAGGAGTTAGTGAGTTAGTCTGTGTGTGAGGAGAGAGTGAGAGAGGAGTGAGTTAGTCAGTGTGTGTGGAGTGAGAGAGTAAGAGAGGAGTGGAGTTAGTCAGTGTGTGTGAGTGAGAGAGTAAGAGAGTGAGTGAGTTGCTGTGGTGTGTGTGAGAGTGAGAGAGTAAGAGGAGTGAGTTAGTCAGTGTGTGAGTGAGAGAGTAAGAGTGAGTGAGTTAGTCAGTGCGTGTGAGTGAGATAATAAGAGAGTGAGTGAGTGAGTTAGTGAGTGCGTGTGAGTGAGAGAGTAAGAGAGTAAGCGAGTGAGTGAGTTAGTCAGTGTGCGTGAGTGAGTGAGAGGCAGCTTATCCTCAGATTTGTTCACCGTCAAATATTTATGGAATTTATATTGGATACATATATATTTTTTCACTACCGATTTCACTATTTATCTACAGTATCTCTCGCGCTCTGTCTGTCTGTCTGTCTGTCTTTCTGTCTGTATGTGAGTATCTTTCTCTATCTGTCTGTCTGTCTCTTTCCATCTATCATTCTTTGATCTATATATTCGTCTTTCTGTCTATCTATTCTATACGTTTATATTACCCCTCCCCCTCTCTATGTCTGTTTGTCTGTCAGAGAGCAGATGAGTCCTCAAAGTTTAGGTTAGGTTAGGTTAGGTTAGGTTAGGTTAAGAGATGAATTCATATAGGAACATAAAGTTAATTTTTGTCATAACTTGGAATATTAAAAATCGCATCTAACTCTGTCACCTTTACACTCACAAAATATGGAGTCGACACTGACCTAAGACCATATACCTTAACTAGATACATACTCCTATTCCTACTTAAGAGTGAGAGAATTTTTAGCATACGATTATTTGAGACTTCAGACTTAACAACAACTAGAATGTATTAAATTAATAGTCTTCTGGGTATAAATCTTACACTATAAAATATATATATATATATATTTTCTTTCAACATCCTTCAAAATTACTAAGAAATATACTTTCCTGCATTACTATTCTATACTTAATATCTACTTACAAGTCCGAATCCAATACCTGTTTGCTTCTACTTTATACTTAAATCTTTACTTTTTACCTGTGTCTCATCGTCAAAGTACGTGAATTATGTAAACTTTGAGTGAATTAATAGTTTGTGTAACAAAGTGGTGTCGATTGTGGCGCGGTGTTCCTCAGCTCTGACCTCGTGTGTATGTGTTTTAAGACTGGCTAGCACGAACGGTTCTTATACATATGTGATGTTCGTTCGTTCATTCGCTCGTTCATATATTCATACCCACTACTAATACTTTTTTGTTATTCGGAATCGAGTTTGACGATCATCCAGCTACGATACAATGATATGAGTTTTTAGGGATGTCACCTAGGTTGGTGAGTTATGAGGTGACTAAAGAGGCCGATACGGGACCGGCAGAGTTGTTCACAGATGTTGCTCATGTGGAGGGCTACATCTAGTGCGGGAGTGACGGTGGCAGCGTCTTTCCGGCATTGGCGCTTGTCTGCCTCGGTATGCAGTCGGGCTAATTCGAAAGTATTGACACCATCTCGTGTGGTGCTCCTCCAAGCGTTACGATGTGGAATAATCGTCTCCCAGGTGAGGGGGTCGATTTGGCACTTTTTCAGGTTTGATCCTTATACCTTTTCAGTTGCCTGCCGGCGTTACGTTTACTATTCGTTAGGTGACTTTAAAGTAGCTGCTTTGGCAGTCTACTGTCGTTCATGAGGATAACATGGCCAGTCCAGCGTAGTTGTTCATGGATAATGGTAGCCTCGATGCTCCTACAGTTGGTGTCAGCAAGAATACTGGTATTTGTTCTCCTGTCTTCCCAGCGAACTCGGAGGATGGAACGTAGACTACATTGGTGAAACATTTCAGGTGTCTTGAGGTGCCTCCTGTAAGTGACCCATGTCTCACTGCCATATAGCAGGGTGGGGAGGACCACTGCTGGATATACGTGCAGCTTTGTAGATAATGTTAGCTCCCTACAGCTGAAAACGCGGTTTCGGAGTCTGCCAAAGGCTTGAGATGCACAACTGATCCGATGCTGAATCTCTTCATCGATGTCGTCGGTGGTGGCCAGGTGAGAGCCGAGATACCGATAGTGGGTAACATTAGAGAGGGTAGTACCGTTTTGCTGGATATATGGTGGAGGTGTGTCTGAACCAGGGGCAGGTTGAAAGAGAATCTGAGTCTTACGTACATTCACCTCAAGGCCGAAGTGTGCATACACATCTGCGTAGGTGTTCAGGATCTCCTGTAGGTCGTGTTCAGTGTGGGCAACAAGGGTGAGGTCGTCTGCATACTGAAATTCAGTAATGGAAGCTGCCGACGCACCTTTGTTCTTGCCTGGAGTCGTCTTATGTTGAAAAGACCCCCTCCTTCAGCCAGTACTCGATGTCCACCAAACCAGCTAAATTGGCACTGGCACGGGTAAGGAAGGCAGGCAAGAAAATGGAAAAGAGAACTGGTACCAGTACACACCCTTGTTTATCCCCTGTTTGGAAGGGGAAGAACTCAGACTGGGTGCCGTTGTGCAGGACACTGCCGTTCATGCCATCCTGGAGTTAACTCACAATGGCGATAAATTTTGGTGGGCAGCCAAAACGGCTGAGGTTCCACCAGAGGGCTTCCTTGTTGACCGAATCGAGGGCCTTGGTTAGGTCGGTCAGAGCTATATACAGGTCACGACGCTGTTGTCTGCACTTTTACTGTATCTGGCGCCACATGATGGTCTAAAGCAACACCGAGATTCTAGGAGGAAGTTTTCCGCCTCATGGAGAAGTATATTTAGGAAGACTCGGGCGATAATCTTGCCAGCTACCGAGAGCAGCAAGATCCCACTGTAGTTGGCACAGTCTGATTGGTCTTCCTTGCTCTTATAAATATTGACAATGGAGAAGTCTTTAAGAGCTTGAGGGATTTCCTCCTTTTCCCATATATTCTCCAGGAGAGAGTGGAGACGGCTGGTATGCAGAGGACCTCCTGCTTTATACACCTCTCCTGGGATTCCATCAGGCCCTGAGGCTTTATTATTTTTCCACCTGTTTGATGGCAGCAGATACGTCATCCAGGGATGGCGGACAACTGAGATGTGTCAGCTCTGGGTGCTGAGGGACCTGCTGGGTAGTCAGGACATCCACATCGGTGTTTCGGTTGAGCAATGAATGGTAGAATGGTAGTGCTCTTTACAGCACTGAAGAAGGCCTTCATTGTCTTTAATTGTGGAGTTACCGTCAGACGAGCGAGGAGGAGGGTGGGGGTGAGCAATGAGTGATTGGCCCATAAAATGCTTAAGTGGCGTTTAAAAATTTGCGCATCTTGTGCTAATCTCCAAATTTGTGTATTTCACACGAATTATTTTTAAACCAGCCGTTCTTTACATTGCAAAGTTCCCGCTAGGCCTCTGCTTTCTTTTTGCAGTAGATATCAACTTTGGTCCGAGACTGAGGGTTGTTCTGCCAGTCGGTAAAGCCAGCATATTTATCATCGGTGAGCACATTGATTGCCGGGTCATTTGCATCAAACCAGCCTGTTGTACTCTTTCGATCTGGCAGAGGGTCTCTCTGCAAATGTTTGTCATACCAGTGTTGAGAATATCCCATTCGGCACTGGGATTTGCATTATTTGCTGTTAGTTTACTTCATAGCCCATGTTCGAGCTCCTCTCTGAAAGCGTGTGGTATCGCTGGATCCTCCAGACGTTCAGTGTTAAAACCTCTCCTGGAGGCTTGCTGCCTTCACATTTTTGGGGTGACGTGAAATGAGAGCTTGGCTCTGACAAGCCGATGATCAGTGTGACAGTGGTCTGAGCCACGCATGGGACGGTTGATGAGGACATCTCGGCGATCTCTTTCTCTGACAATGATGTAGTCAATGAGATGCAAGTGTTTCGATCGTAGGTGTTGCCACGAACCCTTGAACTTGTCGGCCTGCCTTAACAAGGTATTGGTGATAGTGAGGTTGTATGCAGCACATTTGCTGAGGAGGAGTAGGCCGTTGGGATTACACTTGCCTAGTCCATTTCTCCGTATGGTTCCCTGCCAAATGTTAGCATGTCTGCCAACTCTAGCAGTGAAGTCACCAAGGAGTACAACCTTGTCTGCTACACTCTGTCGAGGTCATCGTAAAAGGCCTCCTTGTTGTCATCCTCTGCATCCAGTGTTGGGGAATATGCACTGATGAAAAAAGCATGACGTGAGTGATTCAGTGGGACCCAAAGGGTCATGAGGCGCTCGTTGATCCCAATAGGCATTTCAGTTAACCTGTGTAGGATGCGTTGGCGAATGGCAAAGCTTACTCCATAAATTCGGTTTCTCTCTGCAGCAGGCTTACCCTTCCAAAAGAAGGTATAGCTTGACCCCTGTTCTGTGAGTTAACCCTCATCTGGGAGCCGGGACTCACTAGTGGCTGCTATGTCGATGTTATACCTCGCCAGCTCTTTTGCCATAAGGGCAGTTCTTATTTCAGGACGCCCATTTGTGCCAGTATCCAGAAGGGTTCTGAGATTCTATGCAGCGACCATAAGAGGTTGTATAGTTTTTTTTTTTTTTTTGATATGTGATTTTGATTGTGTTTTCGACCGCATAGGGATAATCTTACTGGGCGCTGTTGCCCAGTCAGGTTGGGTTTTTAGGCAGGCTATGTTTAGGGCACCTTTTTTAGCCCCCTCCCTATGTGGGATGAGCAGAGTGGCTCCTCGAAAGGGCTGCTCAGTCGCACAGACAGAACCGGATTGCACTGCTGCCTAGATCCCAGTGCATAAACGTCCATCTTATCTGTGCCACCTATGTGCAGAGTTGTGATTAGAGACTCCCGGCAGTCATCTCTGCCTGTCCCCGTCGCCACTCATCCGTCGCCATAGGACTTTTGGGGGTATTGGGGTTTTGATGATGATGACAGGTATGATGAACTGGATGATGGCTGTGCGTGAGTTGATTTATGTGGTGAGGTAGGAGCGCAGGCTGCAACCACACATTTTGGCTCTCCTTTTCCTGATCCAGTGGTGCAAGTGTTGCAACGACTGGGGAGAGGGAGAGTTTCAATGGACTGCCAACAGCCCAGTTTGTTGCGTTTCGCCTTAGTAGCCTGTCCATCAGGCATTGGCTTCATTCGCCGGTGTAGTCGTTGGGTTTCCATGGTGGTCGCCTCTTCCACCTAAACCGCCGTTGGGGTCTTGTTGGAGCTCTGTAAGCATGTCTGCATGATGCGGGGCTTCACCGCAGATTTTTTCATTCAGGGTTTACTCCCGTATCCTTATACCTACCAATGTTAATCCGCAAGGCAGCGAGGCAGTGGTTGGTAGGTGCCAGAACGTGTCCACATGCCAGTGGGCCAATGCACCGTCCCTCTGGGGCCCACTGCTACTCCGAGATCCCCTGCTGGTCTAGCCTGGGCCCACAAGACACCCAGTTACCGTGTGTTGCCACGAGGAGGCACAGCAGGAGTCTTGATGGTGAAGAGGCTGTGTACTGGCAGGGGAAGACTTTTGCAAGTTGCTTCTCTGTTCGCCACGAGGGCTACCCAGCGACGGCAGCTGAAAGCAAGAGGGAGTAAACAGTGCATGCACCTTACCACTGACATAATGCTGCCACACTAGACGCATTTCACCACTCTGTGTGTATAGCACGCACGCACACACACACACACACACACACACACACACACATATATATATATATATATATATATATATATATATATATATATATATATATATATATATATATATATATATATATATATATATATACATATATGCATACATACATACATACATACATACATACATACATACATACATACATACGTAAAACTCCTATATATGTGTGTGTGTGTGTGTGTGTGTGTGTGTGTGTGTGGATACAATCCCTGTTAACTGGGTCTCTACACGTCCTAGGCATAATTTTACTGTGTTTAATGCTTGTTCGTGTGTGTGAGAGTGAGAGTGTGTATTTTTTAAAGTGTGTGTGTGTGTGTGTGTTTGTGTGTGTGTGTGTGTGTGTGTGTGTGTGTGCCTAAAAACCCAACCTGACTGGGCAACTGCACCCAGTAAGGTCATCCTTATTCGGTCAAATACACAATCAAAATCACAGATTCAAACAAAAACAAACTATACAACTTCATATGGTCGCTGCATGGAATGTAAGGACCCTTCTGTATACACACACAGGAGCCTCCCGAAAGAAGAACCGCCCCTCTGGCAAAAGAGCTGGGTAGGTATAACATCGACATAGCAGCCATTAGTGAGTCCTGCCTCCCAGATGAGGGCCAACCCACAGAACGGGGGTCTGGCTATACCTTCTTCTAGAAGGGTAAGCCTGCTATGGAGAGAAACCGCATTTATGGAGTTGGCTTTGCCATCCGTCAACACATTCCACACAGGCTAACTGAAATGCCTATTCGGATCAACGAGCGCCTCACGACGCTTCGAGTCCCACTGAATCACTCACATCATGTCATACGCCCCAACACTGGATGCAGAGGATCGCATAAAACGAGGCCATTTACCCCGACCCCGACAGAATGCTAACCTCAGTCCCCAGAGAAGACAAGGTTGTGCTACTTGGTGACTTCAATGGCAGAGTTAGCAGAGATGCTGATATTTGGCAGGGAACCATAGGGAGAAATGGATTAGGCAAATGTAATCCCAACGGCCTACTCCTCCTCAGCAAGTGTGCTGCACACATCCTCACAATCACCAATACCTTGTTTAGGCAGGCCGACAACTTCAAGGGTTCGTGGCAACACCCACGATCCAAACACTGGCATCTCATTGACTACATCATTGTCAGAGAAAGAGATTCTCGAGATGTCGCCATCACCCGTGCCATGTGTGGCTCAGACCACTGTGACACTGATCATCGGCTCGTCAGAGCCAAGCTCTCACTTCACGTTGTCCCAGAACGGCGAAGGCAACAAGCCTCCAGAAGCCATTTTAATACTAAGCGTCTGGAGGATTCAGTGGTAGCACAGGCTTTCAGAGAGCAGCTCGAACATGGGTTATAAACAACCCAACAGTAAGCAACGCAAATTCCAGTGCCGAATGGGATATTCTCAACACTGGTATGACAAACACCTGCAGCGAGGCCCTCGGCCAGGTCGAAAGAATACACCAGGACTGGTTTGATGAAAATGCCCCGGCAATCAATGCACTTCTCGATGATAAACGTGCTGGCAGAGCAACCCTCAGTCTCGGACCAAAGCTCACACCTTCCGCAGGAAGAAAACGGTGGCTCAGCGGGAACTTCGCAATCTAAAGAATGACTGGCTTAAAACTAAAGCATGGGAAGCACAAAAACTTGCAGATCAGCACAAGATGCGCGAATTTTTCAATTCCATTAAAACATTTTATGGACCCAATCACTCATAGCACTGCCCCCTCCGCTCATCTGGCGGTAACTTCGTAATTAAAGACGTTGAACACCTCCTTCAATGCTGGAAAGAGCACTACCATTCACTGCTCAACCGAAACACCGATGTGGGTGTCCTGACTACCCGGCAGGTCCCTCAGCATCCAGAGCTATCGTCCATCCTTGATGAGGTGTAGCTGATGGATTCCCAGTGGAGGTGTATAAAGCAGGAGGACCTCTGCTTACCACCCGTCCCCACTCTCTCCTGGAGAATATATGGGAAAAGGAGGAAATCCCGAATCTCTTAAAGACGCCTCCATTGTCAATATTTATAAGAATAAGGGAGACCGGTCAGACTGTGGCAATTACCGCGGGATCTCGCTGCTCTCCGTTGTTGGCAAGATTATCGCCAGAGTCGTCCTAAATATCCTTCTTCCTGAGGCGGAAAACTTCCTCCCAGAATCTCAATGTGGCTTTAAACCATCACGTGGCACCACTGACATGATCTTTGCTGCCCTCCAGATACAGGAAAAGTGCAAAGAACAGCGTCGTGACCTGTACATGGCTTTCATCGACGTAACCAAAGCCTTCGACTCGATAAACAGGAAAGCCCTCTGGTGAACCCTCGGCCGTTTTGGCTGCCCACCATAATTCATCGCCATTGTGAGGCAACTCCACGATGGCATGAACGGCAGTGTCCTGCACAACGGCACCCTGTCTGAGTTCTCCCCCATCCTGACAGAGGTTAAACAAGGGTGTGTACTGGCACCAACTCTCTTTTCCATTTTCTTAGCTGCCTTCCTTCTCTTGTAAGTGCCAATCTAGCCGGCGGGGTGAACATCCGGTACAGGGTAAAGGGGGGGTGGGGGGTCTTTTTAACATAAGACGACTCTAGGCAAAAACAAAGGTGTCGGCAGCTTCCATTACTGAACTTCAGTATGCAAACGACCTCACCCTTCTTGCTCACACTGAACACGACCTACAGTATGCACACTTCGGCCTTGAGGTGAATTTACGTAAGACTCAGATTCTCTTTCAACCTGCCCCTGGTTCAGCCACACCTCCACCATCCATCCAGCTTAACGGTACTACCAAAGATTATGAGAAGACGGGAAAGCTCAGGCATAAACAACACAACTAGGTGTAATATTTTATCAAAGCGTATAGCGCTCCATCTATTGAGTGCACTTCCAAGTGCCTTTTTCAACGAGGTGCTGAATAATAAAAATAATTATGTTATCATAAAATCAGTCCACTTTTAAATACGTACAGTTATAAATAATGTTTATTCATTATATCTAATATTTGGTATAGGTTAAAATAATGCCCTTTCATGAATAATGAATTTAAATTTTATTTGACGAAAATACGTCAAACAAAAAATATAATAAACAGATGTCTAAATAACAATGACAAAGATAAGAAACATCTCGAAAAATAAAAATTGCAACAGTTGTCAATACATTCTAAACAAAATAAAATCAAGACAATTAACATATCACAGGTACTACTTAACATAAACACAAAAACATTAACTTTTAACAATATCAAATAAACACATGCGAGAAATATGAAATAAAAAAACAGCCTACATAAAGCATTCATGCATAAATTAGCCAAACCGCCAAGGTAAAAAAGCCAATATAACGAAAACAAAATTAGGATGCATCTAGAACTCATGACAAAACCACTTCTTCTGAAAAAATGTACAGTTCTATGTATATTTAAAATAATGCAGTATATTTAAAATATGAATACAACAAAAAATCATGGTGCAGATATAAGTGGGTGCAACTGAGCATGAATCATGTAACCTTAATATAAGGACAAGTAACCATAGTTTTCCATAACTCATCAATATGAAGTACTTTACCTAATTCATAAATGCGCAGAAAATTAAGTCAACTTTACTTTTTATATTACATCTTACCTTCTAAATTTTGGTCAGGGTCTGCATTAAAGCATAGTCTTGACTGTGCAGATGCCAAATAATTTCTTTAGAGAAATGGTGACTGCATACATAGTGCTTCTACTGTATTTAGCTCTTCAAATGTTTTCATCTTCAAAGTTATACCCTTTTCTTCTAGTATTATTTGCCATCTACTACATCTAAAGAAATTTATCCCGAATTACTTACAGTTACTAAAATTACAATAAGGATAATACTTGCCCCTATCATCTTCCATGGAAATTGTTTAACTTTCAACATATTATACATCGATAATAAACAGGGCTAATCAATATTATTTTTAGTCTATTTTTAAATATATTTACAATATTTACTTTTCTTTATCTTTGGGGGAATCGATGAAATACGAAATCGGGATGTGTAACCTTTTTCCGTTTGCAGATTATGCACGGATGTCCTTTACTGGTCATGTTGATAAGATTATTCATTTGTGTATTGCGTTCGTGTGCGGATTCCGATTGTCATATTCAATGTGTAAACTTGCAGATGACGCGCTCAACACTAGCGACATCTATCCGCCGCACTACCAAATTTGTGCGTTCTTTCGTGTGTTAACCATTACATGTGAATGCCTGAACTTTCCCATCTTCTCATAAACTTTGGTACTACCCTCTTTCATATTCCCCACTTTCGGTATCTCGGATCCCACCTGTCCACCACCGCAGACATCGATGAAGAGATTCAGCATCGGAACAGATGTGCATCTCAAGCCTTTGGCAGACTCGGAAACCGTGTCTTCAGCTGTAGGAAGCTGAAATTATCCACAAAGCTGCACGTATATCGAGTAGTAGTCCTCCCCACCCTGCTATATGGCAGTGAGACATGGGTTACATACAGGAGACATTTCAAGGCACATGAAAACTTTCTCCAACGTAGTCGACGTTCCATCCCCCGTGTTCGGTAGGAAGACAAGAGAACAAATGTCAGTATTCTCGCTGACACCAACTGTAGGAGCATCGAGGCTACCATTATCCATGAACAACTACGTTGGACTGGCCATGTTACCTGCATGGACGACAGTAGACTGCCAGCAGCTACTTTACAGTCACCTAACGAATAGTAAACGTAACGCTGGCTGGCAATTGAAAAGGTATAAGGATAGTCTTAAGACAAACCTAAAAAGGTGCCAAATCGACCCCCTCACCTGGGAGACGATTACTCCACGTCGTAACGCTTGGAGGAGCACCACACGATAAGGTGTCAATACTTTCGAGATAGCCCGACTGCAAACCGAGGCACTAGATGCAGCCATCCACATGTGCAACGAATGTGAACGACTCTGCGGGTCCTGTATCGGTCTCTTTATTCACCTCACAACTCACCAACCTAGGTGACATCCCTAATAACTCATATCATTGTATCATAGCTGGATGATCGTCATACTCGATTCCGAGTGACAGCAAAGTAGGAGTAGTAGTAGTAGTAGTATGTGTGTGTGTGTGTGTGTGTGTGTGTGTGTGTGTGTGTGTGTGTGTGTGTGTTTGCTTTTATGACAAACGAACATAGTATATTCAGTGATATATAACCAGCAGCACTACCACAGTCTACCATAATTTACCACAGTCTATTACAGTATTTCACAGTCTACGAGTATTACAGTCTACCACAATCTATCATAGTCTATCACAGTCTATTGTAATCTACCAGTCTACGATAGTCTATCACAGTCTATTGTAATTTACCAAAGTCTACAACAATCTATTACAGTCTGTCACAGTCTTATGCAGTCTATCACAGTGTGTAGGTGTCTGAGTAGGTGAGTGGATGTAGAGGTGTATGTAGACGTGTGTAAGTGTGTTTGTACAGGTGTGAGTGTTTATACAGGTGTGTGTTTCTCTGTCTAGGTGTTTGTAAAGACAGAAAGACAAACAGAAAGACAGACACACAAACATATAAAATAAGCAGACTGAAAAACAAACAAATAAAGAGACAGACAGACAGACAGACAGACAGACAGACAGACAGACAGACAGACAGGCAGACAGACAGACAGACAGACAGAGCATGTAAACATCATAGTTGCAACAGTATTAATGTTTACCGTCAACACACAAAACTCATCATTAAAGACTGTCGAGTATTAGTGATTTTATATATTTATTTTTATTTTACGGACCTGAGTATTTGGGCAAAATGGCCTACAAATTCCTGAGAGACTATTGGTGAAAATGTTGCTTAAAGTACAGTACCATTTCCCACCTCCCCAGATGGGTGAGGGAAGTGTGAGATGACGATGTGTGTGTGTGTGTGTGTGTGTGTGTGTGTGTGTGTGTGTGTGTGTGCGTGTGTGGGTTGGTTCTTGTTAAACGCCTCCATTAATTATGCAATATCAGGATCTATCGTGGACTTGATGTGTTTCACCAGTTGCCGCTGATATATTACAAAGACATAAGTTGATAAATAAGTTCTATATACATTAACATAAGATAAAGAAGGAATCGCCGTACAAATGATAATGTAAATAAAAAGGTCCAGCGCTCTCGTTAGGCTCGACCGCTGTCACCCAAACTGAAACAGACAACTTGTCCACTGATCCACTACGCATCCTGGACGTATCTGATTGAGTTGTTAAACGACAGGAACACTTTGGTAAAATAGGAAAATAATAACAACTTGGAACATTTTTCTGGTTGTTCCGCCTCAACTCAAACTCTGCTTTATAAAATAACTAAATTTTCTTGTCATACCATACCCGTCACTTTTGTGCAGCAGCCAACCTTAAAAAATAGACGCTTAATAGCATAGAGGTAGAATGGGACACTACGTACAACATTCAAGCTATAGAATTCTAGGCATTAACTCCGGCTGTTCACCTCCCTGGTCTTGTAAGCACTTCCTTACTTAGAAAACACATCTGGTGGTGTTATGGTTGGTGCTATTCACTGCACACTGCACAAACCGAAGAACATAACTCCACCGGGCGCATTTATTATACCGACATCATCCAGTCTTCCGTTTTGGCCGCCCGGCGCACCTCTCACTACACCAAGGTATTACCGGGTTGCTATAGTTTGCTTAACCGCTCATTCCCTAGTTTGAGACGAGTTGTTTGCACTGCTCCGAGCCCCCGCGTCTGCGACTCGTGTGGGGTAGTCACACCACCACACTAAAATGTGTAAATTCATATTAAAACAAGTGATCCAATCTTTTATTAAACATAGGACGTGAAACAGTTCTATACAGTCCAGCCGCCGGGGGAGACTTAGCTGGTGGTGAGGTGTCATTGGGTCACATCTGTTTGACTATAGATTACAATATTTGTTTGTTACATCTCGTTCATAAGGAGCTTTTATTGAGCCTTTCAATTTGTTACATCATATATCTTTTGTGTAACACATATTGCTGATATGCATGTAAAATATATTAAAATTTCTGTGTTGTCATGATGATCAAGGGCATAATTTGTATATGTATTAAGAATGACATTCTTCCCTGAGAGCTTAAATAATATGCCATCTTCACCTGGAGAGAGAGAGAGAGAGAGAGAGAGAGAGGAATTATGTGTTTGTTCATATATTCAGAACGGAATGTTAGAGGAAATGTGTATAACATCCTCAGGTAAGGAACATTATAACCAAGAATACTCACAGGTGTGTAGTTCAGGATCCCAACACTGCTGGTGCTGCATCATTTAATTTAATTTAGCTACTGACTCGTTCTGAAGGAGACTCGGACTCTTTGTATTGAATATTATTACATATTGAGCAAGTTTATCCATAATTGTTCATGTATTGCTCTATCTATACATATATTATACATAATTACATATATGTATAGTTACATATGGGCATTGTATACATTTCATCCCATATAATATACCTTATTAATACATCTTTATTAAAACGTCACACATAAATGATCATTATGTATACATGATCGTCTCACTACATCAGCTATACATATCTGTTAAACATGATCTATAAATACTGTATTAAGTTTATGTATATTTGACTATAGATACAGAGGTAAAAACAAGTGTTCTATTTATTACAGGTGTTGAGGAGTTACCTGGCCACCACCGTTGTCTGCTGCCTCCTGCCAATTACCACAGGTAACATCTTAGTAACGGTAACACTTTAGTGTCACCTTTGTAACGGTAAATCCTTGGTACACCTAAAACGGTAACATCTTACTAACACCTTAATAACGGTAACACCTTAGTAACGGTAACACATATATAAATTATTAATATATAATTTACTTGTAACATTGATTAAATAGTACATCAATACTGTAATGTATATATTATATAGGGTTTTAGTTATAACTTGAACCTTTTGAGAGAGAGAGAGAGAGAGAGAGAGAGAGAGAGAGAGAGAGAGAGAGAGAGAGAGAGAGAGAGAGAGAGAGAGAGAGAGAGAGAGAGAGAGAGAGAGAGAGAGAGAATTTGAATGAGAGGAGAATAGAAAATTTAAAAGTGAACAAGAGAAGGAAAGAGAAAGAGAAAGCACTTTCTCTACCCCTCCTCCCCCTCTCTCTCTCGGCTCTATCTCAAAACACCTAACAGTGAACAAACTCACTCTTTCTATACGTTTTCTCTTTCTTTCTTTATCATTTCTCTCTTCTGTTTCCTCCCCATCGTTATTATATCTTTTGTATTGCCTATATATATACACACACACACACACCCTGTCCCTCTGTAGGGTGAGTAAACAAAACCCACGCGTACCAGGGCTTTGCTGGGCGCTGATTGGCTCTTTCTTGAATGCCATTACCTCAGTTCGTGTCCGTCCTGTTGATTGGTTGAGGATAAGGTTAGGTTAGGTTACGTTACGTTACGTTAGGCTTGGTCAAGTTAAGTTAGGATATGTTAGATTATAATAGGTTTGGTTAAAGAAGGCTAAGTATGGTAAGATTCGGTTAAAACAGGTTAGAGTATGTTAGAATAGGTTAAATAAGACACCCACAAGTAGTACACCAACAACCGTCATCATGAACAATCACCAATCAACGCTCGCCATAGACCCTGATGCCGTCACAGAGGACTATGAAAGATCAATCACAACACGCCATACCCGCAAACATGTGGGTTTCACTTTTTATGCTCCCACCCCCTCCCTCTTCAGTAGAATGAGGCAGTGGATTATAGAGTAGAGACATATCTTCTATGATTACTAACTCCACTTATACGGCCATTCAGTAAACCTTGTCGAGACTTGTTTCTGGAGGTCTTTCATTATTCATACAGACCTTGACCTGCCTCTCTCTCTCTCTCTCTCTCTCTCTCTCTCTCTCTCCACTAACACCACCACCTACCCCCAGCTCCCCCTTTCCTTCTTACTCCAACACTAACACTTCTTTTGTTCTCTCTTTCTCTCTCTCTTTCTCTCTCTCTCTCTCTCTCATCCTCTCTCACTCTCTCTCTCTCCCTTACAGTAGACGGAGGCACTGAAGCGGAGATCATCAAAGCCCTGGAGGAGACGCAGGAGGAGGTGGCCTGGAAGTACATACCTTTGAGCGGACCTTCGATAGACGAGACTAACTCTAAGAATATTACGGCTCAGTTGGGGAAGACGGCGGTGCTTAACTGTCGCATCAAATACCTTGGAGGCAAGACGGTAAGTGTGTGTGTGTGTGTGTGTGTGTGTGTGTCTATGGGGCCAAGACGTTAAGTGTGTCTGTTTGTCTGTCAGTCTGTTTCTGTGAGGGTAAGACAGTAAAGGTGTTTGTCTGTCTTTTGGTCCAGGTGAGAAAGATGGTAATCGTGTCTTTCTGTCTATCTTGGCTTTGTCTATTTGTCTGGCGAGAAGATGACAATAGTTACATGACAGAAGGTGTATCTGTCTTTCTGTATGTCTGTTTTTCTGTCTGTGTGTCTGTGTTTGTCTGTACTCCGATTAGTCTACTTATTGGTGTGTGGGTACAGACAGATGTGTACGTTTTTTTGTGTATGTGTATTTATATGTGTAATCGTATGTGTGTTTGCATTAATATATATTTCCTTGTGTTCCGGGTGTATGTAAGTATTTGTTTTATGTGTATATGTGTGTGTGTGTGTGTGCATGCTAGTTTAACTACATTATGTATGTATGTATATATGTATATTAAGGTCTATTTTTACATATAAGTAGTATAGCTATGTATGCATGTATGTCATACATTTATCACCATTCTTGTATACTTGCAGCCTCTACTTACAATGCCCTGGCCACTTATAACCACACATCTTAAGTGCCACACTCACTCACTTTAACTACTAATAATTTAATGGATTTTCTGACACAAGATTTTATTACCTGAAGGACAGTCTTGAATAATACCGCATTAAAGGTTTTGTACCGGGTATTTTTACGGTCTTCAACTGGAATTGTGATACTCTCTCTCTCTCTCTCTCTCTCTCTCTCTCTCTCTCTCTCTCTCTCTCTCTCTCTCTCTCTCTCTGTCTGACTCTCTCTGTTTCTCTTTCTGTCTGTATATATAATTTTCATTGTATATTAAATGATACAAAATACCTGGTGTACTGGTATCACGCCAGCTGGTGTTACCTGATAAGAGGGTTCGACTCCTTAAGAGGGATTCGGTCATATACACGGGGTTTATGAAGTCTGTGTACGCTTTTGAATGTAATAATTAAGTATTTCAGGGTTCAGATATAATTGATATTTAAATTTCAAATAAAGAGAGAAAGCGAAAGAGAGATTGAAAGAGAAAGAGAGAGAGTGAAAGAGAAAGAGAGAGATATAAATTGAAAGAGGGAAAGAAATAGAAAGAGGGAGAGAAATGGAAAGACAGAAAGATAAAAAGACGGAGAAAAGGAAATAGAGAGAGGGAGAGAAATATAAAGAGAAATAGAAAAGAAAGGGAAAAAGAAAGAAAGAAAGAGCAAACGACAGATTAACACGTAACATAACACAAAACTCCACTGTGTTATTCTGCGGTGTTTTAACTTACTGCTTCTGTAACCTGTATGAATATGTACCATTGCGGTCCTGTTGAAAGCAGTAATGATGCTAAAACTTTCCCTTTTAAAAGTCATGTCCGGATTATATCTATAAATACAGATTCGCTGAAGTTTTAAACGTGCGGACTGACTTTGTGAACCTCTTTTAATGTAGGAGGTTGATGAACACCTGTTGACAGTAGATTACACACGTGTATCTCTCTTACAGGTGTCGTGGATGAGTTACACCTGCTAACAATAAACAACAACTGCATCTTTCTCTCTCACACGTGTGTTATAGATCATCTACACCTGCTAAGAGTAAACAACACCTGCATCTCTCTCACACAGGTGTCATGGATCAGCTACACCTGCGAAGAGTAAACAACACCTGCATCTCTCTCACACAGGTGTTATAGACCATCTACACCTGCTGACAGTAAACAACACCTGCATCTCTCTCACACAGGTGTTATAGACCATCTACACCTGCTGACAGTAAACAACACCTGCATCTCTCTCACACAGGTGTCATGGATCAGCTACACCTGCTAAGAGTAAACAACACCTGCATCTCTCTCACACAGGTGTTATAGACCATCTACACCTGCTGACAGTAAACAACACCTGTATCTCTCTCACACAGGTGTTATAGATCATCTACACCTGCTGACAGTAAACAACACCTGTATCTCTCTCACACAGGTGTCGTGGATCATCTACACCTGCTGACAGTAAACAACACCTGTATCTCTCTCACACAGGTGTTATAGATCAGCTACACCTGCTAAGAGTAAACAACACCTGTATCTCTCTCACACAGGTGTCGTGGATCATCTACACCTACTGACAGTAAACAACACCTGTATCTCTCTCACACAGGTGTTATAGATCATCTACACCTACTGACAGTAAACAACACCTGCATCTCTCTCACACAGGTTTCGTGGATGCGGAGTCGTGACCTACATCTGCTGACGGTGGGTCGCTTCACCTACACCAGTGACGACAGATTCAGGTCAGTCCACCAGCCCGGGTCAGAGGACTGGTTACTGAAGATCCACTACGCCCAACACAGAGACGCCGGGGCCTACGAGTGTCAAATCTCTACCACCCCGCCCATGTCTAAGGTCGTCTGGCTCACTGTGGTTGGTGAGTGACGCTGAGTGAAGGGGGAAGTAATTGAGAAGAAAAATATAGTGGGAGTAGGGAAGTGACGTCAAGTGATGCTGAGTAACGCTAAGGGGAGGAAAATAGGAAGAATGACGTTAAAGGGAAAAGGGATGTAGGGGAAGGAAGGAGTGACTTTGAGTGACGGTAGATGGAGCCTTGGAGAGAAGGAGAAGAGTGACGGGAGTGAAACTGAGTGACACAGATTAATTTGGGTCAAGTTAGGTAAAGTCAGGTTTTGATTAGGTTAGGTTATGTTATGCTAGTCTAAAATAAGTTCGGTTAATAAGTTAGATAGGTTTACGCTAGATAAAGTTAGGTTAAATCAAGTTAGGTTAGATAAGGTTAGGTTAGGTAAGGTTGAATAAGTTTGCATTTAGTGTCCACGTTATGGCTTCCTGCACATGTGTAATGTAATCAAATTAGCCTCGAGTATGAGTCTCGGGTATGAGTCTCGGGTATGAGTCTCGGGTATGAGTCTCGGGTATACAAGACTTGTTGCTCTGGTCTGCGGTACACCCACATAATTCACATTCGTCTGTAGTAAAAGTAAATTGAGACCCGGACCATTATGGGAAGGTTCTGTCGTTACGTTTATCAGTAATAACTTTATGGTGTGAAAACAGGGAGGGTGTGGTCTGTCCGTCTATCTGTTTGTCTGTCTCTCTGTCTATCTGTCTGTCTGTCTGTCTCATTTTGTTTGTTGGTTTGTTTCTTTCTTTGTTTGTTTCTTTCTTTTCCTCTGTTTCTCTTTCTGTCTGTCTTTCTATCTGTCTCTTCCAATCTGCATTTTCAATTTAGGTTCAATTAAGCTCAAGTAGGTTCAATAAATAGTCAATCATGTAAACACTTCTGGCGTGTGTGTGTGTGTGTGTGTGTGTGTGTGTGTGTGTGTGTGTGTGTGTGTGAGTGTGTGTTTAAAAATAAAGCATATGAAGCGCAAAAACTTGCAGATCAACACAAGATGCGCGAATTTTCCAATTCTACTAAACCATTTTAAGGGCCAATCACTCATGGCACATTCCCCCTTCGCTCACCAGATGCTAACTCCCTAATTAAAGATGAAGAAGGCATCCGTCAGCGCTGGAAAGAGCACTACCATTCGCTGTTCAACCGAAACCCTGATGTGGATATCCTGACTACCCAGCAGGTCCCTTAGCATCCAGAGCTCATCCAACTCAGCTATCCTCCATCCCTGGATGAGGTAGCTACTGCCATCAAACAGATGCAAAATAACAAAACTTCAGGGCCTGATGGAATCCCAGGCGAGGTGTATAATGCAGGAAGACTTCTGCTTACCAGCCGTCTCCACTCTCTCCTGGAAAATATATGGGAAAAGGAGTAAATCCCACAAGTTGTGGCAATTACCGCGGGATCTCGCTGCTGTCCATAACTGGCAAGATTATCGCCTGGGTCCTCCCAAACAGACTTCTTTCTGAGGCAGAAAACTTCTTCCTAGAATCTCAATGTGACTTTAGACCATCACGTGGCACCACTGACATGATCTTTGCTGCCTGCCAGATATAGGAAAAGTGCAGAGAACAGCATCGTGACCTGTGCATGGCTTTCATCGACCTAATCAAGGCCTTCGACTCGCTCAACAGGGAGGCCCTCTAGTGGACCCTCAGCCGTTTTGGCTTCCCACCAAAATTCATCACTATCATGAGGCAACTCCATGATGGCATGAACGGCAGTGTCCTGCACAATGGCACCCAGTCCGAGTTCTTCCCCATCCAAACGGGTGTGTACTGGCACCATCTTTCTTTTCCATTTTCTTGGCTGCCTTCCTTACTCGTGCCAGTGCCAATTTAGCCGGCGGGGTGAACATCCAGTACCGGATGAAGGAGCTTTTCAACATAAGACGACTCCAGGCAGGAACAAAGGAGTCGACAGCTTCCATTACTGAATTTCAGTATGATGACGACCTCACTCTTGTCGCTCACGCTGAACACGACCTACAGGAGATCGTGAACACCTATGCAGATGCGTAGGCACACTTCGGCCTTGAGGTGAATGTACGTAAGACTCAGGTTCTCTTTCTGCCTGTCTCTGGTACAGCCACACCTCCACCATCCATCCAGCTTAATGGTACTATCCTCTCTAATGTTACCCACTTTCAGTATCTCGGCTCCCACCTGTCCACCACCGCGAACATCGATGAAGAGATTCAACATCGGATCAGATGTGCAACTCATGCCATTGGCAGACACCGTACCCGTTTCTTCAGCTGCAGGGAGCTGAAATTATCTACAATGTTGCACGTATATCGAGCAGTGGTCCTCCCAACCCTGCTATATGGCAGCGAGACATGGGCCAAGGCACTTGAAAACTATCACCGCCGTAGTCTATGCTCCATCCTCAGAGTTCGCTGGGAAGACAAGAGAACAAATGGCAGTATTCTTGCTAACACCAAGTGTAGGAGCATCAAGGCTACCATTAACCAGGAACAACTATGCTGGTCTTGCCACATTACCCACATGGACGACATTAGATTGCCAAAGCAGCTACTTTACAGTTATCTAACGAACAGTAAACGTAATGCTGGCGGGCAACTGAAAAGGTATAAGGATAGTCTTAAGACAAACCTGAAAAAGTACCAAATCGACCCCCTCACCTGGGAGACGATTATTCCACACTTTAACGCTTGGAGGAGCACCACACAAGAAGGTGCCAATACTTTCGAATTAGCCTGACTGCAAACCGAGGCAGACAAACACCAACGCCGGAAAGACGCTGCCGCCCCACCTCCCGCACTAGATGTAGCCCTCCACATGTGCAACATCTGTGAACTAACCTGCCGGTCTTGTATCGGCCTCTTTAGTCACCTCAGAACTCACCAACCTAGGTGACATCCTTAATAACTCATATCATTGTATCATAGCTGGATGATCGTCATACTCGATTCAGAGTGACAGCAAAGTAGTAGTAGTAGTAGAGTGTGTCATAGAACATGCTTTCTGGGTTGAATGATGGTTGAGTTCTTGGGTAGATTTATGGGTAGATAAATGGGTTGATGGTGAAGTAAAACAGTGAACTAATGGGTGGATTAATGATGGACGGAGGAGTGTTGTGGAACATTATGGTGTTGGTTAATGGCGCGAGCAGAATGGCGTCTCCCCCTTCTCTAGTGTCTTCTCTCCCTTCATTCACCCGATATATCTCTCTGTCTCTCAACTCATCTCTCCCCCTCTGTGTATCTTTTCATCTCCCCCACCTCTCCTTTCATCTCCTCGACTCCTCCCTCATCTCCTCTGTATGTCTCTCTTTATCTCCCATATATATATATATATATATGCTGATAACCACAAGGAAAAAGAAAACACGAAGTTCCCGAGTATCTCCTCGTCTCTATATTTCTCCCTATCTCCCTCACTGGTAATTAAGACTAACGGTATGATGGAGGGGCATCATATGTTTCACTCCATTATCAATTGTGTGTGTGAGAGAGAGAGAGAGAGATTCTCCAATTACCGATGCGGTTTTCATTACCTAAGGGGAAAAAAATTTTGCTCTCTCTTTCTCTCTTTCTCTCTCTGTCTCTCTCTTTCTCTTTGGGTCCTGATAATGAAAAGAGTGAAGGAAGAAAGGAGGAGGAGGAGGACGAAGACATGATCAGATTATTCTATTCGTTTATATAACAGAATGAGATATACCCAAGTTAAGGTCTCCCAGTATATACAGAAGATATACGACTCAGTATATACGACCTAGCATATACGACTCACTATATACGACCTAGGATATACGACTCAGTATATACGACCCAATATAGACGACTCAGTATATACGACCTGGATATACGACTCAGTATATACGACCCAATATAGACGACTCAGTATATACAACCGAATATACCGTAGACTACTCAGTATATACAACCGAATATACAGTAGACGACTCAGTATATACAACCCGGATATACGACTGAGGATATACAACCAGGATATACGACTCAATATAGACGACTCAGATAAACGACTCGGTATATACGACCTAATATAGACGACTCAGTATATAATGACTGGATATACGACTCATAGTATATACGACCCAATATAGACGACTCCAGTATACGACCTAGGATATACGATCAGTATATACGACCCAATATAGACGACTCAGTATATACGACCTGATATACGACTCAGCATATACGACCCAATATAGAATGACCCAGTATATAATGACCTGATATACGACTCAGTATATAATGACCCAATATAGACGATTCAGTATATGCGACCTGATATACGACTCAGTATATACGACCTAATATAGACGACTCAGTATATAATGACCTGATATAATGCCCACTCCAGTATATACGACCCAATATAGACGACTCAGTATATACGACCTGGATATACGACTCAGTATATACGACCCAATATAGACGACGATTCAGTATATGCGACCTGATATACGACTCAGTATATACGACCCAATATAGACGACTCAGTATATACGACCTGATATACGACTCAGTATATACGACCCAATATAGACGACCCAGTATATTCGACCTGATACGACTCAGCATATATGACCCAATATAGACGACTCCAGTATATGCGACCTGGATATACGACTCAGTATATACGACCCAATATAGACGACTCAGTATATACGACCTGATATACGACTCAGTATATACGACCCAATATAGACGACTCAGTATATTCGACCTGATATACGACTCAGTATATACGACCCAATATAGACGACTCAGTATATACGACCTGGATATACGACTCAGTATATACGACTCAATATAGACGACTCAGTATATACGACCTGGATATACGACTCAGTATATACGACCTAGCATATACGACTCACTATATACGACCTAGGATATACGACTCAGTATATACGACCCAATATAGACGACTCAGTATATACGACCTGGATATACGACTCAGTATATACGACCCAATATAGACGACTCAGTATATACAACCGAATATACCGTAGACTACTCAGTATATACAACCGAATATACAGTAGACGACTCAGTATATACAACCCGGATATACGACTGAGGATATACAACCAGGATATACGACTCAATATAGACGACTCAGATAAACGACTCGGTATTAATTAGGGCTGAGAGGAGAGAAAGGAGAACGTAGATTTGTAGGGGAGGAAGATAGATTTTGCAGGAGTAAGGTAGAATTTGGAGGAGGAGTAACAGTAGATTTGAGAGTGATGGTAGATTTTGGAGACGATACTGAATTACATTCTGTTGATGCTCTAACCACTTAAGTCGTAAAAGAGAGAGAGAGAGAGAGAGAGAGAGAGAGAGAGGATTCCTGATAATGGTGGAAGTAATGGGAATGGAAGAAATCAGTTTCTCCCTTAGTTAATGGATATCAGGAACGTTTATTCCCTTAGGCTGTTGAATGGGACTCCTTTGTTAATGGTTCACTAGAGGATACACGTCCAGGGAGGGAGGGAAGGAGGGAGAGTGAAAGGTTGGAGAGACAGGGGAGTGAAAGAGGTGGGAGAGAAGAAGTGAGAGAAGGAATAGAAGGTTGCAGGAGAGAGAGAGAGAGAGAGAGAGAGAGAGAGAGAGAGAGAGAGAGAGAGAGAGAGAGAGAGAGAGAGAGAGAGAGAGAGCAGTGAAAATGGGGAGGAGAATGGAGGGAGGAGAGAGGGAGGGAAGGAAGGAATGGTGGAAGGGAGAGAGAGAGAGAGAGAGGGAGATAAAGAGAGATAAAATTTGGAGGTGGGGAGGAAAAGGATGAGGGGGGGAGGAAGAATGGGTGGAGAGGAAGGAGGGAGGGGGGCGGGTATAGTTTGAGATGAGGAAAGGAAGGGGAAAAAGAGAAGGGGAAGAGGAAGGGAGGAAGAAGGGAGGGCAGAAGGGAGGGAGGGAAAGCTTAAAAGAGGGTGGAAGAGAAGAGACGTGGGGTAAGGAGGGGGAAGAGAGTGGGAAAAATAAGAAGGAATTCAAGGACAAGACAAGGGAGAAAAGAAAGGTGAAAAGAGACAGGTGAGAAAAGAAAGCGAGAGAAAAGAAATCAATATGACAGGAAGAGAAAGAGAAGAGAAAAACGGTGAAGTGAAAGGACAAATAGGTAGAATTAGAAAATGGAGAGAGAGAGAGAGAGAGAGAGAGAGAGAGAGAGAGAGAGAGAGAGAGAGAGTAATAACAACAACGTTCTACCTCACCAAGTAATCAAGTAATGCGGTCACGATGATTCCCACTGTGGTGTTGTGAAGCTTTATTATACTGCCGGAGCATTATAACTGGCGCTGGAGTATTATACCTGGTGCTGCCTGGCGCTGGATTATTACACCTGTTGCTGGAGTGTTACACCTGGTGCTGCCTGGCGCTGGATTATTACACCTGGTGCTGCCTGGCGCTGGATTATTACACCTGGTGCTGCCTGGCGCTGGATTATTACACCTGGTGCTGGATTATTATACCTGGTGCTGCCTGGTGCTGGATTATTACACCTGGTGACGGAGTATTATACCTGGTGATGCTGCGTGAAGTATCATCACTCACAAAGACTCTCTATTGTATTAGTGTTCACCTGTGTTCCAGTTAATCACTCCCCACTCCACTATACCTGCAAGGATTATAAGTATACACAAGTTGAGAGATAGTTATTACCTTATAGTGTAGTGATGATGTGAGGTAATACGGGAAGTATGTGTAAATGGTCGTAATAAATTTGTTTATTAGTTAGTATGGTGGAAGCGATGTTTAACCCTTTAAGGATGATGTTTTAACTCTTTGAGGACGATGGTTTAACTCTTTGAGGACGATGGTTTAACTCTTTGAGGATGATAGTTTAACCCTTTAAAGGAAAATGTTTGACTCTTTAAAGCAACGGTGGTATAACCCTTTAAGGTGAAGGTTTAACACTTTGAGGACGATTATTTTTTTTTCTTTTCGCCTTTAAAGGAATAAACTATATTACGTACTATAGACGGCGACTCACAACGGTATGACGTGAGAGTTGGCGCACCTCAAGGTTTAGCACTGAGTCCCTTACTGTTTATTTCCATGACAGGTGTATTAAGTAAGAAAATTAGAGACTGGTGGTTATGGAAGCTACAGGTTATGAATAATATTCTCCTATAACACCAAAAAAGGAAGAAAAACTACAAAAGAGGAGCAATATGTTGGCAGGAGAGTTTTGAGGAATCACAATGTTGACTTAAATATACAGGGAAGACAGCAGAGTTTGTGGTGTGTAGCAAGATGGTAGCGGGTGAGATCGCGATTTTGGATAAGAGAAATGAGATGCTGAGGGAGATGGTAAGATATAAGAGATGAACTCAGCGTTGGGGGGGCTGAGGAAAGTAATTAAGAAGAGGAAGTAAGGAATAGGCTGAGGGATGGATGGACGAAATTGAGGGAGGTTAACTGAATAATGAGTAACGGAAGGATAGAAAGTAAATTAAAGATGAATGTACATAAAATGATGATTAAATGGGTGTTGATGTTTGGAATGGACACGTACAACAATAACAACAAAGAGAAGAAGAAGAATTTAAAATAAGTCAATCAAGAAGACCAGTGATGAGTATATAATCACAAAGGGGTGTGTGTGTGTGTGTGTGTGTGCGTGTGTGTGTGTGTGTGTGTGTGTGTGTGTGAGAGAGAGAGAGAGAGAGAGGTAAGAGTGAAAGGATTTGGTAATGTTGAGTGATACGAAGAGGAAGAAGGAGGCGGAGTTGATCAAACGAGCCTGGAATGAGCTGATCAAAGGAGATGGGATCAGGAGGTAAGGCTGATGGGAAGGTGGAGGGACGTGGTTGAAAGATAAGCACAAAAACATTAGACTGAGAAGGTAGGAGATTGAAGACTGAGGAACGTGTGGAGGAGACTGAAGACTGAGGAACGTGTGGAGGAAACTGGAGACTGAGGAACGTGGAGGAGACTGAACACTGAGGAACGTGTGGAGGAGATTGAAGACTGAGGAACGTGGAGGAGACTGACGACTGAGGAACGTGTGGAGGAAACTGGAGACTGAGGAACGTGTGGAGGAGACTGAAGACTGAGGAACGTGTGGAGGAAACTGGAGACTGAGGAACGTGGAGGAGACTGAACACTGAGGAACGTGGAGGAGACTGAATACTAAGGAACGTGGAGGAGACTGAAGACCGAGGAACGTGGAGGAGACTAAGACTGAGGAACGTGTGGAGGAGACTGAAGACCGAGGAACGTGAGGAGACTGAAGACTGAGGAACGTGTGGAGGAGACTGAAGACTGAGGAACGTGTGGAGGAAACTGGTGACTGAGGAACGTGTGGAGGAGACTGAACACTGAGGAACGTGTGGAGGAGACTGAATTACTAGGAACGTGGAGGAGACTGAAGACCGAGGAACGTGAGATTGAAGACTGAGGAACGTGGAGGAGACTGAAGACTGAGGAACATGTGGAGGAGACTGAAGACTGAGGAACGTGTGGAGGAGACTGAACACTAAGGAACGTGTGGAGGAGACTGAAGACTGAGGAACGTGTGGAGGAGACTGAAGACTGAGGAAAGTGGAGGAGACTGAAGACTGAAAGGGTAGGAGACTGAATACTGAGAGGGAAGGAGATTGAAGACTGAGGAACGTGTGGAGGAGACTGATGGCTGAGGAACGTGTGAGAGACGTGTCCAAGAAGTTGATCTTTGACCTTAGAGAATAACACTCGGCAACAAATAAAAAAATATCCGTAACATGGTTCAGAACGGTTTCCTTACGGTAATTTTGAGGTGCTGATTTCAAGTTTGGCAATACAAATTCTCTGGCACGAACAGTTTATTTGTTATATAAAAATAAAATCTTACAAATACAAAACTGACAAATAATATTTTTCCTGTTATTTTTTCCCACGACATCACTAAAATTCAATAACGAATCAAAACAATCATAAGACGACACAAAAAGTATTCATTAGCCACTGTATGGGCAGTTGTTATTTTATTTCATCCTCTTTATGTGTTGTATTGTCCTCCGAGTGTAAACACCACCAATAGTCCCCCATCATGGCAGGATCCCATCTACCCTGACACCTTTCCTCCATACGTCTTATGTCCTGTTGAAATCGCTCTCCCTGTTCATCACTAACCGCCCCCAGATTCTTAGGAAAAAAGTTCAAGTGCGAGTGTAGGAGGTGGACTTTCAGGGACATTCTGCACCCTAAGTTTTTGTAATTTTTTAAGAGTTCCTCTACAAGTTGGCAATAGGTTTTTTTCCTTCTTGTTCCAAGAAACACCTTGACTACAGATGTGAAGCATTTCCATGCAGCTGCTCATTTTCATTCAGTTTGTTTTCAAAGTCGTCATCACGAAGCAACTTTCTTATCTGTGGGTCAACAAAGATACCCTCTTTGACTTTAGCATGACTGAGCTGTGGGAACTTTCCCCTCAGGTACACGAACCCATCACCTTGTTTATCCACAGCCTTCACAAAATTCTTCATTAGTCCCAGCTTGATGTGTAAAGGAGGTAGAAGTACATCGGTTGGGTCTACCAAGGGAGTATATTTAACGTTGCTTTATCCTGGAACAAACTCTTCTCTCTTAGGTCAGTCTTTTGTGTTGTAGTGTTTTTCTGTTGCTCTGCTGTTCCATAAACACATAAAACAGCAATATTTCGCTAACCCTCCTTGAAGGCCCAGTAGAAGGGCTGTAACCTTCAAATCGCCGCAGATCTGCCATCTATACTCCTTGTATTTAATAGCGGTCAGTATTTTCTCCATACTATCATACGTTTCCTTCAAACCTACAGAATGCTCTACTGGAACTGAGGGCTTCTGGTTCCCATTATGCAACAATACTGCTTTCAAACTAAACTTGGGGGAATGTATGAAAAGTCGCCATTCCTCTAGGTCAAGTTTTTCTCCCAACTCTGACATCAGTCCATCTACATCAGTACAGAGGGAATCCTGCATACTGTTCAATGAAGATAATGTAATATTGCTTTGCCTAAAAACAGAAATTCTTGTCTTTTTCGCTAGCAAGTTCCATTTCTGTAGTCTTGATGCTAAAAGTCCCGCCTGCTGTTGTGACAGACGGGGATCACGTACAAGATGATTAAGTTCACTTTGTTCTCTAAGATGTGGTTCATTGGAAGTCTGGTCAACGAAAGGAGGATCATGGGATGATTCTGGGATTTCTTCCTCAATTTCCTCATCCAAAGTTGAGAGCTCTTCCAAATTAGCCGATGGTGTAGGTATAGGGAGGCCTTCACCTTGCATTTAATATATCCCCACCAACACAAGTACGTATTATATTCCTACACTACATATACCCTGTACACATATATCATAAAAATGTTACGTTACTGACTTTTTTATTGCAATATTTGACATCAGCCCAAAATTAATAAAGTGCAGCATATTTGATCCATGTTACCGAACCCTGGTCAACTAGTGTAATTAAAGGAAGCAAATGTCTGATGATTATATAGAAAAGTATGATCCACTAAAGTAATCCTTTGATAGATTATTTTACCCATTATGACAAGTCTTCTTTAAACTCATCAATAATTATATAACTAAGCGTAAAATCTCGTGACAGATTATAAGTATTCAGTAAATTATTCGTAAATTATTCTCTCAGTTTGTTTTTCTTGTAGATAATTCCTAATAATCTGACCCTTAGACGATGCTATAATACGTGACAATAAATAACGAGAGTGATATAATTCCGTGTTACTCTCCGGTGTAAATTATGGTTTGGTAACAAGACACGTGACAAATAGTGGAGGTTATAGTGTCAGAAGTAGTATATACTGTAGGTGTTAAGATATAGTGATACATGTGTAGTGTGATGATACGTATAATGATTTCCATGGTGTGATACAGGTGATATGATGATAAGTTCTGTACTAATTGTGTAATGACCTCTCACCACCCTTCATTTACACCATACTCAATACCGCACTATACTCTGTCATTATTACGTGCCACCATACATACACCATAACCATTAGTGACGCTATGGCCCACACTAAACCACACATCATAACAAACACACCATAACCCTATATACCACTTCACAACACCACACACAGTATAACCACACCATACACACACTATCACCACATCATAACTACCTCTCAACACCACACACTGTCACTACACCATAACCAACTCCTCACACCACACACTATCACGGTCACCACACCATAACCGCCTCCACACACACTATCACGGTCACCACACCATAACCACCTCCTCACACCACACACTATCACGGTCACCACACCATAACCACCTCCTCACACCACACACTATCACGGTCACCACACCATAACCACCTCCTCACACCACACACTATCACGGTCACCACACCATAATGACCTTACACCACATACTATCACCAAACCATAACCGTTTCCAACACCACATAACACCATACAATACCTAGACACCATCACTCCTACATATCAGAGCGCCACAAACAACAAACGCTACTAAACAAACACCATTATAACCACTACAGCACAAACACCACATTACAAACACCACATAATCACCTCCCACAACCACACATACACACCTTAGATACAAAGCCTCATCACAACACAAACACTAACACACTAACACCACCACTAATACACAAACACCGCCACCACACAACCACCATTAACACACAAACACCATCATCATACAACCACCACCACTACCACACAACCACCACCACTACCACACAACCACCACCACTACCACAAAACCACTACCACACAACCACCACCACTCCCACACAACAACCATTACCCACATAACCACAACCACTGGAGCACAACCACCACCACTACCCACACAACCATCACCACTACCACCCTAATACCATTACCACACAACCATCACCACTTCCACACAACCTACCACTACCACACAACCACCACTACCACACAACCACCACCACTCCCCACACAACCATTACCACATAACCACCACCACTACCACATAGCCACCACCACTTCCACACTAGCCACCACCACTACACACAACCACCATTACCACACAACCACCACCACCACCACACAACCATCACCCTACCCACACAACCACCATTACCACACAACCACCACCACTCACCTGACCATCACCTGCACACAACCACCCATTGCCACACAACACCACTACTACACAAAAGCCATTACACACAACCACCACCACCACCACCACCACACAACCACTACTACCACACAACCTACCACTTCCACTCAACCACCACAACCACACAACCACCACCACTTCCACACAACCACCACTACCACAGCCACCACCATTGCCACACAACCACCACCACTACCCACAACCACCAGTGCTACACAAAAAACATTACCACACAACCACCACCACTTCCACACAACCACCATTACCACACAACCACCACTACATAAAAACCATTACCACACAGCCACCACCACTTCCACAAAACCACCACCACTACCACACAACCACCACCACTTCCACACAACCACCACTACCAGTCTCTGTCATTCAGGCAGTTAATTTACCAACATGACTTTGGTGTTTAAATCGGAGAGGCGGTGTTTGAGTTAGTGGCTGCTGTTGACAGTCTGGGGCAGAGGAAACACAGTCCTGGACACAATCTATCCAGACATAACTCACCCTTGGATACAATCTGTCGGACATAACTCACCGTTGGATACAATCTTTGCGGACACAATTTATCAAGATGTAACTACTCTTGCACGTAATCTATCTTGACATAACCCACTCCTGGACACAATCTATTTGGATATAACATCCTCCTGGACATAATCTCTCTGGACACAAATCCCTAAACAAGGAATCTCTCTGGAGGAAATTATTACGGACAAAATTCCCCCCTCGAACAAAATTTTCCCTTGTACACAAAAAAAAATCCCCTTGGACAAAATTACATGGACAAAAAAAGAGGTGGATGTATATATTGTAGAGAGAGAGAGAGAGAGAGAGAGAGAGAGAGAGCAATATCAACATAGTGCGTCTCCACACCTCGACATGACACGAAAACTCACCCTGGCTTTAAGGATCGACCTCACTTGACGATTAATTGCTATTTCCCGAGCAGTAACCAGTCAGCTACGGCACCACTTAACCAAACTCTTCCATTTCGATGTTTTGACTCTTAACAGCAACTCTCTCGTGATGTGATTGGTTCAGCTCTTTGATAGTTGTTGTGTCATGTCTTTGGTGATTTGTGATTAGAATGTCCGTTCCGTGTCAGGTTAAATTTGGTGTGTTTGGTTAGGTTGGGTTAAGTTTGGTTAAGTTAGGCTAAGATTTGTTTGGTTAGGTTTGGCTTGGTTAGGTTAAGTTAGGTTAGGTTAGGTTTAGTTAAGGTAACTTTGCTGTGTTGGTTCTTTACCCGAGTGAAGTATAATCGACCTCTCTATCGTTCGTTCCCAACTTTTTCTTCTCCTATAATTAATCTTCTGATGAGAAAATGTTTGGGTAGCCATTCTCATTAACTTCATCCCTTGCCCTTGAACAACGATGTACAGACATAATAAAGGATATTCTGGCGTTCCTGTTGGATCATCGTCACCAAAAGGTCCAACCACATTACCTCAGGAGCTGACGGGTAGTGTGCCACCGAGAACTAGCAAGGAAGTTTAAGAATGAACACACACACAAAATAAAGATTGGAGGACATTCCTGTATATGAGGCTGATAAGGTTGTAATTATTTATTGAGAAATGGAAAGACTGCAGTGAGGCATTCTGGGGTTAAGTGAAATAATACGGACAGGTTACAAATAGCGAGGAGATGGAAGATAACAGAAGGTATAGTTATAAGGAAATGTACAGAAAGATTAAATAAATGAACCAGAAAAAAAAGAAAGAAATAGATTGGGATGATTAAAAGCAACGACAATAAGAAAGATGGTCAGAATACTTAGAAGAACTATACAATGATAAGGATAAAGTTGAGGTAAGAAATGAATATAAAATAAAGATCGAAATGCCAATTCTGGAAACAAAAATTGAGGCAGCTGTTAAAATGAAAATAGATAAAGCTTGTGGAGTTGATCAGAAATTTTCAAATAAATGGACAAGAAAGAGTTTAAATGTTTGACTAAAATGTGTAAGTCTATATACTTCAAATGAGACCTACCCAGTGATTTAGAGTGCACCTAGTTTAGAACAATTAGTTTAATCAGTCATCCATACAAGGTTTGACAATTTTGAGTGAAAGGGTTTTAGAGGTTCAAATAAATTGATTTATCTTCCATCAATCACCACAGTAGCCGCCAACAACCACAACAACCACCACCAACCACCACCAACCACCAACAAACACGACAAACACAATACACAACCACCAATCACCACAACAACCATCAATCACCACAGTAGCCACCAATAACCACAACAACCACCACCAACCACACCAACCACCAACAAACACGACAAACACAACACACAACCATCAATCACCACAGCAGCTACCAACACCCCAACAACCACCAATAACCACAATAGCCACCAACAACCACAATAGTCACCAAAAACTATATCAAACATTAACAACCACAACAACCACCAACAGTCACACCGACCACTAACAACAACACCAACCACCAACAATAACAACAAACATAATAACCACAAAAATCACAACAATCATCAATAACCACCAGCAGCCACAGCAAGCACAACAGTCACCAACAACCAAAACAGCCACCAACAATCACAAAAATCATACTAACAACCACAGCAGCCACCAATAACCATGACAGCCACCAACAACCACAAAACCCACCAAAAACCAACCACAGCAGCCACCATTAACCACAACAGCCATCAACACTCACAACAACCACACCAACAACCACATTAGGCACCAAGCACCAACCACAACCTAAAATAACCATCAATAGGTTATTATGACCATCAAAGCGCGGAGGCTCTTGGCCAATCAAGCTGGCAGAAGCGTGGTTGTTAGAGCGAGGACACCGTAATGAACGAGCACAATAACCGAGACAATATCAAACAAGAGGGAGGGAGGGTAGGGAGGGAGGGAGGAGAGAGGGGAAGGAAGGAGGGAGGGAGGGTAGGAAAGGGGGAGATAGTGAAGAAGGGAAGTGGTGGATAAATTGGTAACGCTCTGAAGTTGTGAATCTACAAGACGTGTGTTCGATCCCCGGCCAGGTCAGAGACGGTAAAGGTATTATTGTGTCGGGTCTTCTATCACGTTGCTTTTACTATCATACCCTGACCACCTGTGTATGTGTGTGTGTGTGTGTGTGTGTGTGTGTTAGTATCATGCTCTATAAACTAAGCCTTATTATAATACTCCATCTCACGTTATCATGTAGTCAGAAGTCGTCTTAGCATCATCAAATAAATTCCATTATCATCAGAACCTCCTCTGAGTGTTATCTTCCTGTCAGAACCAGAGACCCGGGTGCTGGGCGGTCCTGACCTCTACATCAATTCGGGCTCCACCATCAACCTCACCTGTGTCGTCAACCACAGTCCAGAGCCGCCACCCTACATCTTCTGGTACCACGAGAGTGAGGTGAGTCACAGAGTCAGCTGCAACACCTGTCATTCTGGGTAGAGGAGAGGAGTCATTTGTAAAGAGGTCAGAGATTACCTGGGAGAGGTGAGAGTCAGCAACAGTCACCGTGAGAGAGGTGAGAGTCAGCAACAGTCACCGTGAGAGAGGTGAGAGTCAGCAACAGTCACCGTGAGGAGGTGAGTCATCGAATTTTGAGAAAGTCAGTGTGAGTCACGTGAGAGTTTTTAAGTCTCACAAAGGCTCAATTATGTTACAGTAACTTTTTAAGTGTTATTGTTCATTAGTTTTGTTGTGTCGTAAATGTTGGAGTTTGACCTACCTTGACCTAAGAAGACGAGCTTTGACCTTTCTTGACCTACTTTAACTTACCATGACCTCCTATGACTCTTTAGACCTAGTTTGACCTATTTTAACATTCCATGACCTTCTTAGACCTACTTTGACCTACACTAACCTCCCATGACTTTCTTAGACCTAGTTTGACCTACCTCAACCTTCAATGACCTTCTTAAGACCAACTTTGACCTACCTTAACTTTCAATGACTTTCTTAAGACCTAATTTCGCTTACCTCAACCTCCACTGACCTTCTGAGACCTAGTTTAATCTACTTCAAACTCCCATGACCTTGTTAGACCTATTTTGACCTACCTTAACCTTCACCGATCTTCATAGACCTTCAGTGGCCTAACTTAGCCTTATCTCCCTGCCCCCAGCTGCTATCATATGACTCTCCCCGGGGCGGCATCACGGTGGTCACAGAACACGGGCCCACCTCCTCCTCCAGGCTCCTCATACAGCGAGCTACCGTCACTGATGCCGGAAGATACACCTGTAGACCAGCCAACGCCGACCCTCACCACATTATGGTTCATATTATACCTAGTAAGTTACTACTTGTGTATCACTATTATTTACGTGTTATACCGAGTGGTTGAAGTGTCACGGTTGCATGTGCCACAACATTCTGTCAGTAACACTCTTCTTTATCTCCGGCCAGACGAGCACCCGGCAGCCATCCACCACAAGAACGGTACCTCCGTGGGCGTTACCTTACACAACCACGCCCACACCTGCCCCTCCCTCGCCCTCCCGCTCCTCCTCGCCCTCCTCTTCCTCTTCACTCCTAACTATTTACCTTCCAACCCCTCATCCTCCGAGAAGGCTGGGAGGAATGAGGCGTCCAGCCAACACACCAACACTCATGGACCAACAAACAATCACGGCCAGGCCCAAGGACAGGACGACCACCTCGGCCACGCCCCTGGCAGGAACTACACCCCAGTAGTATCCTATAACAAGGAAAACACCTCAGCGGTATCCTACGCTAACGATCACACTGTAGAGGTATCCTATGCTAAGGACCAGATACTTGAAGTATCCTGCACAAAGGACCACACCCTAGAGGTATCCTATGCTAAGGACCAGAACCCTGAAGTATCCTGCACAAAGGACCACACCCAAGAGGTAACCTCCATTAAGGACCAGAACCCTGAAGTATCCTGCACAAAGGACCACACCCTAGAGGTAACCTCCATTAAGGACCAGATCCCTGAAGTATCCTGCGTTAAAGACCACACCCCAGATGTATCCAACACTGAGAGGAAGGGGCAGAAGGTCCTACGGTACCTGGTCCTAGAAGCTGAGAGGAAATGAACAGGTGTGGGTGAACCATATAACGTATTCATGTAAGACTTTAATGTGCCTTCCATTTTCCTAAACTTGTAATAGAGACAACATCCCCAACTGTCTTCAATAAAGTTGTGGATGAGCTCAAATGTGTATGATATAGAGATACTGTGCTTATTTTTCTTTTTATTAAGGTGTAAACATAAGTCGATTTTGTTAGACCTGAACCAAGTTTAAAACCTCGAATATAGAAAGTGTTTTTTTAATGTAATCTGCCCACAATCACCTCCCCAATTCTCCCCTCCCCAATTCTCCCCTCCCCCAATTCTCCCCTCCCCCTACTGTTATTATCTGTGTCAACCTTCCCCCGCCACTACTCTCCAGGCGACAGGGAAAAATAATACACTTGCCATAAAAGAACGCCAGTGTAGGCAGCAGGTGAGCGAACATTTTATTGCTGTCGCTTCCATAAACGTGTCATTGTTAGAAACGGAAGAAAAACTCCAGGCGCCGTCTAGCCTACTGCTCGTGCTGGCGATGTTTTGTGGTCAAGGATATATATAGACAGACTATATTTTATACACGAGGGAAGGACAGTGGCGAATACTGTATATATATATTGTGGGAGGTGATGAACAGACGCTGACCTATGTCTCATGTTCACCTCCTTCTTCCTGAGCTGGGTCACTTGATGATGAACCTATGACCTATGTTGTTGACCCGACAGGTAATGGTGCACCTGTTTTCTGTGTTGGTGACCCGATAGGTAATTGTGCACCTGTGATCTATATTGGTGACTCGACAGATAATGGTGCACCTGTGACCAGTACTGGTAACCCGACAGGTAATGGTGCATCTGTGTTTTATATTGATGACCCGACAGATAATGGTGCACCTGTGACCTCTGTTAGTGACCCGAGAGGCAAAGGAAAACCCTACCGTGACCTGTGTTAGTGACCTGGATGATAGGTATCGCTAAACCCCACACAAAGAATGAAAATTTAACCGGAGACCAGGTCATGTTTGTACCTGTGTGAGACCTGTAAGACCCCTCTCTCTAGGTCATGTAAGTACCTGTCCGAGACCTGTAAGACCCCTCTCTCCAGGTCATGTAAGTACCTGTGCGAGACCTGTAAGACCCCTCTCTCCAGGTCACCACTATAGTCTCAGACACACAAATTGTAATGTTGTTGTTCGTATATAATAAACATGGATGTGACTGAAACCATTTTTGTTTATTTATTCCAAATCTTTTCTTAAGGTATTTATATAATCTAAGTTTACCTGTGTGTGTATATATATGTAATGAGACTGACAGGTAAAGTTCCAGGTAGGATAATTAACAATGTGGATGTATAATAAGCAAACAT
>NW_024738517.1:47500-59670 GCF_018991925.1 Homarus americanus
TACCACTAAAACATTGATGGTTTTAACAGAACATATTATTAGTTCCAGTTAGTAAGATAATATCAACCTTATAATAACTGGTACACGTGTACACGAGAGACAGTGTACACGAGAGACAGTGTATACGAGAGTAATTCATTTCTTGGCTCTAATAATGACTGTTATTTATCCTAATTATTATCAGTTTTATCTTTTGTCTCTTTTTATTGAATTATTTGTTTCTTCACTGTTGTCCGCATCTCTTATGGACAGAGCTGTAGCTGTGTGGTCGTGACCAGAGAGCGATAGAGACATGAACTGACGGTCTACCAACCTTTTCACTGTGTGTGGGTGTGTGTCTGCGTGCGTGTGAGACAGTTGGGCGCCGGTGAGGCTGACGCAAAGGTCAGCATTGACCTACCTATCCCTGCACTGAAGTGGGTTGTTTCTAATAATGATTTAAATAATTAGTATGATGAGTCAGTGTCTATAAGAGTGTTGGAATACAATCTAATATACTATAGGACTAGGCGTATGTGTGTGTGTGTGTGTGTCTGTTCTGGGCAGCCGAATCTAATATACTATAGGACTAGCCGTGTGTCTGTCTGTCTGTCTGTCTGTGTGTCTGTTCTGGGCAGCCGAAACGGCACAATCGTTTTTCATCAAACTTGGTGGAAAAATCGCAAAAAAATTGTAGAGTGGAACAAACCTGGTCCCATGTCGATGGTTTCTTTAGGAAGGCATTAATGAACCATTTTATTTATGCTGGAAAACGCTGTTGCTGTACACTGTCAGCCGGCCGGCGGTTGCACGCTACCCAAGCACGAGCGTTCGAACTTTCAGGCTTTGGTAAGCTGTACAACCGGACTCGCCACCGGGCACGAAGGGCCCACGATCACTTGTATTACACTATACAGTAACACACTGTCTCTCCTATACACTGTCTCTCATGTACACTGTATCTCCTACACACTATCTCTCCTGTACACCGTCATTCATGTACACTGTTTCTCATGTAGACAGTCTTTCCTGTACACTGTCTCTCATGTACACTCTCTCTCCTGTACACTGTCTCTCATGTACACTGTTTCTCCTGTACACTGTCTCTCCCATACACTGTCTCTCCCGTGCACTGTTTCTCATGTACACTGTCTCTCCCGTACACTGTCTCTCATGTACACTGTCTCTCTTGTACACTGTCTCTCATGTACACTGTCTCTCATGTACAATGTCTCTCCTGTACACTGTCTCTCATGTACAATGTCTCTCCTGTACACTGTCTCTCCTGTACACTGTCTCTCATGTACACTGTCTCTCCTGTACACTGTCTCTCCCGTGCACTGTCTCTCATGTACACTGTTTCTCATGTACACTGTCTCTCCCGTACACTGTCTCTCGTGTACACTGTCTCTCGTGTACATTATCTCTCGTGTACACTGTCTCTTGTGTACACTGGCTCTCTTGTACACTGATTCTCGTGTACAGTCTCTCATGTACTTGTCTCTCGTGTACACTGTCTCTCGTCTACATTGTCTCTCGTGTACACTGTCTCTCGTGTACACTGTCTCTCGTGTACACTGTCTCCAGTGTGCCCTGTCTCTCGTTTACACTGTCTCTCGTCTACATTGTCTCTCGTGTACACTTCTCTCGTGTACACTGCCTCTCGTGTACACTGTATCTGGTGTACACTATCTCTCGTGTACACCATCTCTCGTGTACACCATCTCTCGTGTACACCATCTCTCGTGTACACTTCTCTCGTGTACATTGCCTCTCGTGTACACTGTCTCTCATTACACTGTTTCTCGTGTACACACTCTCGTACGTGTCTCTCGTGTACACTGTCTCTTGTGTACACTGTTTCTCCACTTAAACTGTTTTCCCATGTATACATTTTCTAATGTAAACACTAATGTGCACACTGTATCTCATGTACACACTATTTCTCGTGTATAGTGTCTCTCATGTGCACTTCTTCTTGTGTACACTGTCTCATGTACTGTTCCTCGTGCTAATTGTACATCTCTCGTGTACAGTATCTCTCATTACATTGATTCTCGTGTGTACATTGCCTCTCGTGTACACTGTCTCTCATGTATGTTGTCTCCCGTGTACACTGTCTATCATGTACACTGTTTCTTGTGTACATTATCTCTCGGGTGCACTATCTCTGAGACACACTGTCTCTCATGAACACTGTCTCTTATGTACACTGTCTATCGAGTTCACTGTCTCATATGCATCGTTTCTCGTGTACTGATGAAGCCGCCAGCCTGTTTGGTAACAAGGTGTATGCTGGTAAAGTTACCTCACCAATAAGAGCACTCACCCTCCTGCAAGTGAAGAGGAAGGTATCAGGTTCCAGGGTGCTTATGTCCCACCAAATGCTGCCATGTTCGACAAAAATAACAGGTGAGATGATGTGGAAATCACAAAACAGTGAGGATCCAGGGAGGAGCCGGACTGGGTGCTAAGAGGTGGAGAGTCATCCTCAGCTGTAACGAGGGGGACTCAGTCGCCATGGCAATGTATCGCTACCCCTATCCATGCTCCAACATACACTGAGTTATGAAATCACCAAGGTCAAATAGGTAGCATATGCTGATGACCTCACCCGAGCAGGAAAGTGGAGGTAACATCATGTGGTCCACAAATAAGGTATCATCAAAATGCCAGTAAGTACTTCCTAATCGTAAAGCCACAATACTTCGACCGGGCTATAGAGATCTTCATTGGTAGTGAGGTCAAAATAGCAAAGGAAGATGAAAGACACTTTGGTGCCTTAATCAACACTAATGATTTCAAGAACGAGTGTGTAAAATGGAAGGTACACGAGTGGAAGAAGGAAATCCAGGCTTTGTTAGAAATAGCTAAAACTGAGCCACATGTGTCATATGCAGCATTCACCCTCGGAGTCATATATCAATGGAACTACCAGATGTACACAATCCCTGAAATAGGACCTCTCCTTCAGTCTCTAGAAGATTTCACCAAGGACTTTTATTCCAGCGTTAGTGAAAAACCCCGCTTACTCCTGCAGAAAGGTCACTCCTTGCACTACCACCGAAACAAGGAGGAATGGGAATCACTAACCCTACAGAGTTTGCTGCCACTGGACATCAGAATTCCGTCAAACGCGCAGCAGCCCTCACTGGGCATACAGTAGCTCAAAAGGCTACAAGTGACGTAGACACCAGCGAACTAGGCAAAATCCGACGTCCAATTACAACAGAACAGCAGCACACCCAAATCATAAAAATTCAACAATTGGCGCAACAACTGTCAGAGATCTTGAAGAGAAAAGTAGAGATAGCACAGGAGGTGGGCGCTTCAAAGTGACTAACAACGTTACCGATAAGAGCAAAGGGCTACAGCCTTAATAAAAAAAAAAATCACGGTCGCCATTGTCCCGACGTACGGATGGCTAGTGGAAGGCTTGCCCACCTATTACATATGTGGAATTTCCTTCAACATCGACCATGCCAAGGTGTGCAAGAAGGGAGGTTCGTTTGCATACGGCATGATTAAGCAAGGGACCTCACAGAAAATATATTGAAGGATATATGCCACAACATCACTGTGGAACCGACTCTGCTCCTACTGGATGGAGAGTGTTTCCTTCACCAGACTGCCAACACAACTAACGAAGCATGTGTGGACATCAGCGTTCAAGGATTCTGGACAAGGGGACAGTGTGTGTTATCGCCGCTGGCTTCAGCTACAGTGCTGGCGTGTGTTGCCATTAAATCTGTCGACCTGTGATCTCGCCAGATGTAGAAGTGTTTACAGACAAGTCCTGGTTATGCTGAGTAGACTGTCTTCGGCTGATGGCGGTGCTGCCCGCCCCGCCATGACGGAGATCGCCCTCTCTAGTGATGCTGTGAAGACCAGCCCTCTGCTCGCACTGGTGAACACCGACTCACAATCCTGTCCGAGAATTTGTGCTGGGACAATTTAAGCAGTACTGTTGTCTCTTGGAACATCATACTGATCTGCATTGACCCGCACTTGTAAGTACAGCCTAAGTGATGACATACCCCTCGGTACTGAAATATTGTTAACTAATTACGCCTACTCGTTTCTGCCTAACCTGGAGTAATAAGACAATGCAGAATGAAGCGAGGCTAAGATTAATAAAGTTATGAACTTTGTGTTATGTCACTATGTTTAATAAACTGTAATTTAGATAAAATTGTGTGAGACTAACTAATTATGCATGTGATAGATCACCATGTAATATTATGAACGCCTTCTCCTCTGCAGGTTTTGACCACATCATTAATTATTGAATGCGTCAAAAGGCGGGTTTTAATCATTCCCTTCGACTTGCCCGTCACCTGAACGTCCTTAACCAAGGCGTTTACAGTGTGACTTCTTGATATCTAGATATTCGAGCCCCTGGCCATAAGTCATCGTAACCTGTCTCTCGAAGAGTTACACAGGAGGATTGAGAACGAAAAGAACAGAGCATAAGCCCCCCAAAAAAATCTAGAACGTAGACCAAGGCAGCTTCAGTCCTTTGGTGTACACAATATTAGGCGGGATGAAACCTATGCCAGAATGGCGGAGGTGTTATAAGAACAGAAGCAGTAGGCTAGAAATTACGTCGTGGCCTGGTTGAAGTGTCGCCTGCCCTTCTCTTTGTTCATGTCTGTTCTGCTGTCTCTCAGAGGAGCAAGATCTTCGGTCCCTAACCCCACATCTGTCGCAGACATTAACTATGAGGCAACAGTCACGGAATGCCGCTTAGATATGCAACTTAACTTACTCAGCTACGGTAGTTATTTTTGTATTAGGGTAGTTAGGTAATAGAATGGCGGAGAAGGTATGGTTACAAGGGGAGGTTGGAACCTATTTAAAGCAATACAAATAAAAATAGTAATAATAGTAGAAGTGCTAGTAGTAACAGCAGCATTGCTCTAAGGTGTGGTAGGCCAGTAGAAAGTGTGGCCCACTCGATGCGTGTGTGGCTCATCCTACGACATCGACCACATCATGGTGTGCAAGAAGGGTGGCTTTGTATGTGTGAGGCTTGACGAAGTAAGGGACCTTACAGCGAATATACTGAAGGATTTCTGCCATGACCTTCCTTCCACTGGAAAGCAAGAATCTCCATCACCGGACTTCCAACAAAACCCTTATGGATATTAGTGCTCGAGGATTCTGGACGTGGTGACAGCGAACCGTCTTTGATATCAGAGGAGCTTGTTGCCACCGAACATCAGAACCAGTCAAGCTCACGGCAGCCCTCACTGGGCACATAATAGCTCAGAATGCAACAAGTGAGGTGGATACCAACGAATTAAACAAGATTCGACGGTCCATTACGACAGATCGACAGCACAGACAAAGTGATAAACTGCAGCAACTGATGCTGCAATTGTCAGAGAACTTGAAGAAAAAGTAGCTATAGCGCGAGACTTCCAACACATCTAACGAAGCCCGTGTGGACGTCAGCGCTCGAGGGTTGTGGACGCTGGAACAGAGAGCCTTCTTTAATGTCAGGATATTCGACCCCATGGCTGCATGTCACAGTAACTTGTCCTTGTGGGTGCACACAGGAGGAACGAGAACAACAAGATTAGGACGTATTCGGAGAGAATTCAGAATGTAGATCAGGGCAGCTTTACACCTCTGTTGTTCACAACCTCTGTCGGGATGGGATCAGTGCAAGAGGCTTCTACACAGCACTGACGGAGGTGTTGTCTGAGCAAGCAGCAGCCCAGAAGCCATGTTGCAGCCTGGTTGAGATGTCGACTGTCCTTCTCTTTGTTCAGGTCCTGCAGTGCTTTGCCTCAGGGGAACGGTTGTGGCTTAACTAACACAGCTAGGGTAACTACTTTTGTATTAGGATATTTAATTTTAAGACAATAAAATGGCGGCAAGGTGTTGCTATTGGGAGGCTGGAGGCCACGTTAAAAAAGTAGTAGTAGTAGTAGTAGTAGTAAAATAGGAGTAGTAAGTGATGGTAAGAGTCTCTCTCTCTCTCTCTCTCTCTCTCTCTCTCTCTCTCTCTCTCTCTCTCTCTCTCCTCTCTCTCTCTCTCTCACCGTCGATGAAGACACCCATCACAGCAGGGTTGCCAACTGCGCCATTAAATGAGATTCAGTGTATAAAGAGGGAAGGAAAATTTGCCATCATAATGACATTAATGATGGTGCTGGCCAGGAAGGTTGGTACCCTGTATAGTGGTGGCTGGGAGGGTTGGTAGCCCTGTATTGTGATGGCAAGGAGGGTTGGTATCCCTGTATAGTGGTGGCCGGGAGGGTTGGTACACCTTTACGATGATGAGTATGGAGGTTGATACCCTTATATAGTGGTGGTCGGGAAGGTTGGTACTCCTGTAAGGGGATGGTAAAGAGGGTTGTGGCATTTGTGGGGTAAATTTTGTTATCTTTTATGTAACAATGAGTGCCATGTTGGTATCCCTGTTGGGTACAAGTCTGGCGCTAATAGTGAAACCAGAGAAAAACAGATATGTAAATCAATATCCAGCCACTATTGTGTGTTCCTTTCTCGTTCATTTATTTATTTCTTTTGTACAGATTCACCACAACAATACGTTATCAACTTTCTAATTATAAATCTATCATTAATACAGTTACGTGTTCCTTCCTCTGGTGAGCAAAATATATTATGAAAGTATATTTGATCCTTCAGATTAATTTAGATTATAAAATTAACATTACATTATCATTACCAATAATAATAGTTTAAGTAGTGAGTTTAATACATATAAATTACCATTATCTCCTCGCTGCATGTGATCGGCCCACAGCGGCACATAAACGTGCCAGCGTGCTGAAGACCTCAACAATACTGCAGAAAGATGTTTGCTTGACGCATTTAGTCTTATGATACAGTATATGCAATTATTTAAATTGTCCTTTTATAGTCATAAATAACTGTCCACTGATCCGGAAAGGTTTTACGGCACAGGTTTTGTGAAAAACAATAAACAAAATTGAATGGTTCCAGGAATATTATTTTTAATAGCTCAGGATTGACACAACTGTAATTAGGATAAAACAATCTCGTTCATCTATGTTGTAACATTAATAATGGGAATTTAATGTCAAAGTCACATTAAAACATTAATCATTGCTCTTTTTATTCTGCAACATATTTTGAGAGTAGTGTTTGTGTATTTCATGATAATAACATTATGAACTGCAATGTGTTGTGATGGCGGAGAGAGGACAGCGGTGGAGAGCGAACGAAAGGAATATAAATGAATATATAGAGATATGGAGAAAGAAATACTGTGTAAACGTGAGAGAATATATATATATATATATATATATATATATATATATATATATATATATATATATATATATATATATATATATATATATATATATATATTTCAACACACCACTAAAGCACCACCACATACAGTAACGCGAAAAAATAATGGTGAATCAATCTTAATTACTCTCGTCTTCCTCACCATAACAAACAAGGTTTATAAATGTTATTACTCGACAAACTCTAATTTAAATGCGTATAAACAAATACACACAGAGCAGGTGATCAAGGCGAGGTTAATAACCTCTACCTGGGTATGTATACACAACTAAAATATAAACGAAGTGAGTCACCAAAGACCTGAGTCCTTGTTATCTATTAGACTCAACAAAATAAGTGGATGGTCTTGTATTCTGATTCCTTTACACAATGATCAGACGAAGGATCAGCGAAGCGTGATTATAAAATGGACAAAATTCAATTCTCTCACCGTCACAAAATCAATTTCAGCCGCTGGCAGTTCTTGCAGTTGCTTTCTGAGGTTGAGCTAATATAAGGCTGTAATATCTGGCCTTAAGGTTCTTTCTCAGTATATTGTGGTGGTAACTACACTAGTTGAAATATTATATACATCTTTTATATCGGGGAGAGAGAGAGAGACAGAGAGAGAGGGGGGAGGGTAAATGTTCCTAACCAAATACAATAAGTTCTGGCCATAATAACATCACAGTGACATATATATATATATATATATATATATATATATATATATATATATATATATATATATATATATATATATATATATATATATATATATATATATATGTGTGTGTGTGTGTATATATAATAATAATGGTTGCCCCTCGTGTAACAAGGACCTGTGGTGTAATGGTCAGCATCCTCGCTGGGCAAGTGAAATATGGGCAAGTTTCTTAGTCATTTGCCTCTGTCTTCCCAGCGTTAATGGAACCTGGATGTTAATCGATTTGCGGATCATATACCGGGGTAATGGTTAGCCAGTGAGTTGTCCAGTCTTCTCGGACTATTCCGTGACACTGGGTCATGCAGCTCGTTAATTTAGGGAGTGGTTGTTGTATTGGCGACAGCTTCTACACCTTAACAAATTCACGCCTAGGATGTCCTTGGGCCGGCCATCCTCGATTTCGAGGGCTTCCATTATTATTATTATTATTATAATACAATATTTTGCGAATACAATACATGAGGATGCATGATACAGGAGCAGACAGTAGAATTAATACAACAAACGGTAATACATTTAAAAACAATCCCAGATAATACAATTAATGCAATAAAATTGAAAGACTGAATTATTGATCACTTGACAAACCTCCATCCAGCTTACTTCACCCAAAGATTAACCAACTCTAACCTAACCTAACTCTAACCTAATCTAACCTAATCCTAATCCCCAAATAGCCTAAGGGTTGTAATATTTAAGTGAAGTCTGGCTGATATTCTTCAGGTGATCAGAATTATTTATGCTCAATAAGAAGAACACAGATAGAGTGAACCTCGGCACGTGTTTGGATGTTAATTATCAGGTGGCAGGTGTTAGGATGGATTACTCTTCTCTTTTAATTTTTCCTCTTTTTCTTCTTCTTTGACTCTTACATTCTTTTTCTAAATAGATACCATTCTTCTTGATTCTCCTTTTTTCTTAATTTTCATTCTTCATTCTTTTTTCATTCATCATTCTTTCTTCATTCTTTTCCATTCTTCTTCATCATTTTTCAATATTCTTCATTCTTCATTCTTCACTGTTTTCATTCTTTATTCTTCTTCATTCGTCTTCATTCTTCAGTCTTCTTCATTCTTCTTCATTCTTCATTCTTCTTCATTCTTCAGTCTTCTTCTTTCTTTGTTCTTCATCCTTCATTCTTCTTCGTTCTCTCTTTTCTTCGTTTTTTTCAGTTTTCTTCATTCTCCTTCATTCTTCTTCATTTTTCGTTTATCTTCATTCTACGTTTTCATTCTTCAGTCTTCTTCACTCTCCTTCATTCTTCTTCATTCTTCAGTCTTCTTCAATCTTCATCAATCTCCCTATCTTCTATGCTTCATCCTCGTTTTTCCCTCATTCTTAAGTTTCTTCATTCCTAATTTTCTTCCTTCTCATTCATTCTTCGTTTTTCTTCATTCTTCTTCATTCTTCTTAGCTCTTTAGTCTTCTTTCTTCTTCATTCTTCTTCAGTCTTCTTCAATCTCCTTCATTCTCCTTTCATTCTCTTCATTCATTCATTCTTCTTCATTCTTCATTCTGCTTCACTCTTCTTTCACTTCATTCTTTCGTTTTTCTTCATTCTTAATATTTCTTCTTTCTAATTTTTTCTTCATTCTTAATTTCTATTCATTCTTCATTCTTCTTCATTCTTCAATCTTTTCATTCTTTCTTTTCTTCTTCACCATCACCACGTTGCTGCTGTCAGTCGTTTATCAGTCTCGCTCTTTCACCTTGTTAATGAGTGTTGGGTCAATAGTGAACGACTCGCTAAAACTTGTAATAATTATCTCACTTGTTTCTCTGTTCTGAATTTCACTTTCATTTATCCTTCTCTCTCTTCTCTCTCTCACAATAAACACCAGTGCCTTTCACCATTTTAGTACAAAACAATATTACAAGGTGGTAAATATTTTAGTGTGTAACTGACTAACATTTTCGTTGTATAGTTAAGAGGATTGTGTTAAAAGAGAGACAGACAGACAGACAGAGACAACCATTTCTTACTTCAAGATACAGACAGACAGAGACCGGCAAACAGACAGAAAGAAAGACAAGTTAGTTATTAGTCACCAACTCATTCTCGACTCAAACCGACCGAGAAATAGACGTTACCTTCTCCTACCACTTATTAAAAAAAATTATACAGTTTATCTATTTTTATTTACATATAAACTTACTCATTCCAATTGAAGTATTCTTTAAGATACCAGTATTGCATTGTATCGTATTGTATTGCAAACAAGATTATGGCTTTGCTGGCAGAGGCTGGGTAGGTGTGTGAACTAGAGAGTTGTTTTCCTATGTAAGTATTAATGAAGTGTAACGGAAAGCCATTTTGAGAATTAATGTTTTCTAAGTGACTGTAATTCAAGATGTAATTTACAGTAATCTGAGCAACTGATTATTAGATTCTTTTTGTATTGGACAGGTGTGAGAGACCGGAACTTACACCTGTACACGTAGGTTTTTATAAACTGACTTACAAAGGTGTTCCCAAACTGACTGTGTATCTGAGAAGGATAGTTTGTTCTCGTTCTCTTACTAGCAAAGCCGAAGTCTTTTTTTTTAAACAATACCAAGGTTCTTTTATAGCTATGCCTTCACCGCCTAACTGGCCAGTTGTTACGAGAATTTTATCCGAAAATTTTAGTGTGTTTGATGTACAGGTCAGAGAACATCCTGCTGAGGTGGTGAATATATAATGAATAGGTTAGGTTGGGTTAGGTTATGCTACACAAAACTACGCTGCGGAAAATATTAAATGATACGCTAGGTTGGATTAGTTTAGTTGATGAATCACTGACAGAGGCTAGCGTTTATAAATAGTGTTTCGCATTTAGGGCTCTATTCAGAGCCTTAAATAATTTATATATATATATATATATATATATATATATATATATATATATATATATATATATATACATATGCATATTATTTTATATATATATATATATATATATATATATATATATATATATATATATATATATATATATATATATATATATATATATATATATATATATATATATATATATATATATATATTTTTTTTTTTTTTTTTTTTTTTCCAGAACTTTTACTAGTTTCTCCAAAAATATAGATATTTTCGAGATTAGAATGGAAAACTACGTCAGATTAATGTGCTTTTATTAAAAAATGCGTGTGAACAGAGACCACTACCACTGCGCCACAGTGGTAACAAAGTTTTTTTCACACAGGGACAGCGACCGCTATCCCGTTGGAGGCCGCCATTGCTTAGAATAAGACGAAAGAGCAGTCTTTGTGTGATACAACAAAGCCTAGGAAAACTTTGTCAACATTGTGGTGCGTGGAAGCTCTCCTGTTCACACGCTGCGATCTCTTTATAACGTCAACACAATTTTAGTTATGCAAAACTCTAATGGAGAGAGAGAAATAAACAGATATACCGATATACCATCAGCTACTATACCCAAAGTTCGGGTAGAGAGGGAGAGAGAGAGGAGAGAGAGAGAGAGAGAGAGAGATAACTTCCTCCGCCCTGTGATCACATCCTCAAAGACCATTTTATCCAACCAAGAAAAAAAACATGTCTAGTGTCAGTAAAGTCTGGAGTGTTATTATGGCTGCCATCTTGACCGCCATCTTTGTGTCGAAGAGAGTGAGAGAAGAAGTCTTTACCTCAACATGTAAGAATTGACAGTAAAAAAGGGCATTTACCAGCGTTTTGTATCGTAAGTAAATTTGTCCCTACAAGTTTTAATACAGTGTCTAGTCACTCTAGTCTCTTCAAAAAATTAGACCTAATTCAACTTTGGGGAAACATGAAAAAAATTGTTTATCACTACGACATTCATTGAAGAACCAATAAAAATGTTTAAAATGTTAAAAGGGAGAATCACAGTTAAATTTAATTCTAATGCATATAAAAATAGTGGATTTTGCAGTAAATGCTTAATAATGATATAAATACATTTAAACATTAAGTAGAATGACTATTTTTTTATTTAAAGGTAAATTTCGGAAGTAAAACCTATTTTTCCGTCAAAAATCGAAATAATTTGTATAGAAAACTAATATGAACACAAATATGATTCAAATTATAATTTTATACACTCAATGCATAATATAAGGCTTCAGCTACAAAGTAATCTTCTCTGATCAATATCTGATGACTATAGGAAACGATAGTTTTTCTTAATTCTCGGAA
>NW_024738518.1:0-13473 GCF_018991925.1 Homarus americanus
CAACTCGCCAACTGCACTGGCTAACCATTATTCCAGAATAAGATCCGCAAATCGATTAACATCTAGGTTCCCATTTACTGGTAAATAGAAAGCCAAATGTCGTAAAAAAATAAATGCTCATAGTTTCACTTCGTCCGGGAATCGAACAGGGGTCTACTCTCATGCAAGGCGAGCATGCTGACTATTACACCACAGGTTGCCAAAATCACGTTTAGTAAAAATTTTTTTTTTTTTTTCGTGCTGGTCAAGCCCCGACCAGAGGTTAGCTAGACACCCCAGACAACTCTTTCGGAGCTTGACCAGCACGTGGTATTGGTATTATTATCTCGACTTGATTATATGTTACAAATTCACTTGTGAGTTTTTCAATGTTTTGTTTTGTATAATATTTACTTATTCTAAGCTAAATGTTAACAAATAAATGACTTAAATAATACGAAAACAAACAAATAAAAGCGGAACTCCACCTAATATATACTGTATGTTACACTAAATAGGGATAATTGGCCATTAGTGATAACTTCTATGTATTAATCTTTTCTAGAAGCCTTTGACGGGCGATAAACAATCCTGTAGGTCATAAATATACATATAAATGAATACCTTCATGCATAATGTAACCTGACCAGACCTAACCTAACTTAACTTAACCTAATCTAGCCTAACCTAACCTAACGTAATCTAGCCTTCTTGTTCTTGTTCTTGTTCTTGTTCTTCTTGTTCTTGTTCTTGTTCTCCTTCTCCTTGTTTTCCTCCTCCTCCTCCTCCTCCTCCTCTGCATTATACCATCATCAACTAAATTAAAATTCAATCGCCTTAACCTTACACACTGTGACCCTGGGTTGGAGAGGGGGGATGGGGGAGGGCGGGGGAAGACTCACCTAAATCACCCAGCAGGCGCTTTGTGACACCCATCAAGTGACCTTTGGGTGGGGGCAGTTTTCTCGCCAGATCTAGAACAGTGGGCAGTGTTAACCCCCAAAGATCACCGAGGCAGGAGTGACCTTTGGGAAGTTTTGGGATTATAAATAGTGTTGTAGGAGGTGGTGGTGGAGGTGGTAGGTTAATGAAGTCCTTGGTGGTGGTGGTTTGTTGAAGAGGGTCTGTTTTTTTTTATTGTTTTTATGTTTGTTTGATTGTTTTTATGTATGTTTGTTTGTTTTATTGTTTGTTTGTTTGTTTGTTTTATTGTTTGTTTATATGTTTTATTGTTTGTTTGTTTTGTTAAATTCTTCGTTTGACCGTTTTATTGTTTGTTTGTTTTATTGTTTGTTGGTATGTTTGTTTGATTTATTGTTTTTGCTTGTTTTATTGTTTGTTTTTTAGAATTATGTTTTTTGTGGTGTCATTATTGTTTGTGTTGTTGCTTGCTTGTTTGTTTGTGATGTGTTGTTTGTTTGTGGTTGGTGTGTGTGTGTGAGAGAGAGAGAGACACAGAGAGAGAGAGAGAGAGAGAGAGAGAGAGAGAGAGTATCAACACAATTTCCATACCATATATTTACCAACAACTTTGTCATAACGTAACAGTGAGCCAGGGACTCTCTCTCTCTCTCTCTCTCTCTCTCTCATGATAAAAAACTGATCGACTTGTACCCGCAGGCCTTTAGTTTGTGTTTCTAATTGTTAATTTCTTAATACAACTTTTATCTTATATTTCTCATTCTACTGTTGTTCCAGCCACATGATATTGTAAATAATAATAATAATAATACTAATATACGGTACAATAATAATAAAAAATAGTCATTGATAATAATAATAATTGGAGTAATTATTAAATTATTAAAATAAGCAGAGGCAGGGAGGAGAAGAGGGAAGGAATGATGATAGTTGAGAAGATATCAATAGTAGTGATAATAAAGTGGCTGTGGTAGTGGATGGTAATATTATACACGTACACACTGCCGCCCCCTTCGTGTACGTGAGGATGGCTGGCCTCTAGGGTTAAAATCCTATAGGGCAGTGAACCTGCCAAGGTGTTAGAATCTGTCGCTAACACCACAACCACACCCTAAGTTAACGAGTTGTATGACCAAGTTTCAATGAATAATCCGAGAAGACCGGACAACTCGCCAACTGCACTGGCTAACCATTATTCCAGAATAAGATCCGCAAATCAATTAACATTCAGGTTCCCATTTACTGGTAAATAGAAAGCCAAATGACGTAAAAAAAAAATGCTCATAGTTTCACTCTGTCCGGGAATCGAACAGGGGTCCACTCGCTTGCAAGGCGAGCATGCTGACTATTACACCACAGGTTGCCAAAATCACGTTAACTAAAAATTTTTTTTTTTTTTTCGTGCTGGTCAAGCCCCGACCAGAGGTTAGCTAGACCCCCGGACAACTCTTTCGGAGCTTGACCAGCACGTGGTATTGGTATTATTATCTGGACTTGATTATATGTTACAAATTCACTTGTGAGTTTTTCAATGTTTTGTTTTGTATAATATTTACTTATTCTAAGCTAAATGTTAACAAATAAATGACTAAAATAATACGAAAACAAACAAATAAAAGCGGAACTCCACCTAATATATACTGTATGTTACACTAAATAGGGATAAATGGCCTTTAGTGATAACTTCTATGTATTTATCTTTTCTAGAAGCTTTTGACTGGCCATGAACGATCCTGTAGATCATAAATATACATATAAATGAATACCTTCATGCATAATGTAACCTGACCAGACCTAACCTAACTTAACCTAATCTAGCCTAACCTAACGTAACCTAACGTAATCTAGCCTTGTTGTTGTTGTTGTTGTTGTTGCTGTTGTTGTTGTTCTTCTTCTTTTTCTTCTTCTTTTTCTTCTTCTTCTTCTTCTTCTTCTCCTCCTCCTCCTCCTCCTCCTCCTCCTCCTCCTCCTCCTCCTCCTCTGCATTATACCATCATCAACTAAATTAAAATTCAAACGCCTTAACCTTACACACTGTGACCCAGGGTTGGAGAGGGGGGTGGGGGAGGGCGGGGGAAGACTCACCTAAATCACCCAGCAGGCGCTTTGTGACACCCAACAAGTGACCTTTGGGTGGGGGCAGTTTTCTCGCCAGATCTAGACCAGTGGGCAGTGTTAACCCCCAAAGGTCACCGAGGCAGGAGTGACCTTTGGGAAGTTTTGGGATTATAAATAGTGTTGTAGGAGGTGGTGGTGGAGGTGGTAGGTTAGTGAAGTCCTTGGTGGTGGTGGTTTGTTGAAGAGGGTCTGTTTTTTTTATTGTTTTTATGTTTGTGTGATTGTTTTATGTATGTTTGTTTGTTTTACTGTTTGTTTGTTTGTTTGTTTGTTTGTTTTATTGTTTGCTTGTTTTGTTTTATTCTTCGTTTGTTCGTTTTATTGTTTGTTTGTTTGATTGTTTGTTTGTTTTATTGTTTGTTGGTATGTTTGTTTGTTTTATTGTTTTTGTTTGTTTTATTGTTTGTTTTTTAGAATGATGTTTTTTGTGGTGTCATTATTGTTTGTGTTGTGTTGTTGATTGTTTGTTTGTTTGTGATGTGTTGTTTGTTTGTGGTTGGTGTGTGTGTGAGAGAGAGAGAGACACAGATAGAGAGAGAGAGAGAGAGAGTATCAACACAATTTCCATACCATATATTTGCCAACAACTTTGTCATAACGTAACAGTGAGCCAGGGACTCTCTCTCTCTCTCTCTCTCTCTCTCTCATGATAAAAAACTGATCGACTTGTACCTGTGGTTCTTGTTTGTGTTATAATTGTTAATTTAATACAACTTTTTATCTTATATCTAATTTCTACTGTTGTTCCAGCCACATGTTGTATTGTTAATAATAATAATAATAATAATAATAATAATAATAATAATAATAATAATAATAATACCGTATTAATAATAATAAAAATAATGATGATAATAATAATAATTGAGACGATAATTATTAAAATATGGAGGCAGGAGGAGGAAGAGGGAAGGAATGATGATAGTTGAGAAGATGACAATAGTAGTGATAATGCTGGTTGTGGTAGTGATGGTAATATTATACACGTAACAATAATGGTTGCCCTTCGTGTACGAGGATGGCAGGCTCTAGAGCAACCTAGGCGTGAATTTGTTTAAGGTGTTAGAATCTGTCGCCAACACCACAACCACACCCTAAGTTAACGAGTTGTATGACCCAGTTTCAATGAATAGTTCGAGAAGACCGGACAACTCGGCAACTGCACTGGCTAACCATTATTCCAGAATAAGATCCGCAAATCGATTAACATCCAGGTTCCCATTTACTGGTAAATAGAAAGCTAAATGACGTAAAAAAAATGCTCATAGTTTCACTCCGTCCGGGAATCGAACAGGGGTCCACTCGCTTGCAAGGCGAGCATGCTGACTATTACACCACAGGTTGCCAAAATCACGTTTAGTAATTTTTTTTTTTTTCGTGCTGGTCAAGCCCCGACCAGAGGTTAGCTAGACCCCCGGACAACTCTTTCGGAGCTTGACCAGCACGTGGTATTGGTATTATTATCTGGACTTGATTATATGTTACAAATTCACTTGTGAGTTTTTCAATGTTTTGTTTTGTATAATATTTACTTATTCTAAGCTAAATGTTAACAAATAAATGACTTAAATAATACGAAAACAATCAAATAAAGGCGGAACTCCACCTAATATATACTGTATGTTACACTAAATAGGGATAATTGGCCATTAGCGATAACTTCAATGTATTTGTCTTTTCTAGAAGCCTTTGGCTGGCCATAAACGATCCTGTAGATCATAAATATACATATAAATGAATACCTTCATGCATAATGTAACCTGACCAGACCTAACCTAACTTAACCTAATCTAGCCTAACCTAACATAACGTAACCTAACGTAATCTAGCCTTCTTCTTCTTGTTCTTCTTGTTCTCCTCCTCCTCCTCCTCCTCCTCCTCCTCCTCCTCCTCCTTCTTCTTCTTCTTCTTCTTCTTCTTCTTCTTCTTCTTCTTCTTCTTCTTCTTCTTCTTCTTCTTCTTCTTCGTCTTCGTCTTCGTCTTCGTCTTCGTCTTCGTCTTCGTCTTCTTCTTCTTCTTCTTCTTCTTCTTCTTCTCCTTCTCCTTCTCCTTCTCCTTCTCCTTCTCCTCTCCTCTCCTTCTCCTTCTCTTCCTCCTCCTCCTCCTCCTCTGCTTTATATCATCATCAACTAAATTAAAATTCAAACGCCTTAACCTTACACACTGTGACCCTGGGTTGGAGAGGGGGGATGGGGGAGGGCGGGGGAAGACTCACCTAAATCACCCAGCAGGCGCTTTGTGACACCCATCAAGTGACCTTTGGGTGGGGGCAGTTTTCTCGCCAGATCTAGACCAGTGGGCAGTGTTAACCCCCAAAGGTCCCCGAGGCAGGAGTGACCTTTGGGAAGTTTTGGGATTATAAATAGAGTTGTAGGAGGTGGTGGTGGAGGTGGTAGGTTAGTGAAGGCCTTGGTGGTGGTGGTTTGTTGAAGAGGGTATGTTTTTTTTATTGTTTTTATGTTTGTTTGATTGTTTTTATGTATGTTTGTTTGTTTTATTGTTTGTTTGTTTGTTTTTTTGTTTTATTGTTTGTTGGTATGTGTCGCGATCCCACTACCCTTTATACTTGGGGAGTGAATCCTACCCCAAGTTATTAACAAATAAAGGAACAAATAGGGAACACGGCAATAATTATCCTCACCAAAAACCTGCTCAACTAAATGTACTTGAATTAGTAAGAACAGTTGAAATAAGTGAATCATAAAAGGGAAGATAATTAATTAATTCAATTTATGTTCTAAAGGGAGTAATGACTAGCAAACATGAATTTAAGGGTATAAGTAATTGTATAATAAAATAAGAGTGATGCCGGAAGAGCGAAAATATACCGTAAGGAGTTAGACCAAACAAATATTACTTAACATTACTATATTACACAGACATACGAAATATATATATACAACAATCACTACAAAATGATTATTTCCTACCAAACATGAGATTACTTACCACCAGGATCCCTTCCTAGGCCTAACTAAACGTGTCACTAATACCTGATACCCCTAGGGTATTGCAGAAGACTGGATAAAGCACTAGACAAGGGTCAAGGCTAGAGAACGAATGGACACGTCTACCCTATGCCACGGTTTTTCGCTACTGGGGAAGCGTGCCCACGCGGGGAAGAGAGCGTCTCATATCAATTTGCTGGATATTTTATATAATTAATTAATATTACTCTTGAGTTGACTTAACAGAGTAAGACAATGATGCATATAAATAACATACATAAATATACAATTAACCTAAGTAACTAAGAACAATAATAATATAATAAGTACAATTAACAATTTATTAATAGCTTGTATGAAATGTAGGCGTGAACATATGCCTCACGCTATGCGAGTTCCCGAGCGCCACAGGCACGTGACACTTCCCCCATAGAAGTGAGCTTACAACTAACTGGAAGCGAAAATGGATATACAGCTACACAGTGAAAGTAATAACTAACACAATTGGTTTAAATCAATATGAAGCAAAATAATTCATAATATAAACACAAGGTACTCAATGACAATATAACAAAAAATAATTTGCATATAGACATAGTTTCTAAATAATCAGACTCGAGAAAGTGCATCAGCCAACACGTTCTCTTTTCCGCGGATATGGGAAATGTTCAAGTTATAGGGCTGAAGTGATAGAGCCCACCTCAAAAGTCTTTGGTTGGTATGTTTCATCTTGTCAACAAAAGTAAGTGGGTTATGATCAGTGAACACTTGAATGGGATAAGCAGTGCTGCCAATATATACTTTGAAGTTTTCTAGTGCCATGATCAGTGATAAAGCCTCCTTTTCAATGGTGGCATAGTTTCTTTGTTATTTGTTAAATTTTCTAGAAAAATAGCACAACGGATGAAGCACTTGATCACTCTCACCCTCTTGCAGTTTCTTTGATATTTGTAAAATTTTCTAGAAAAATAGCACAGTGGATGAAGCACTTGATCACTCTCACCCTCTTGCAGAAGCACAGCACCGGCGCCAATTTCACTGGCGTCGACATGGAGAGTGAACTGTTTCTGGAGGTCAGGTGCAAGTAGTACAGGAGCATTTGCCAGCAGGGATTTATGATTCTCAAAAGATTCCTGGCAAGCCGTAGTCCACTTGAAGGTTTTCTTGCCACTCAGCAGGTCAGTCATGGGAGAGGCAACGGAGGAGAAGTTTGGACAAAAACGGCGGTAGTACCCCGCCATACCCAGCAACCTCATCACACTCTTCTTATCGCCTGGCACTGGATACTGTTGAATTGCCTCAATTTTGGCTGCTATAGGCTGGACTTCCCCTTGTCCGACCACATGCCCCAAGAAAGTGACGTGGGCATGGCCGAACTCAGTTTTGACGAGGTTCACCGTCAGCTTGCTTGCAGCCAGTACGGAGAAGAGGGCTTGTAGACGACTCATGTGATCTTCCCAGGAACTGCTGAAGACGATAAGGTCGTCTAGGTAACAGCGGACACCTTCCAGACCAGACGTGATGAAATTCATGAGGCGTTGAAAGGTTGCAGGGGCGTTCCGCATACCAAACGGAAGGACTGTGAATTGGTACAACCCCTCAAGAGTGACAAAAGCAGAGATGGCCCTGGAGCGTTCAGTCAGTCTTATCTGGTAGTAGCCCTGGAGGAGATCCAATTTGGTCACGTACCTTGCCTGTCCAAGATCGTCGATCACGTCGTCGATGCGTGGCAAGGGATAACCATCGGGTTCAGTGACAGCATTCACCTTGCGATAATCCACACACAGCCGCATTGACCCATTCGGCTTTGGAACTAGAACAACAGGGGATGCCCATGGACTGATGCTGGGTTCGACGAGGCCTAGCTCTTGAAGACGCTGTACCTCGGCTCGCACACACTCCCGCTTGAAGGCATTAAGACGGTAGGGACGCTGTCGGATTGGCTTGGCTCCCCTGGTCTCAACGTCATGCTCCAGCACTGAACAGGAGAGTGGGTAATCACCAACTATAATAAGATACTCCTGTAATAGAGACTTTATATTATTGGCTTGGTCACTAGAGAGATGGCACAACTTAGCACTGGGGTCCTCCAAGATAGTCGAGTTTTCAACTTTTACACTAGACCCATTCATTATTTCAGAAAAACACTGATCTTTATCATCCTTACATTCTGGCACAATGATGCAATTTGGCAAGGATTGATCAACACAAGCAACTGCTTTTCCCAGGGTTTCGTTACGAACATGATATCACTTTAAAAGATTGACATGGATAAGGCGTTTTTTCTTACGCCGTTCAGGGGTGCTAATCACATAATTCACGGACCCCTGTTTTTCTAGTACTTCATATGGACCACTGTATTTGGATTTAAAAGGGTGATCATGTAAGGGCAGGAAGGCCAACACCTGCTCCCCCACTTGGAATTCTCTAGGTTTTGCCTGATGGGCCTTATCAAAATGCAGTTTCATTTTCACCTGAGCACACCTTAAGTTGGACTGGGCAAGTTCTACAGCCAGACGCAACTTCTCCTTGAATTGGACCACATATGAAGCTAAGGGCGTCGCGCTCTGATCACTCAACCAACACTCTTTTAACACCTTAAGAGGCCCTCGCGCCTCATGTCCATAGACAAGCTGGAAGGGTGAGAATCCTAGCGACTCTTGTTTACTGTCCCGAACAGCAAACAAAATCAGGTCAACTCCCTCGTCCTAATCCTTCCCAGTCTCCAGACAAAAGGTGCGCAACATGAGTTTTAGTGTCTGGTGAAACCTCTCTACCACCCCCTGTGACTGAGGGTGATAGGCCGAAGACTTCAACTGCCGGACTCCCAGGGTTTGCATTACCTGATTAAACAACCGGGAAGTAAAATTGGAACCCTGATCTGACTGCACCACTGTAGGAAGGCCTACTTGAGTGAAGAAGTGGGTTAAGGCTTTGATAACATTCTTCGCTGTGATGTGGCGCAAGGGAATGGCTTCAGGATAACGGGTTGCACAATCAATAATGGTTAGCAAGAACTGATGACCACGAGGGTCTTAGGTAAGGGACCGACACAATCTATGACCACCTTACTAAAGGGCTCTTCAATGACTGGGATAGGCTGCAGAGGGAATGGTTTAACACGGGTTCGGTTTCCCCGCTACCTGACAATCATGGCAAGTGCGACAGTAAGAGCTGACGTCTTTCTTCATCCTAGGCCAAAAGAACTGGGATAAATTTTTTGCATAAGTCTTCCTAACTCCTAAATGACCACCCACCCCATCATGAGCGATACTAAGTACGTCCTGCCGCAAAGGTTTGGGAATAACAACTTGATGATGAACTAACCAAGGGTGATTGGCAGGAGAATTGGAGGGACGGAACTTCCGCATTAATACACCAGACCTAGTGTAGTAGCAATTTGATTCTTGCTCAGCTTCTGTCTCAGTAACTGACCTATTGAGAAAACCTACTAGCTCAGGATCCCCTGCTTGTAGCTCAATAAACTTACTCCTAGTGATGGGAGAGGAACCAAAACTAGTGACATCTGGGTTCCTATCTCCATCAGAACTACTCTGGAGGTTATCTGGTTGTGGGGAATCCTCAAAAAATTCACTGAGACCAAGATCAGTATGGTCCGGCTGGATAAGATTATCCTCGGACTTCTCACAGTCCTGGAGGGAAACTTCATCAACTTCACTAGTCTCTTCTACTTCTGTACTGTGGCTCATGCTACGGGTCACAGCACACGCAGGGAACAACCCTGGAAAGTCTACTTCTAACTGCACAGTATTATTCTCGGCAGTGGGACAAGATGAGATCACATCATTGGGGAACATCATGTCGCCAACGAGGTCATTTCCTATCAATAGAGAGACCCCTTCGATATGTAAGCTATCTACTACTCCTAACGTGACATAGCCTGACTTTATGGATGACCGCAGGTACACTTGACAAAGGGGAATACGCGACCCACCGGTCAAACCGTTCACAAGCACCCAGCTACCAGTATAGCATGAATCCAGGAATGGAGCAGCTTCTTTAGTAACAAGAGATAAGGCTGAGCCTGTGTCTCTCAAGAGTTTAACAGAAATGGATTGACTGAATTGATCCAAAGCTAAGGAACCAGGAGAACAAAATGGTTCAAAGGTTGATATCATAGAAGAGGGGGAAGCATCCAGGGCAACAGTCTGACTGAGGGCAGTGACACAGGGCTCCAATAATTTCTCCGATTGCTCGGCCACCCTGACCAAAAGAGCGGGGGATCCTTGGTGAGAGGAATTTCTTTTCTTTAACTTGAGACAGTCGCTGATGACATGTCCTGGCTTCTTACAGTACCTGCAACTAGAGTTTCTCTCACCAGTAGGAGTGGATCCACCTGTCCCATGGACCATGGGCTCACCCGGGGTAAATGATGCAGAACCTGAGGGTCGGGTCGGTATGACAAGAGGCAGGGACCCCGATGTAGATGTTGGTGTGGGCCGCTTGAAGGAAGTGAAGGACTGGGACATGGGAGCATAAGACCTGGAATTTACATTTCTATTAGTTAAGGAATAATGGTCAGCCACTGGTCAGCCACTGGACCAGCATCAGCCAGGGTACAGATACCTCTCTGATCCAAGTGTGCTCGAATGTCACCTGGGATACACTTTCTAACCTCCTCTAGCAGGATTAGTTCAACAAGCTTGTCATGTTCTACATGGGCAGACACACTTTCAATCCACCTCCGACAAAGGACCTGTTTCTGCCTGAAGAACTCCACAAATGTTTGTTTGTCAGTCTTCCGGCAGTTACGGAACTGTTGCCGGTAGGCTTCAGGAACAAGTTTATAAGCACTCAAAACCGCGGACTTAAGAAGGGCATAGTCTAGACATTGATCCTCAGAGAGGGCAGAAAACACATCTAATGCTTTACCAGTGAAAGATCTATAAATAAGTTGAGACCATTGAGAAACAGGCCACTTGTTAAGTCGGGCAATTTTCTAAAAAAGGGAGAAGAATTTGTCTGGTTCTTCCTCATTAAATTTAGGAACACTGTTAAGACATTTGTCTACACTGAATGTTGAAGTATTAGTACCTTGAGCCAAACCTCGTAGTTTGAGAGTTTCCAGCTCCACCTCGAGTCTTTTGAGTTCAACTTGTAAGGCCAAATCACTTGGTGTAACAATTTCCTCTGAATTTCCCGATGGTTGGGCTATGATTTAATTTTCAATAAGGTAGTTGAGGACAGCCTCTTCTAACCTAGACTTATTCATGGAAGAGCGGCCTTCTACTTCATAATAAGCAGCGAGGGATTGCCACTCTGCCTTAGTAAGCCCCTTCAGTACTTCGGCTGAAGGTGAAGCCAAAAAGCTTTCCAGGTCAAACATGTTGAACTCAAAATCGAGTAGCGAAAAAAAAAGTAACCGTGGCAGCTAAGCTAACTAGCTAGCTAATTAATAATATCAAAATGCAATAAACTGTGAAACACAGCAAGGGATTAACCAAACACCTGGTACACAAGATAAGGGTTAACTCACCAGTAGCTTAAGCAATAACAGGAGCAATATAAATGAACACTGTGAACACAGCAACTTGCATCCAAAAATACTTAGCGATGAAACAACACCTGGCGAGTAACAACACTTGATATGACAACAATGGTGGTTAGTTCCCTGACACAGGCCCCCACTTGTCGCGATCCCACTACCCTTTATACTTGGGGAGTGAATCCTACCCCAAGTTATTAACAAATAAAGGAACAAATAGGGAACACGGCAATAATTATCCTCACCAAAAACCTACTCAACTAAATGTACTTGAATAAGTAAGAACAGTTGAAATAAGTGAATCACAAAAGGGAAGATAATTAATTAATTCAATTTATGTTCTAAAGGGAGTAATGACTAGCAAACATGAATTTAAGGGTATAAGTAATTGTATAATAAAATAAGAGTGATGCCGGAAGGGCGAAAATATACCGTAAGGAGTTAGACCAAACAAATATTACTTAACATTACTATATTACACAGACATACGAAATATATATATACAACAATCACTACAAAATGATTATTTCCTACCAAACAGGAGATTCCTTACCACCAGGATCCCTTCCTAGGCCTAACTAAACGTGTCACTAATACCTGATACCCCTAGGGCATTGCAGAAGACTAGATAAAGCACTAGACAAGGGTCAAGGCTAGAGAACGAATGGACACGTCTACCCTATGCCACGGTTTTTCGCTACTGGGGAAGCGTGCCCACGCGGGGAGGAGAGCGTCTCATATCAATTTGCTGGATATTTTATATAATTAATTAATATTACTCTTGAGTTGACTTAACAGAGTAAGACAATGATGCATATAAATAACATACATAAATATACAATTAACCTAAGTAACTAAGAACAATAATAATATAATAGGTACAATTAACAATTTATTAATAGCTTGTATGAAATGTAGGCGTGAACATATGCCTCACGCTATGCGAGTTCCCGAGCGCCACAGGCACGTGACAGTATGTTTGTTTGTTTTATTGTTTTTGTTTGTTTTATTGTTTGTTTTTTAGAATGATGTTTTTTGTGGTGTCATTATTGTTTGTGTTGTGTTGTTGCTTGCTTGTTTGTTTGTTTGTGATGTGTTGTTTGTTTGTGGTTGGTGTGTGTGTGAGAGAGAGAGAGACACACAGAGAGAGAGAGACACAGAGAGAGAGAGAGAGAGAGAGAGAGAGCGCGAGAGCGAGAGAGAGTATCAACACAATTTCCATACCATATATTTGCCAACAACTTTGTCATAACGTAACAGTGAGCCAGGGACTCTCTCTCTCTCTCTCTCTCTCTCTCTCATGATAAAAAACTGATCGACTTGTACCTGTGGTTCTTGTTTGTGTTTTAATTGTTAATTTAATACAACTATTTATCTTAATTCTAATTTCTACTGTTGTTCCAGCCACATGTTTTATTGTTAATAATAATAATAATAATAATAATAATAATATAATAATAATAATAATAATACGGTATTAATAATAATACAAATAATGATGATAATAATAATAATTGAGACGATAATTATTAAAATATGGAGGGAGGAGGAGGAAGAGGGAAGGAATGATGATAGTTGAGAAGATGACAATAGTAGTGATAATGCTGGTTGTGGTAGTGATGGTAATATTATACACGTAACAATAATGGTTGCCCTTCGTGTACGAGGATGGCCGGCTCTAGAGCAACGTAGGCGTGAATTTGTTTAAGGTGTTAGAATCTGTCGCCAACACCACATCCATAACCCTAAGTTAACGAGTTGTATGACCCAGTTTCAATGAATAGTTCGAGAAGACCGGACAACTCGGCAACTGCACTGGCTAACCATTATTCCAGAATAAGATCCGTAAATCCCATTTACTGGTAAATAGAAAGCCAAATGACGTAAAAAATAAATGCTCATAGTTTCACTCCGTCCGGGAATCGAACAGGGGTCCACTCGCTTGCAAGGCAAGTATGCTGACTATTACACCACAGGTTGCCAAAATCACGTTTAGTAAAA
>NW_024738519.1:0-21002 GCF_018991925.1 Homarus americanus
GATTTAACCCTTGACAAGTTTCCATATGTAGTGACATGATTTAACCCCTTCAGAAGCCTACCTGTATGATGATTTAACACCTTGAGAAGCTTACCTGTATGATGATTTAACCCCTTGAGAAGCTTACCTATATGATAATTTAAACCCTTGAGAACCTTACGTGTATGATGATTTAACCGCTTGAGAAGCTTACCTTTATGATGATTTAACCCCATGAGAAGCTTACCTGTATGATGATTTAACCCCTGAGAAGCCTGCCTGTATGATGATTTCTAACCCCTTGAGTAGTTTCTACCTTGTATGATGATTTAACCCCCTTGAGAAGCTTACCTGTATGATAATTTAACCCTTGAGAATCCTACCTGTATGATGATTTAACCCCTTGAGAAGCTTACCTGTATGATGATTTAACCCTTGAGAAGCCTACCTGTATGATGATTTAACCTCTGAGAAGCTTACCTTGTATGATGATTTAAACTCTTGAGAAGCTTATGCGTATGATGATTAAACCCCTTGAGAAGCCTAACTGTATGATGATTTAACCCCTTGAGAAGCCTACCTGTATGATGATTTAAAACCTTGAGAAGCTTACCTGTATGATGATTTAACTCCTGAGAAGCTTACCTGTATGATGATATAACCCCTTGAGAACCTTACCTGTATGATGATTTAACCCCTTGAGAAGCCTACCTGTATGATGATTTAACCCCTTGAGAAGCTTACCTGTATGATGATTTAAACCCTTGAGAAGCTTACGTGTATGATGATTTAACCCCTTGAGAAGCTTTTCTGTATGATGATTTAACCCCTTGAGAAGCCTACCTGTATGATGATTTAACCCCATGAGAAGCTTACCTGTATGATTATTTCACCCCTTGAGAAGCTTACCTGTATGATGATTTAACCCCTTGAGAAGCTTACCTGTATGATGATTTAAACCCTTGAGAAGCCTACTTGTATGATGATTTAACCCCTTGAGAAGCTAGCCTGTATGATGAATTAACCCATTGAGAAGCTTACCTGTATTATGATTTAACCCCTTGAGAACCTTACCTGTATGATGATTTAACCCCTTGAGAAGCCTACCTGCATGATGATTTAACCCCTTAAGAAGCTTACCTGTATGATGATTTAAACCCTTGAGAAGCTTACCTGTATGATGATTTAAACTCCTGGAGAAGCTTACGTGTATAATGATTTAACCCCTTGAGAAGCCTACCTGTATGATGGTTTAACCCCTAGAGAAGCTAACCTGTATGATGATTTAACCCCTTGAGAAGCTTACCTCTATGATGATTTAAACCCTTGAGAAGCTTATGTGTATGATGATTTAACCCCTTGAGAAGCTTACCTGTATGATGATTTAACCCCTTGAGAAGCTTACCTGAATGATGATTTATCCCCTTGAGAAGCTTTCCTGTATGATGATTTAATCCCTTGAGAAGCTTACCTGCATGATGATTTAACCCCTTGAGAAGCTTACCTTCTATGATGATTTAACCACTTGAGAAGCATACCTGTATGCTGATTTAACCCTTGAGAAGCCTACCTATATGATGATTTGACCCCTTGAGAAGCTTACCTGTATGATGATTTCTAACCGCTTGAGAAGCTTTCCAAAGTGATGATTTACTTTGAGAAGCCTACCTGTATGATGATTTAACCCCTTGAGAAGCCTACCTGTATGATGATTTAACACTTGAGAAGCTTATCTGTATGATGATTTAACCCCCTTGAGAAGCTTACCTGTATGATGATTTAACCCCTAGAGTAGCCTACCTGCATGATGATCCAACCCCTTGAGAAGCTTACGTGTATGATGATTTAACCCCTTGAGAAGCCTTCCTGTATGATGAATTAACCTCTTGAGAAGCTTACCTGTATGATTATTTAAACCCTTGAGAAGCTTACGTGTATGATGATTTAACCCCTTGAGAAGCTTACCTGTATGATGATTTAACCCCTTGAGAAGCTTACCTGTATGATGATTTATCCCCTTGAGAAGCTAACCTGTATGATGATTTAACCCCTTGAGAAGCTTACCTGCATGATAATTTAACCCCTAGAGAAGCTGACCTTCAATGATGATTTAACCACTTGAGAAGCTTACCTGTATGATGATTTAACCCCTTGAGAAGCTTACCTGTATAATTATTTAACCCCTTGAGAAGCTTACCTGTATGATGATTTAACCCCTTGAGAAGCTTACCTGTATGATGATTTAACCCCTTGAGAAGCCTACCTGTATGACGATTTAAACCCTTGAGAAACTTACGTGTATGATGATTTAACCCCTTGAGAAGCTTACCTGTATGATGATTTAACCCCTTGAGAAGCTTACCTGTATGATGATTTATCCCCTTGAGAAGCTAACCTGTATGATGATTTAACCCCTTGAGAAGCTTACCTGTATGATGATTTAACCCCTTGAGAAGCCTACATGTATGATGATTTGAGCCCTTGAGAATCCTACCTGTATGATGATTTAACCCCTTGAGAAGCCTACATGTATGATGATTTAACCCCTTGAGATGCTTACCTGTATGATGATTTATCCCCTTGAGAAGCTTACCTGTATGATGATTTAACCCCTTGAGAAGTTTACCTGTATGATGATTTAACCCCTTGAGAAGTCTACCTGTATGATGATTTAACCCCTTAAGAAGCTTACCTGTATGATGATTTAACCCCTTGAGAAGCTTACCTGTATGATGATTTAACCCCTTGAGAAGCCTACCTGTATGATGATTTAATCCCTTGGGAAGCCTACCTGTATGATGATTTAACCCCGAGGTTTCACCAAAGGATAGATTTAACCCTTATAGTTTACCTGTATGATGATTTCCAACCCCTTGAGAAGCTTACCTGTATGATGATTTAAACCCTTGAGAAGCTTACCTGTATGATGATTTAACCCCTTAAGAAGCTTACCTGTATGATGATTTAACCTCTTGAGAAGCTTACCTGTATGATGATTTAAGCCCTTGAGAAGCTTGCCTGTATGATGATTTAACCCCTTGAGAATCCTACCTGTATGATGATTTAACCCCTTGAGAAGCTTACCTGTATGATGATTTAACCCCTTGAGAAGCTTGCCTGTATGATGATTTAACCCCTTGAGAATCCTACCTGTATGATGATTTAACCCCTTGAGAATCTTACCTGTATGATGATTTAACCCCTTGAGAAGCTTACCTGTATGATGATTTAACCCCTTGAGAAGCTTACCTGTATGATGATTTAACCCCTTGAGAAGCCTACCTGTATGATGATTTAACCGCTTGAGAAGCTTACCTGTACGATGATTTAAACCCTTGAGAAGCTTACGTGTATGATGATTTAACCCCTTAAGAAGCTTACCTGTATGATAATTTAAACCCTTGAGAACCTTACGTGTATGATGATTTAACCCCTTGAGAAGCTTACCTGTATGATGATTTTACTTCTTGAGAAGCTTAGCTGTATGATGACTTAAACCCTTGAGAAGCTAACCTGTATGATGATTTAACCCCTCGAGAAGCTTACCTGGATGATGATTTTACCCCTTGAGAATCCTACCTGCATGATGATTTAACCCCTTGAGAATCCTACCTATATGATGATTTAACCCCTTGAGAAGCTTACCTGTATGATGATTTAACCCCTTGAGAAGCCTACCTGTTTGATGAATTAACCCCTTGAGAAGCCTACCTGTATGATGATTTAACCCCTTGAGAATCCTACCTGTTTGATGATTTAACCGCTTGAGAAGCTTACCTGTATGATGATTTAACCCCTTGAGAAGCCTACCTGTATGATGATTTAACCCCTTGAGAAGCCAACCTGTATGATGATTTAACTCCTTGAGAAGTTTACCTGTATGATGATTTAACCCCATGAGAAGCCTACCTGTATGATGATTTAACCCCTTGAGAAGCTTACCTGTATGATGATTTAACCCCTTGAGAAGCTTACCTATATGATAATTTAAACCCTTGAGAACCTTACGTGTATGATGATTTAACCCCTTGAGAAGCTTACCTTTATGATGATTTAACCCCATGAGAAGCTTACCTGTATGATGATTTATCCCCTTGAGAAGCTTACCTGTATGATGATTTAACGCCTTCAGAAGCCTACCTGTATGATGATTTACCCCCTTGAGAAGCTTACCTGTATGATGATTTAAACCCTTGAGAAGCTTATGTGTATGATGATTTAACCCCTGGAGAAGCTTACCTGTATGATGATTTAACCCCTTGAGAAGCTTTCCTGTATGATGATTTATCCCCTTGAGAAGCTTACCTGTATGATGATTTAACCCCTTGAGAAGCTTACCTGCATGATGATTTAACCCCTAGAGAAGCTTACCTTCAATGATGATTTAACCACTTGAGAAGCTTACCTGTATGATGATTTATCCCCTTGGAGAAGCCTACTGCATGATGATTTAACCCTTGAGAAGCTTTTCCTGCATGATGATTTAACCCTTTCGAGAAGCTTACCTTCTATGATGATTTAACCACTTGAGAAGCCTACCTGTATGATGATTTAAACCCCATGAGAAGCTTACCTGTATGATGATTTAACCCCTTGAGAAGCTTACCTGTATGATGATTTAACCCCTTGAGAAGCTTACCTGTATGATGATTTAACCCCTTGAGAAGCTTACGTGTATGATGATTTAACCCCTTGAGAAGCTTACCTGTATGATAATTTAACCCCTTGAGAAGCTTACCTGTATGAAGATTTATCCCCTTGAGAAGCCTACCTGTATGATGATTTAACCTCTTGAGAAGCTTAGCTGTATGATGATTTAAACCCTTGAGAAGCTTACGTGTATGATGATTTAACCCCTTGAGAAGCTTACCTGTATGATGATTTAACCCCTTGAGAAGCTTGCCTGTATGATGATTTAACCCCTTGAGAAGCTTACGTATGATGATTTAACCCTCTTGGAGAAGCTTACGTGTATGATGATTTAACCCTTGAGAAGCCTACTCAGTATGATGATTTAACCCCTGGAGAAGGTTACCTGTATGATGATTTAACCCCTTGAGAAGCTTACTGTACGATGGAATGTTCCCTGGAGAAGCTTACTGTATGATGATTTATCCCCTTGAGAAGCTTACGTGTATGATGATTTAACCCCTGAAGAAGCTTAACTGTATGATAATTTAATCCCTTGAGAACCTTACGTGTATGATGATTTAACCCCTTGAGAAGCTTACCTGTATGATGATTTAACCCCTTGAGAAGCCTACCTGTATGATGATTTAACCCCTTGAGAAGCTAACCTGTATGATGATTTAACCCCTCGAGAAGCTTACCTGTATTATGATTTTACCCCTTGAGAAGCCTACCTTCATGATGATTTAACCCCTTGAGAATCTTACCTATATGATGATTTAACCCCTTGAGAATCTTACCTGTATGATGATTTGACCCCGTGAGAAGCTTACCTGTATGATGATTTAACCCCTTGAGAAGCTTACCTGTATGATGATTTAACCCCTTGAGAAGCATGGCCTGCATGATGATTTAACCCCTGAGAATCCTACCTATATGATGCTGATTTAACCCCTGAGAAGTTTACCTGTATGATGATTTAACCCTTGAGAAGCCTACCTGTATGATGATTTAACCCCTTGAGAAGCCTACCTTTTATGATGATGATTTAACCTCTTGAGAAGCTTACCTTGTATGATGATTTAACTAATTTCTGAAAAAGTTTATCGTATGATGATTTAACCCCTTGAGAAGCTTACCTGTATGATGATTTAAACCCTTGAGAAGCTTACGTGTATGATGATTTTACCCCTTGAGAAGTTTACCTGTATGATGATTTAACCCCTTGAGAAGCTTACCTGTATGATGATTTATCCCCTTGAGAAGCTTACTTCTATGATGATTTAACCCCTTGAGAAGCTTACCTGCATGATGATTTAACCCCTTGAGAAGCTTACCTTCTATGATGATTTAACCACTTGAGAAGCCTACCTGTATGATGATTTAACCCCTTAAGAAGCTTACCTGCATGATGATTTAACCCCTTGAGAAGCTTACCTGTATGATGATTTAACCACTTGAGAAGCTTACCTGTATAATGATTTAACCCCTTGAGATGTTTACCTGTATGATGATTTAACCCCTTGAGAAGCCAACCTGTATGATGATTTAACCCCTTGAGGAGCTTACCTGTATGATGATATAACCCCTTGCGAAGCCTACCTGTATGATGATTTAACCCCTTGAGAAGCTTTACTTTTGTAAGGATGGATTTCTGAACTCTCTGGAGAATCCTTACTCAGTATTTGATTTCTTAAGTCCCTGGAGGAAGTCGTAATCTTGCATGATGATTTAACCCATGAGAGGCTACCTGTTTGATGAATTAACCCCTTGAGAAGCCTACCTGTATGATGATTTAACCCCTTGAGAATCCTACCTGTTTGATGATTTAACCCCTTGAGAAGCTTACCTGTACGATGATTTAACCCCTTGAGATGCCTACCTGTATGATGATTTAACCCCTTGAGAAGCTTACCTGTATGATGATTTAACCCCTTGAGAAGCCTACCTGTATGATGATTTAACCCCTTGAGAAGCCTACCTGTATGATGATTTAACCCCTTGAGAAGCCTACCTGTAAGATGATTTAACCACTTGAAAAGCTTACCTGTATGATGATTTAACGCCATGAGAAGCCTACCTGCATGATGATTTAAACCCTTGAGAAGCTTACCTGTATGATGATTTAACCCCTTGAGTAGCCTACCTGCATGATGATTTAACCCTTTGAGAAGCTTACCTGTATGATGAATTAACCCCTTGAGAAGCCTAACTGTATGATGATTTAACCCCTTGAGAAGCTTACTTGTATGATGATTTAACCCCTTGAGAAGCCTACCTGTATGATGATTTAATCCCTTGAGAAACCTACTGTATGATGATTTAACCCCTTGAGAAGTCTACCTGTATGATGATTTAACCCCTTGAGAAGCTTACGTGTATGATGATTTAACCCCTTGAGAAGCCTACCTGTATGATGATTTAACCTGTTGAGAAGCTTACCTGTATGATGATTTAACCCCTTGAGAAGCTTACCTGTATGATGATTTATCCCCTTGAGAAGCTTACCTGTATGATGATTTAACCCCTTGAGAAGCTTACCTGTATGATGATTTAATCCCCTTCAGAAGCCTACCTGTATAATGATTGAATCCCGTGAAAAGCTTACCTGTATGATGATTTAACCCCTTGAGAAGCCTACCTGTTTGATGAATTAACCCCTTGAGAAGCCTACCTGTATGATGATTTAACCCCTTGAGAATCCTACCTGTTTGATGATTTAACCCCTTCAGAAGGTTACCTGTATGATGATTTAACCCCTTGAGATGCCTACCTGTATGATGATTTAACCCCTTGAGAAGCCTACCTGTATGATGATTTAACCCCTTGAGAAGCTTACATGTATGATGATTTAACCCCTTGAGAAGCCTACCTGTATGATGATTTAACCCCTTGAGAAGCTAACCTGTATGATGATTTAACCCCTTCAAAAGCTTACCTCTATGATAATTTAAACCCTTGAGAAGCTTATGTGTATGATGATTTAACCCCTTGAGAAGCTTACCCGTATGATGATTAATCCCCTTGAGAAGCTTACCTGTATGATGATTTAATCCCTTGAGAAGCTTACCTGCATGATGATTTAACCCCTTGAGAAGCTTACCTTCTATGATGATTTAACCACTTGAGAAGCCTACCTGTATGATGATTTAACCCCTTGAGAAGCTTTCCTGTATGATGATTTAACCCCTTGAGAAGCTTACCTGTATGAAGGTTTAACCCTTGTGAAGCTTACCTATGATGATTTAAACCCTTGAGAAGCTTACGTATGATGATTTAACCCCTTGAGGTGCTTTTACCTTGTATGATGATTTAACCTCTTGAGGAAGCCAACTGCATGATGATTTATCCCCGCAGAAGCCTACCTGTATGATGATTTAACCCCTTGAGAAGCTTACCTGTATGATGATTTATCCCCTTGAGAAGCTTACCTGTATGATGATTTAATCCCTTGAGAAGCTTACCTGCATGATGATGTAATCCCTTGAGAAGCTTACCTTCTATGATGATTTAACCACTTGAGAAGCCTACCTGTATGATGATTTACCCCCTTGAGAAGCTTACCTGTATGATGATTTAACCCCTTGAGAAGCTTACCTGTATGATAATTTAACCCCTTGTGAAGCTTACCTGTATGATGATTTAACCCTTGAGAAGCCTACCTGTATGGTGATTTAACCCCTTGAGAAGCCTGCCTGTATGATGATTTAACCCCTTGAGAAGCTTACCTGTATGATGATTTAACCCCTTGAGAAGCTTACCTGTATGATGATTTAACCCCTTGAGAAGCCTACCTGTATGATGATTTAACCACTTGAGAAGCCTACCTGTTTGATGAATTAACCCCTTTAGAAGCCTACCTGTATGATGATTTAACCCCTTGAGAAGCCTACCTGTATGATGATTTAACCCCTTCAGAAGCTTACCTGTATGATGATTTAACCCCTTGAGAAGCCTACCTGTATGATGATTTAACCCCTTCAGAAGATTACCTGTATGATGATTTAACCCCTTGAGAAGCTTACCTGTATGATGATTTAACCCCTTGAGAAGCCTACCTGTATGATGATTTAACCCCATGAGAAGCTTACCTGTATGATGATTTAACCCCTTGAGAAGCCTACCTGTATGATGATTTAACCCCTTGAGAAGCTTACCTGTATGATGATTTAACCCCTTGAGAAGCTTACCTGTAAGATGATTTAACCCCTTGAGAAACTTACCTGTATGATGCTTTAACCTCTTCAGAAGCCTACCTGTATGATGATTTGACCCCTTGAGAAGCTTACCTGTATGATGATTTAACCCCTTGACAAGCCTACATGTATGATGAGATAACCCCTTGAGAAGCCAGCCTGTATGATGATTTAACCCCTTGAGAAGCCTACCTGTATGATGATTAAACCCCTTGAGAAGCTTACCTGTATGATGATTTAACCCCATGAGAAGCTTACCTGTATGATGATTTAAACCCTTGAGAAGCTTATGTGTATGATGATTTAACCCCTTGAGAAGCTTACCTGTATGATGATTTAACCCCTTGAGAAGCTTACCTGTATGATGATTTATCCCCTTGAGAAGCTTACCTGTATGATGATTTAACCCCTTGAGAAGCTTACCTGCATGATGATTTAACCCCTAGAGAAGTTTGCCTTCAATGATGATTTAACCACTTGAGAAGCCTACCTGTATGATGATTTAACCCCTTAAGAAGCTTACCTGTATGATTATTTAACCCCTTGAGAAGCTTACCTGTATGATGATTTAACCCCTTGAGAAGCTTACCTGTATGATGATTTAACCCCTTGACAAACCTACCTGTATGATGATTTAACCGCTTGAGAAGCTTACCTGTATGATGATTTAACCCTTGAGAAGCCTACCTGTATGGTGATTTAACCCCTTGAGAAGCCTACCTGTATAATGATTTAACCCCTTGAGAAGCTTAACTGTATGATGATTTAACCCCTTGAGAAGCTTACCTTTATGATGATTTAACCCCATGAGAAGCTTACCTGTATGATGATTTATCCCCTTGAGAAGCTTACCTGTATGATGATTTAACCCCTTGAGAAGCTTACCTGTATGATGATTTAACCCCTTGAGAAGCCTACCTGTATGATGGTTTAACCCCTAGAGAAGCTAACCTGTATGATGATATAACCCCTTGAGAAGCCAATTTTATTTGACTTTTAAACTCTTGAGAAGCTCTCCACCACAGATGATTGTCCCTGGAGAAGCTTTCTACCTGCATGATGATTTCTAACCCTTGGAGAAACCTGTTTGTATGATGATCCAACCCCTGAGATGCTTACCCAGGCTGATGATTTCTAACCCCATGAGAATCCTACCTGTATGATGATTAAACCCCTTGAGATGCCACCTGTATGATGATTTCTAACTCTTTATAGCTCTTACCTGTAAGATGATTTAAATCCACTTGAAAAGCTTACTGCATGATGATTTCAATGCCTATGAGAAGTTTACCTGCATGATGATTTAACCCTTGAGAAGCCCTGTATGATCATTTAACCCCTTGAGTAGCCTACCTGCATGATGATTTAAACTCTGAGCTTACCTGTATGATGATTTAACCCTTCTGGTAGCTTCAACTAGCGGGATGATTTGGACCCCTTGAGAAGCTAATGGTATGATGATTTAACCCCTGAGAAGCCTACCTGGTATGATGATTTAATCCCTGAGAAACCTACCCAAAAGGATGATTTAACCTCTTGAGAAGTCTACCTGTATGATGATTTAACCCTTGAGTAGTTGTATGGATGATTTAAACTCCTTTTGAGAAGCCTTTGCACCAAGGATGATTAACCTCTTGAGAAGCCTACCTGTATGATGATTTTGAACCTCTTGAGAAGATTACCTGTATGATGATTTAATCCCTTGAGAAGCTTTATCTTAAGATGATTTAACCTTGAGAAGCTTCCATTCAAGTGATGATTTAAATCCTAAGGAGAAGCTTACCTGTATGATTAACCCTTGAGAAGTTTTACCTGTATGGATGATTTAACCCCTTGAGAAGCTTTCTACCTGTATGGGATGATTTAACCCCTGAGTAGTTTTCATTTGTAAGATAATTTAACCCCTTTGAGAAAACTTACCTGTATGATGCTTTTTAAACTCTTCAGAAGCCTACCTGTATGATGATTTGACCCTTGAGAAGCTTACCTGTATGATGATTTAACCCTGACAAGCCTACATGTATGCAGACATTTCAAACCCTTGAGAAGCCAGCTGTATGATGATTTAACCCCTTGAGAAGCTTCACCTGTATGATGAGATTAAAACCCTTGAGAAGTTACCTGTATGCTGATTTAACCCTTGAGAAGCCTACTCAAAGGATGATTTGAACCCTTGGAGACGCTTACCTAAAAGTGATGATTTCTAACCCTTGAGAAGCCACCCTAAAGCATAGGATTTAACCCCTCAAGAAGCCTACCTCATGATGATTTAACCCCTTGAGTAGCTTCCACCTGTATGATACAGATTTAAACCCCTGAGAAGCTTTACCTGTATGGATGATTAACCTCCTGAGAACACACCAAAAGGATACTAACCCTTGAGAAGCTCTAACTGTATGATGATTTAACCCCTTGAGAAGCTTAAAGTGATGATTTAACCCCTTGAGAAGCCTTATATGTATGATGATTTAACCCTTGATAAGCTTACCTGGATGATGATTAAACCCTTGAGTAGCCCATTCGTGTTGATATTAGATTTAACCCCTTGAGAAGCTTAAATTTGCTTGATGATTTGCAACCTGAGAAGCCTACCTGTACAGATGATTTAACCCTTGGAGAAGCTGCACTTGCATGATGATTTCTAATCCCTTGAGAAGCTACCTGTATGATGATTTAACCCCTGATGCCACTGTGGCGACATGATTTAAACCCCTGGAGTAGCTTACCTGTATGATGATTTAAACCCTTTGTAGCTTTCATCGTATGATGATTTCTAACCCCTTGAGAAGCCTACCTGTATGATGATTTCTAGTCCCTTGGAGAAGCCTACCTGTATGATGATTTAACCCCTGAGAAGCTTACCTGTATGATGATTTAACCCCTTGAGAATCCTCACCTGTATGATGATTTAAGTCCTTGAGTGAGCCTACCTGCAGATGATTTAACCCCTTGAGAAGCTTACCTGTATGATGATTTCAACCCCTTGAGAAGCCTACCCATGATGATTTAACCCCCTGAGAAAGCCACCTGTATGATGACTTCAGCCCCTGAAAAACCTACCTGGACATGATTGAACTCTCTAGCTTACCTGTATGATGATCCAATCCCTTGAGATGCTTACCTGTATGATGATTTAACCCCATGAGAATCCTACCCAAGAAGGAGATTTAACCTTCTTGAGTAGTCACTTCCGTATGACATTTAACCCCTTGAGAAGCCTAACTGCATGATGATTTCAACCCCTTGGCAGTTTCTACTTGTATGATGATTTAACCCTTGAGAAGCCTATCTGTATGATGGGATTTAACTCGAGAAACCTACCTGTATGATGATTTAACCACTTGAGAAGTCTACCTGTATGATGATTTAACCCCTTGGAGAAGTTTTGCATGATGATTTAACCCCTTGGAGAAGCCTACCTGTGCTTATGATTTAACCTCTTGAGAAGCTTACCTGTATGATGATTTCTAAACCCTTGAGAAGCTTATGTGTATGATGATTAACCCCTGAGAAGCTTACCTGTATGATGATTTAACCCCTTGAGAAGCTTACCTGTATGATGATTTATCCCCTTGGAGCAGTTTACCTGTTTGATGAATTCACCCAGAAGTCAAGGATGATTTAACCCCTGAGAATCCTTCTACCTGTTTGATGAGATTTAACCCCTTGAAAAAGCTTACCAAGATGATTTAACCCCTTTGAGATGCCTACCGTATGATCATTTAACCCTTGAGAAGCTTTTACTCGTATGATGATTTAACCCCTTGAGAAGCCTTTACCTGTATGATGATTTAACCCTTGAGAAGCCTACCTGTATGATGATTTAACCCCTTGGAGAAGCCACTCAAAATACATGATTTATCCTCGGAGAAGCTTCCACTGTATGATGATTTAACCCCTTGAGAAGCTAACCTGTATGATGATTTAACCCCTTCAGATGCTTACCTCTATGAGACTCAAACCCTTGAGAAGCTTTATGTGTATGATGATTTAACCCCTTGAGAAGTTGTTAAATTTGTATAGATGATTTATCCCCTTGAGAAGCTTACCTGCAGGATGATTTAATCCCTTGAGTTTACCTGCATGATGATTTCTTAACCCCTTAGGAAGCTTACCTTTTATGATGATTTAACCACTTGAGAAGCTTCCACTTATGACATCAACCACTTGAGAAGCCTACTCATGATGACTTAAACCCCTTGGAGTAGCTTCAATGGTATGGTTATTTAACCCTTGAGAAGCTTCACCTGTATGATGATTTAACCCTTGAGTAGCTTTCTAATTTATAATGATTTAAACCCTGGAGAAGCTTATAGACATCTTCAAATTCCCTTGAGAAGCCACCAGTGTTGATGTAGATTTATCCCCTTGAGAAGCTTACCTGTATGATGATTTAATCCCTTGAGCCACCTAAAAGGATGATTTAAACTTTGAGAAGCTTACCTTCATGATGATTTGAGAAGTCATACTGTATGCTAGATTTAACCCTTGGAGAAGTTTTACCTGTATGATGATTTGTCTCTTTGAGAAGCTTTTCTACCTGTATGATGATTTAAAACCCTTAGTGAAGCTTACCTGTATGATGATTTAACTTTGAGAAGCCCACTGTATGGGTTATTTAACCCCTTGAGAAGGCCAAATTCAAAAGGATGATTTAACCCCTTGGAGAAGCTTAATTGTATGATGATTTAACCTTGAGAAGCTTACCTGTATGATGATTTAACCCCTTTGAGAAGCCCACCTGCATGATGATTTAACCCCTTAGAGTAGCTTCCACCTGCCGATGAATTGTCCCCTAGCCTACCTGTATGATGATTTAACCTTCTAGCTCACCTGTATGATGATTTAACCCTTTTGAAGCTACCCATAGACATGATTTTAACCCCTATAGCTCACCTGTATGATGATTTAACCCTTGAGAAGATTACCTGTATGATGATTTAACCCCTTGGAGAAGCTAATTTCAAGATGATTAAACTTTGAGAAGCTTCATCTGTATGATGATTTAAACCCAATGTTTCTTACCTGTATGAGATTTAACCCCTTGAGCCTCCTACCTGTATGATGATTTAACCCTTGAGAAGCTACCCTATGAGACTTGAATCCCCTTACTGTAAGATAATTTAACCCTTGAAGAAACTTGAATTCCATATGCTTTTAACCTCTTCAGAAGCCTACCTGTATGATGATTTGACCCTTGAGAAGCTTTTATTCTTGTATGATGATTAACCCCTTGACAAGCCTACATGTATGATGCCATGATTTAACCCTGAGAAGCCAGCCTGTATGATGATTTAACCCTGAGAAGCCTACCTGGTATGATGATTAAACCCCTTGAGAAGCGCTGATTTAACCTTGAGAAGCCCACCAAAGATGATGAACCCCTTGAGACGCTTTACCTGTATGATGATTTAAACCCCTTGGAGAAGCTTACCTGTACAGATGATTAACCCTCGAGTAGCTTCCACCAGTATGATGATTTAACCCTTGGAGAAGACTACCTGCATGATGATTTCTAACCCTGAAAGCCACCTGCATGATGATTTCAACCCCTGAGAGTTTCCACCTGTATGATGACGGTAACCCCTTGAGAAGCCTAATCAGATGATTTAACCCCTTGAGAAGCTTACCTGTATGATGTACTTCTAACCCCTTGAGAAGCCTACATGTATGATGATTTAACCCTGATGTTTCACTCTGATGATGATTTAACCCTTGAGAAGTCATCAGTATGATGATTTGAACCCTTGAGAAGCTTACCTGTATGATGATTTAACCCCTTGAGAAGCCTACCTGTATGATGATTTAACCCCTTGAGAAGCTTACCTGCATGATGACGAATTCCCTTGAGTAGCTTCCACCTGTATGATGATTAAACCCCTTGAGAAGTTTACCTGTATGGACAGATTTCTAACCCCTTGGAGAAACTCACCTCCGTATGATGAGATTTCTGTAACCCCCTTGAGAAGCTTACCTGCATGATGATTAAACCCCTGAGAAGCCTATCTGTATGATGAGATTTAACCCCTTGAGAAGTCAGTACCTGTATGATGATTTCAACCCCTTGAGTAGCTTCAATTCCCATGATGATTTAACCCCTATAGCTTACCTGCATGATGATTTAACCCTTGAGAAGCCTACCTGTATGATGATTAAACCCTTGAGAAGCTTACCTGTATGATGATTTAACCCCTTGAGAAACCTACTTGTATGATGATCCAACCCCTTGAGATGCTTACTGTATGATGATTTAACCCCATGAGAATCCTACCTGTATGATGATTAAACCCCTTGGAGAGCTTACCTGTATGATGATTTATCCTCTTGAGAGTTTTTATCGTAAGTAGATGATTGAACTCACTCTGAAAAGCTGCCACCTGTATGATGATTTAATGCCATAAGAAGCTTACCTGTATGATGATTTAACCCTTGGAGAAGCTTACCTTGCATACAGATTTAACCCCTTGAGTAGCCTTCCACCTGCATGATGATTTAACCCCTTATAGCTTTACCTGTATGATGATTTATCCCTCTGAAGCCTAACTCGTATGATGATTTGACCCCTTTATAGTTTAACAAAGGATGATTTAACCCCTGAGAAGCCTACCTGTATGAGTTTTCATTTAATCCCTGAGAAACCCAAATTCTGTATGATGATTTAACCCTTGAGAAGTCTACCTGTATGATGATTTAACCCTGAGAAGCTTATGCTAATATTCAACCCCTTGAGAAGCCTTACCTGTATGATGATTTAACTCTGAGAAGCTTACCTGCATGATGATTTAAACCCTCAGAAGCCATGTGTATGATGATTTAACCCCTGAGAAACTTACCTGCATAGATGATTTAACCCCTGATGCACTGTATGATGATTTATCCCTTGAGAAGCTTACTGTATGGGATGATTTAACCCTGTTGAGAATCCTCCCAAAGGATGGATTTTGTCCCTTTGAGAAGCCTACCTGTATGATGATTTTAACCCCTGAGTAGTTTAATTTGGTATGCTGATTTAACCCCTGAGAAGCCTACCTGTATGATGATTTAACTCTTGAGAAGCCTACGTATGATGATTTAACGCCTGAGAAACTTTCTTACCTGTATGATGATTTAACCCCTTGAGAAGTTTCAGCCTGTATGATGATTTAACCTTATAGTTTTCACTGTGTTGATGATTTAACCCCTTGAGAAGCTTACCTGTATGATGATTTCTAACCCCTTGAGAAGCTTTCTTTCCTGTATGATGATTTAACCCCTTGAGAAAAGCACCTTTGCTGATGTTCCAACCTCTTGAGGTTTCTATGATGATTTAACCCCTTTATAGCCTACCTGTATGATGCGAGAATTAACCCCTGGGGAAGTTTACCTGGGTATGATGATTTGAACCCTTGAGAAGCTTGATGCGTATGATGATTTAACCCTTGAGAAGCTTACCTGTATGATGATTTAACTCTTTGAGAAGCTTACCTGTATGATGATTTATCCCTTGAGAATCCTACCTGTATGATGATTTTGAATCCTTCTTGAGAAGCTTACCTGTATGATGATTTAAAACCCTTGAGAAGTTTACGTGTATGATGATTTAACCCTTGAGAAGCTTACCTGTATGATGATTTAACCCCTGAGAAGCTTACCTGTATGATGATTTATCCTTGAGAAGCTTAATTTTTATGACGATTTAACCTCTGAGAAGCTTGGTATGATGATCTAACCCTTTGAGAAGATTACCTGAATGGTGTGAGATTTAAATCCCCTTGAGTAGCTTCACCTGTATGATGATTCAACCCTTGGAGAAGCTTACTCTGTATGATGATTTAACCCTTGAGAAGCTTACCTGTATGATGATTTGAACCCTGAGAAGCCTATTCTATGATGATTTAACCCTTGAGAATCCTCTTCTACCTTGCAAGGATGATTGAACCCCTTATAGTTTACCTGTATGATGATTTAACCCCTTGAGAAGCTTTCAATGTGATGATTTAACACCTTGAAGCCTACCTGCTTAATATTCTTAACCTGAAGTTTAATACTGCATGATGATTTAACCCTTGAGAAGCTTACTCCATGATGATTTAACCCCTTTGGAGAATCTCTACCTGGGTATGGTGATGTAACCCCTTGAGAAGCTTGCCCATATATTTTATCCCTTCCAGGAGCCTACCTGTATGATGATTTAACCCCTTGAGAAGCTTTACTGCATGATGATTTAATCCCTGAGAAACCAACCAGTATGATGATTTAAACTAACTTGAGAAGACCTAAAAGATGATTTAACCTCATGAAACCCCTGTATGACATTTAACACCTTCAGAAGCCTACCCGCATGATGATTAAACCCTTGAGAACCCCACCTAATGATGATTAAACCCTATAGAACCTACCTGTATATTGATTGAACCCTTGAGTCCTGCCTTGTATGATGATTAAACCCTTGAGAAGCACCTCATACGATTTAACCCTTCAGAAGCCACCTGCATGATGATTTAAATCCCCTTGAGAAGCCAAATCATGATGATTTAACCCTTGAGAAGCTTACCTATATGATAATTCTAAACCCTTGAACCTTACGTGTATATGATTTGAGTAGCTTACCTTTATGATGATTTAGAACCCCATGAGGCTTACCTAGATGATTTCATCCTTGAGAAGCTTACCTGTATGATGAGATTTGAACTCCTTGAGAAGCCACTTGCATACATCAACCTCTTATAGCTCTACCTGTATGTGATGATTTAAACTCTTTGAGTAGTTAACTCTGTATAGATGATTTAACTCCCTTGAGGAGCTTTCACTTGCATGATGATTTAAACCCTTGAGAAGCTTATGTATGATGATTTAACCCTAAGAGTTTCTTACCTGTATGATGACGAACTCTTGAGAAGTTTACTCAGTATGATGATTTATCCCTCATGAGAAGCTTACCTGTATGATGATTTAACCCTGAGAAGTCTACTACCTGTATGATGACGGCTCAATACCTTACCTGTATGATGATTTCTAACCCTTCAAATGCTTACCTGTATAGATGATTCCAACCCTTGAGAAGATTACCTGAATGGGTGATTTAACCCCTTGAGTGTGCTTCTTACCTGTGTGATGTTTATCCAACCCTTGAGAAGTTTTCACTGTACATGATTTAACTCAGAGCTTTTGCACTGTATGATGATTTAACTCCCTTGAGAAGCCTGCTCATATTGATTTAAACCCCTCAGAGAACCTTGTACCTGTATGATGATTTAAATCCCTGAGAAGCTTTCTTAACGTATGATGATTTAACCCCTTGAGAAGCCACTCTATGATGATTTAACACCCTTCCGGTAGCTTCCACCCTTGTTTACGATTTAACCCTTCAGGTGCTACTCTGCATAGATGTGATTAACCCCTTGGAGGAAGTTTACCTGCATGATGATTTAACCCCTTGAGAATCTCTTACCTGTATGGTGATGTAACCCTTGAGCTTGCTCAAGCATGATTTAATCCCTTCTTAGAAGCCTACTCTGTATGGATACTTTAAATCCCTTGAGTAGAAGCTTACTCATGATGATTTCAACCCTTGATAGTTTTACCTGTATGATGATTTAACCACTTGAGTAGCTTCACTTGTATGATGGATTTTAACCCTCATAGTTTTATCTGTATGATGATTAACTCTGTGTGCTTTTCACTTGCATGATGGATTTCTAACCTTTGAGAAGCTTTTACTCTGTATGATGATTTCTAACCCCTTTGAGAATCCTACCTGTATGGTGATTTAACCCCTTATAGTGCTTTTCTGCCTGTATGATGATTTCTAACCCCTGAGAAGCTTACCTGTATGATGATTTAACCCCTTCTGAAGCCTACCTGCATGATGAGATTTAAATTTCTTGAGAAGCTTACCTAAGCATGATTTTAAACCTTGTTGTGCTTTTCACTTATATGATAATTCTAAACCCTTGGAGAACCTTTACGTGTATGATGATTTCTAAATCCGCTTGGAGAATAGTACTTTTATGATGTATTTTAAATCCCTATGAGTAGTTTCATTTGCATGATGATTTATCCCTTGAGAAGCTTACTCATGATGAGATTTAACCCCTTGAGTTTTACCTGTATGATGATTATCTCTTGAGAAGCCTACCTGTATGATGATTTAAATCCCTTGGAGTAGCTTAACCTGTATGATGATTTAACCCCTGAGAAGCTTACCTGTATGATGATTTAAACCCTTATAAAATTGCATGATGATTTAACCCCTGAAGAAGCTCACCAGTATGATGATTTAAACCCCTAGTTTACCATTACATCAACCCATGAGAAGCTTACCTGCATGAAGATTTCAAACCCCTGAGAAGCTTACTGCATGATGAACCCCAGATTTCAACAAACATTTTAAACCCACTCAAAACCAGTAATGATTTAAACCCTTGAGAAGCTAAGCATGAATTTAAACCCTTGAGAAGCTTACCTGTATAGATGATATTAACCCTGAAGCCTACCTGTATGATGATTTAACCCTGACAACCCACCTGCATGATGATTTGAACCCCCTTAGAAGCTTACCTGTATGATGATCTAACCCTTGAGAAGCCACCTGCATGATGATCTAACCCCCGAGAAGCTTCCCAACTACTAACTTCAACCTTTATAGTCCTACCTGTACATTATCATCTCCTGACAAGCTTACCTCATGGATACCCATCAAACCCCATAAGCTTACCTGTATGATGATTAAACCCTGAGAAGCCACTCAGTATGATGAATTTAAACCCTTGATAAGCCTACCTAAGATTATCAACCCCTGATAACAATATTATTGATTGTCCATTGAGAAACTAACCTGTATGATGATAACCCTTTAAAAAGCTCACCTGCTATTATTTGAACCCTTGAGTTCACGTAAGATACTAATCCCTGAGAAGCTTATTATTTAACCTCTTGATAACAAATTAAATCAACCCTCGAGAAGCCTCACTGTATTAAGATTTAACCCCTGAGAAGCCTACCAAAGATACTTAACCCTGAAAGCCTTTCCCGTATAATGACATTTAAAACCTTATAGATTCATCACCAAAGATGATTTAACCTTGAGAGAAACTTCAATCGTACAATGATTAAACCCCTAAAGCCTCACCATACGACACATTTAACCCCTTGAGAAGTTTCACCGCAAGATGATTAAACCCCTATAAAGCTTAAACACTGTATGATGATTAAACCCCTCGATAAAGCCAACTGTATATGATTTCAACCCTTTATAAAAATACCAAAGCATGATTTGCCCTTGAGAAGCTTACCAATATTATCAAATTTTATGTCATTCTATTAATATTTAACCCTTGAGAAGCTTACCTGTATGATACGATTTAAATCCCTTGGAGTACTTACCTGTAAGATGATATCAACCCCTTGAGAAGCTTACGTATGATGATTTAAACCCCTTGAGTAGTTTTCACCCGTAAGGCATTTAAACCTCTTCAAAGCCATTCCTGTATATGATCCCTTATAAATCTGTACCCATGTATGATGATTTAACCCTGAGAAGCTTACCTGTATGATGATTTAAACCTTGAGAAGCCATCTATACGATGAGATTTAACCCTTGAGTAGCTTAACTTGTATGATGATTTAACCCTTGGAGAAGCCACCAAAAAAGTATAGATTTAATTTCGGAGATTTTACCCAAATGATGATTAACCCTTGAGAAGCTTACATGTACATGACTCAAACTCCTTGAGAAGTTTACTCTGTATGATGATTTAACCCTTGAGAAGTCTACCTGTATGAGGATTTAACCCTGAGAAGCCTACCTGTATGATGATTTAACCACTCTGAGAAGCTTACCTGTATGATGATTTAACCCTTGAGAAGCCTACCTGAAGTATGATTCAACCCTTGAGAAGCCTACCTGTATGATTTAACCCCTGACAAGTCCTACCTGTATGATATTTAAATCAATATAGCTACCTGTATGATGGATTAACTTGAGAAGCCTCCCTGATAGATTTTAAACCCCGATAGCTTTACGCATGAGATTTAACCCCTGAGAAGCTAATCTGCATGATGATTTAACCCCTTGAGAAGCTTACCTGTATGATGATTTAATCACCCTGAGAAGCTTACCTGTATGATGATTTAACCCTGAGAAGCATTATTCATGATGACGTTAAACCCCTTAAGCAAACCTTCGCCATTATCAAACACTTGAGAAGCGTCTACCTG